>NC_041390.1:51194945-51246964 GCF_002162155.2 Triticum dicoccoides | reverse complement strand
GTGCAGGGTGTGCGGTCAGTCTTTTTTTTTTTTTTGAGGGAAGGGTGTGCGGTCAGTCAAGCCCAGGTCCAAAGTGACGCTGAAGAGACGGGGACGACTAGCCAGCCCATGAGACCGCTGCTGGTGAGAGCCCATAAGGCCATGACTAACAGACAAACGTAAAAGCCCATGAGATTGTATATTCCCCACACAAGGTTGGCGCTGTGCGTTGTCCAAACGGTGCTCTGTTTTTATTTTCTTCAACCAGGAGGGGTGAACGAGGTGCCAAACTTTTTTTTCAAGCATAGCACGGGTAAAAATCAGTACCGTTGGTTAGAGGTAGGGATGTAAATGGCGCGATAAATGACGGCGCAAAGCCCTTTTTTTGGTTAGCTTGATAGTAGTTATTTTCTTAGAAAAAAAGAACTTTTTTGAACCGTTAGACTGATAAGTGGGCTTAAACAGTGTGCCGCTTGGATCCCTAGTTAGGGCATCTCCAACGCGTTCTACCAGTCCTTCGCCCACTTTCGGCCCCTCCCGCATGTAAAAAAACAATGAAAAAAATCACTCGGGGAAAACCCACCGCACATCTCGCGATCTCCAACTAGACAACCTCCACCAATGTCGCGATGGGCGTGGCCTCCCCACACGCCACAGCCTTCCATCAAGATCCGACCGTCGTCAACCCCATATCCATATGTATGGAGGCAGGGCGTCTCTAGAAATCTGGGGGAGGGGGGGGGGGCTAGGACGAAATGCAAAATAAACACTATATTTTAAAAGGAACCATATGAGAAAGGAAGAAGAAGACCGTACCTTGAAATTTGAATGAACAATTATCTTCAAATCATTGGTGAGTGAACAACTATGTACGAAGATAGTTGAATCCTTGTAAAGTTTGAACCTCTCACGACAAAGCATAAAGCAATTTATTATCAATCTATCTGAAGTACAATGGTCAATGATGCAACTTATTGTTCCTTAGTGTTATCATTTTTTTTGCAGGAATGATTAGTAAACAAATAGCATATGTATGATGGTATTAGCAGGAATGTGGATGTTGGTTTTTGAGGATCAGAAGATGCACAACTAATTCTATTTGCTGTCCATTAAAAACTTTCTTCATCCAAAAACAAGCAAAGGCAATACCCAAGCTAGCTACGCCTACGAGTAGAAGAAACCAGCAATGGCGTCGCTCGCACCCGGGAGGCCACCAGCCTGCCTCCTAACCCTTCTCTCCATCGTTGCCGCGGCCCTATCCCTGGCGCCGCCGGGCCTGGCGGCGGGGAAGACCGGCCAGGTGACAGTGTTCTGGGGACGGAACAAGGCCGAGGGGTCCCTGCGCGAGGCGTGCGACTCCGGCATGTACACCATGGTCACCATGTCTTTCCTCAATGTCTTCGGCGCCAACGGAGAGTACCACCTCGACCTCTCTGGCCACGACCTCTCCACCTCGACCTCTCCGGCCACGACCTCTCCACCTCGACCGCCAATGGAGGCCGACCGCCCCGGGGGCGGCGCGCGGGTGCGGAAGCGGCGGCGGCTAGGGTTTAGGATCGACTTGCGATAGATACCAAGTTGGAAGGGAGAAAGGGTTTTGGTGGAATTGTCGTTGTATTACTTGAGCCTCATGGGCATATATATAGGAGTACATGATCATCTTGGAGTACAAGGCAGGGTAGAATAATATCCTACGCTATCCTAGCTTTCCTAATAATCATGATACTCAACATCCCCCCGCAGTCACAACGGTAGCGACGCAGACGGTGAGACTGGAGAAGAATCCGAAGGCAAGCCGACGGACACCCCCCACAGTCGTAACGGTCGACGCATCGCGGAGTCGTGGCTGGAGTGGAAACCAACAAGGTTGCGTAAGCAGGCGGTAGCCCTTTGTGCCGTTTGTCGATGTAGCCGAGAGCCGAGGGTGGTGTAGCCGTGGTCGAGGTAGCCGCGCGTAGAATATCGTGGTCGATGTCGAGTCGGGGAGCCGGTATCGAGGATGTCGCCATGGAGCCGCGGACGCAAGAGCGCGCCGAGTTAGCATGGGCGCGGTGGTGTCGAAGTAGTGGTGCGCCGGGAAGAAGACGTTGTTGACGACGCGTCGCGGCGGGTTTGCCAAGCCCGGGGACACATCGTAGACGAAGGCACGCACCGGTGTTGCCAGCACCGGGCATGCGTAGACAGACGAAGACGAGGTTGACGAAGCGCCACACCAGGCTTGCCAGGCCCGGGGAAACATCATGGACGAATGCACGTATCGGTGTTGCCAGCACCGGGCATGCATAGATGAGGACCTGCACAAGTTGTACGCCATGTCGGAGGAGTCGGAGAGGCCATCAAAGAAGGACTCGACGACGGTTGCGGCGTCAATCAGCGCGGAGCCGACGTCGCCTGCGGTTGTCGGAGTAGACGAAGTGGTCGGGGTAGATGACGGCGACGCTGGCGATGGGCCGGTGCTGGACGAAGACGAAGGAGGTGGACGGGCGGCGGCGGCGGCTACGTGGGTAGCGGCGGCGGCCAAAGAAGAGCGGCGGCGGCGGTGCTCGAAGTAGGCGAAGAACCCGACAGCATGACGAAGACCGCCGCGGACGGTGGTGTTCCCGCGCCAAGGGAGGTGGCGCGACGCATACCAGAGGAAGTCAACGCGCATGGACGACGAAGTGAACCATGGGCCGTCGCGCTACGGCCCGAAGGGGCGACGCAGCGGCGGCGGGCAGGTCGGGGTGACGACGGGAAGACCTCGGGGCGGCGGCAGGGACCGCGGGCCGCGGCGCGACAGCCCGAAGGGGCGGCGCGGCGGAGGAGCGCGGGTCGGTGCAACCGCGGGGACGGCCTCTAGACGGCGGCATGGACCGCGTGCCACGCTCGCTACGGCCTGACAGGGTGACGCAGTGGCGGCGCGAGGGTCGGTGCCGCCACGGGAACGACCTGGAGCGGACGGCCTCTGGGCGGCGGTGGACCGCGGGCCGCGGGACTACGGCCTGAAGGGGCGACGCAGCGGTGACGCGGGTCGGTGCAGTTGGGAGAAGAATCACGGGGCAGCGGCGCTGCGGCCCGACGGGGCGACGCAGCGGCAGCCCATTGCTCGATCGGTACAGGGGCGCGCTGAACTCGGGACGGTCTTCATGGGGCCTGCGGAGGCGCGCACAACCGACGGGCCAGGTCGGTCGCACGACGTAGATGAGGCGGATCGTGGCGGCGGGCGGGTGATCAATCCGATCACGCGCGAGGTCGGGGACGCCGCTCGGTGGAGGCGTGGTGGCGGCGGAGTCCAAGATGAAGCCGGCGGCGGCGGGCGGCAGGGCGGCTATGATTGGCCGCTACATGGCGCGAGGTCGCCGGGTCGGGGTGATGCAGGTGTCCCGGTCGGAGCAGGGCAGTGACGGCCGACGTAGATCGACGGGCGGGCCGTCGCACGAAGGGCGGCGGTGTAGAGCCGCCGCATGACGCGAGGCCGCCGGGTCGGGGCAACCGGCATGCCGACGCAAGGACGCCGCGCAAGGCCGCCGGGTCGGGGCGACCGACGGGCAGACGCGCGGACGACGCGCGAGGCCGTCGGATCGGTGAAGAACCCGGCCGATCGCGTCGGTGTTGGAGTAGAGGCGCACGGGATCGACGGCGGCGATGAGCGACGCAAACCGGATCACATAGACCGGAAAACCAAAAAAGAGACGCCGATCAAAGTGACCGACGAGAGAGAGAAAATCCGGATCAAAGGATCGGGGAAAAAGACTTTCTAGGGTAGACGGCCAACACGGCCGGCGGACGAATCCTAGGTACGGGCGGCGCGGCCCCCGGCGGTCATGGAGGCCGACCGCCCCGGGGCGGCGCGCGGGTGCGGAAGCGGCGGCGGTTAGGGTTTATGATTGACTTGCGATAGAGAAAGGCTTTTGGTGAAATTGTTGTTGTATTGCTTGAGCCTCATGGGCATATATATAGAAATACATGATCATCTTAAAGTATAAGGCAAGGTAAAATAATATCTTACGCTATCCTAGTTTTGCTAATAATCACGATACTCAACAGAGAAGAAGGACAACTACGGCGGGGGTCATGCTTTGGGACCGATACTTCGACAAGCAGAGCGATTACAGTAGCTACATCAAGTACTACGCCTGATCGGAGCTATACTTCCACAAGACAAGCAGGTCGATTTGATTTTGATGTGTTGTTGCAAACTTGCAAGCGAGAATAAAGTGAGGCTTGTACTTGGATAAATAAATAATTGACCAGCTACTCGTACGTACAGTTATGGTTTAGTTATCAACTCAATGTCTTGAATGCTTGTGTTTTTGTTTGTACAATTAGAGAGTCTTTCAACAAACATGATAGTCTCTTAGTAGCAAATGATACAAATACATTGGATCCTGACGGATTTCTCTATTCGGTTTAAAATTCTCAAGTTGATCACCACTCAAAACTACTCCTTCCGTCTCAAAATAAGTGTCTCAACTTTATACCGGTTGAGACACCTATTTTGGGACGGAGAGAGTAGAAAATACATCTTTTAGCTAAAACACACCTAAATGTGCCATAAGTATTGCACATCTAAGTTCTATGCCATTTTTTTACGAATTAAGTTCTATGCTATTGATTTTAGGGGAAGATTCATGTCGGTATTTCTTTTCCCAGTTTCGCTAAAGCATATCTAGATGTGTCATAAGTATTACACAACTAAATCTTATGACATTGATATTACGTTGAGATTCGCGTGGATGTTTTCTTTTTCTTTTTTTCCTTTTCTCTTTATACTTGATTCACTTACTTAGATGTGCAATAACTAGAGCACATCTAGATGTGCTCTAGACACATTTTTTTTTCCTTTTTATGTTTCATTGAGTCATTCAGATGTGCAATAACTAAGACACATCTAAATATGTCCTAGATAGACCCAAAAGACATACACCAGCAATGAAATCCAAGCAGAACATTGGTTTCCCCATGATAGCAATCCAAACGGTCATAGGCTTTCATCATATCAATTTTCTACGCATAACTCATGTTCTTCTTTGCTTTATTAATCTCCATGAAGTGTAAGCACTCAAAAGTTATCATAAATATAATTGATCGATCATTCAATGATTACCTTTCTTTAGTAACATTCAATGATTAGCTTAGAGATAAATGCATCAGGGGCACACAAACTTATTCAGCCTGTGATGGTTTGGTCCAAATTTTGCAAAACCTACTCCTTCACCCAAAAACCTACTATCTGGGGAAAAAAAGAGCCCAAAGCCAGCTGGCACTCGCCATGTGCAGAATCAGCCACATCCGCACTTCATTGCAACAAAACAGGGAACAAGCAAGCGAGCACATAAAAAACCGTGTAGCCTTTTTTGTGTTCGCTAGCAAATATCATCTTCCAAGCAAAAGCACACGTCAGTACGTCACACACTGTCACGACCCGATCATTGGATGGATCGAGGATGCACAAATTAGCTCAGTATTTGGATCGATTTGGGATAATTTGGGAGAATTGGGGGTGAGGAATCACAGAAGGGGATGAGGACCAGAAGGACATGAGATGAGATTCAGAACATTTATTCATTCCTTCGCTGCCTCCTCCTGTGCTCCCCCTGCTGTATATGTAGCCTTGCCTCCATGTGACTTCCATGTGGGACCAACCTCCAAGAGATGGCCCACCACCCAGCTGTGCTTACCAGCGCATAGGTCGGGCATGGCACTCTCGCCCTCTTGAAATCCGGCTTGCCCCCAAGCCGGGCAATGGTAAAAGCCGCCAGGGTCCCATGTCCAGCGCACATAACCTGGGGTCAATCGATGTTGTATTCCGGTAATAAGAAGCATTGTTGGACAATGGTCCTTTTGTGGTGCCGTTGACAAAGAGTTCAACATAAAAGAATTCCTCGTGGTGCATACCATGATTTGCTTCCTAAAGAACATGTCAGTCGGATCCCAGAAGTTGTCAGCATAAAAGCCACTGGACATCTGACATGTCGAGCATAGGCAATATATTGTGCTTGAGCTTCGTAAACTCCTATTGGCTTCACCTATTGCAAGACTGAGATTTACTACCCGACAGTCGTTAGTTATTACTGCTGAAACACCAGGATCCCACAACCTTTGCCCACGCCTAGCACTGATAGCTTGTGCCAAAATTTCCTTCACTGAACGAAGAATGAGCTGCCCGTTGAACAGTTTGTGACAAGGAAAAGTTTCTGAAAACTCATCAAACAGTTGCAGCAAGATCCACTTAGCTATAGTAGAACTCCATGTCATAGCAACAAAAGGATGCTGATATGTAGGGATGCCTCCCTAGGTGACTTTTTGTCCACTATGCAATCCTTGTCCCCAATCATGATGTATCAAGTAGCCTCCCTGCATATGAGTATGAAGAACACCACGGTTCAACTGCACTATCTTGTTTAGATTACTATTAACATTCAGCTGCCCAACACTTCTACTACTATCGTCCAACCAAACGCTGAAATGACAGTTTGTGCACAAAAAACTGAGCCTGCTCACACAAACACTTGCAGGGTCTATAAGCAATAAATGCTCAGGATTATAGCAAACAAGCTCATCCTTGTCGAACTTGTTCTTCCAAAATGTTACTTCCAGTAACCATAAGATGGTGATAGAGAAATATCCGGAAGCATTGACTGGAAAACAATGTGTTGATTCCGCCATGATATTTACAGAGGAGATAGAGCATTGTACCTTGAGCATGAATCCCTATATAGCTACAGAAAATTGGAGTAATGAGCCAACTAAACTTCCGTTGCACTGAGGTGGTGCCCAAGGTTTTAGCTCAACGAAGGATAGTGATAATAACACCAGGTAGATGAAACTGGATCTCTCCATGGTCAGCCATACAACGTAATCACTTGAACTCTTAGAGCCGCACCAATTATATGCGAGCCATTTCACTTTCCACTGGTAATCAAACCCTTTGTATTTTGTTGCCCAGAGAAACTTGTTATCTGCACATAGTCTCGGTGTTCTGTTCTCGTTGACCTTTGTCACTTCATAGAGCTTCAGGAACTCCAGTTGCCAGTTTATGGCATGTGAGCAACACCCAAGTGCTACCCTTTGAAAGTCCAGGACAACCACCCTCAATTGCTTCTTAATGTAATTGTTCCCAAGGTTGCTTGCCCCAGCCTTCCTCCAAACGAACACATGGACCCAATTCGACATCCCAAATCCATACTGTTGCAGTTTGTTCACCACACTTCCACTACCTTGACTCTGCCGCGGATCCGACCATGGCTTCAGCTCAATCACTGGCATAATAGAATCATTCCCTGACAGCAACAACACAGTGCATGTTTCTGGTGGTAGCCATGACGGCTGGCCTACTCCCCTGGCATAGAGCTCCACGTGTGGAGATGGCGACCATGGTTGGGATGTGACCACCTTCATTGACAATGAACACGGTAACACTACACACCAACTATGCTTGCACCACCTGACTTGGAAGACCTTGGTGAAGGTGGTGACCTCATCTCCATCCCCACCGATCTGTTCTTGCACAAGGGACGACCATGGTGGTTTTGGTGGGGCGCTGGCTTGGTGATCCCCGAACAGTAGCAGTGAAAGCATGGAGCCGAACCTTAGGTGTGCGTAAGCCTCTGCCCGGAGCCGGAATGGCGAGACCATGGTGGGCGCCTTTGTCACATATTGGCTGACGGTGTCGAGGCTGACACTGTGGTTGACATCTGTAGCCCCAGATGCAAACGGGGTTGTAGTGGGTGCCGCAGAATTGCGAATGAGCATCGGTTCAGCTGCTGGATGCAGCGAAGACCTCGGTGTAGTGGTGGTTGGGGACGCTGAGAGTGGCATGTCGACAACTTGGCCCGAGCCATCTGTCAAATGGGTGGTAGGCGTTGATGCAGCCAGGTACTTGCCGTCGATGACGTCGATGTTGTGGTTTGTGTCGAGCACCATGATCGGTGTCGGTGCAGCAAAACTGTTGGCATCGACGCCGCAGTCTGCACTGCACATCACTGGGGTAGTTAACTCAGAGGAGACAATGTTGAGGGCCTCAGTAGACATGCGACCGTGTACTCCATGGTCGTAGCCATCGCCACGCTCGTTGGCGCCCATCGCCTCATCCTTCAAGATCTCTTCCTCCCTTATTCGAGCAAGGCAGGACGCTCTGGTGATGCTAGACGGAGATTGTGTCTTCACGGCTGCTTGAATATTCTTGTGCAAGCCCTTGATGTAATGGTGGATGAAGCACTTGGTGCTTAGGCTGGGGTTGAGATGTAGCACATGGTGTAGACACTCCCAAAACATCGCCGTATACTCAGCCACTATGCCCATCTGTGTCAGCTCTAGCAGTGAGCGCATGCACGGGTCGAACTCACTCTCAGGCATTTCGTCGAACATGTGGTAGACAGAAACTGGAGTGGTGACTGCAGGACTAGTCGGAAGGAACGGGGGCAAGTCCGTCACCAGCCGCGCATATGAGGTGGAGCCTTGGTGAGGGTGGAGCGGTGACACTGCTGCTGGTGAACACGGCAGGTCCGGCGTGGGTGAGCCTGCCTGGGATGTCGCAGAGGCCGTCGTGGTGTCGCGCGCCTTGCAGACGTCGTCAGGCGCTTTGCGGGTAGGATGGATTTGCTTTTGTATATCATGGTGGATTTGCTCGTTGAAGGCGCGCTGCACTCCCAGGCGCTTGTCATCGGTGGCTTTAGTCTCATCCAACTTGCTGAGGAGGGACTCGAGCAACACCTTCAGTTCGCCGGTGTTCGCGGCCATGCCGGAGAGAACGCGGCTGTCTGGGTAGATGGTTGGGTCGGCGCTGTCGTGGCTGTTGCCGAGGATCGAACCCCACGATGGATTTTGAGCGGCCTCTCGAAAGAAGCCGCACCGGACGCGACGGATGTTACCGATCGAGCGGACGAACAAATCACGGGGCAGCGAAAATTTTGGGTGGATCAACCTCGCTCCGATTACCAAATTGTCACGATCCGATCATTGGATGGATCGAGGATGCACAAATTAGCTCAGTATTTGGATCGATTTGGGATAATTTGGGAGAATTGGGGGTGAGGAATCACAGAAGGGGATGAGGACCATAAGGACACGAGATGAGATTTAGAACATTTATTCATTCCTTCGCTGCCTCCTCCTGTGCTCCCCCTGCTGTATATGTAGCCTTGCCTCCATATGACTTCCATGTGGGACCAACCTCCAAGAGATGGCCCACCACCTAGCTGTGCTTACCAGCGCATAGGTCGGGCATGACACTCTCGCCCTCTTGAAATCCGGCTTGCCCCCAAGCCGGGCAATGGTAAAAGCCGCCAGGGTCCCATGTCCAGCGCACATAACCTTGGGTCAATCGATGTTGTATTCCGGTAATAAGAAGCATTGTTGGACAATGGTCCTTTTGTGGTGCCGTTGACAAAGAGTTCAACATAAAAGAATTCCTCATGGTGCATACCATGATTTGCTTCCTAAAGAACATGTCAGTCGGATCCTAGAAGTTGTCAGCATAAAAGCCACTGGACATCTGACATGTCGAGCATAGGCAATATATTGTGCTTGAGCTCCGTAAACTCCTATTGGCTTCACCTATTGCAATACTGAGATTTACTACCCGACGGTCGTTAGTTATTACTGCTAAAACACCAGGATCCCACAGCTTTTGCCCACGCCTAGCACTGATAGCTTGTGCCAAAATTTCCTTCACTGAACGAAGAATGAGCTGCCCGTTGAACAGTTTGTGACAAGGAAAAGTTTCTGAAAACTCATCAAACAGTTGCAGCAAGATCCACTTAGCTATAGCAGAACTCCATGTCATAGCAACAAAAGGATGCTGATATGTACGGATGCCTCCCCAGGTGACTTGTTGTCCACTATGCAATCCTTGTCCCCAATCATGATGTATCAAGTAGCCTCCCTGCATATGAGTATGAAGAACACCACGGTTCAACTGCACTATCTTGTTTAGATTACTATTAACATTCAGCTGCCCAACACTTCTACTACTATCGTCCAACCAAACGCTGAAATGACAGTTTGTGCACAAAAAACTGAGCCTGCTCACACAAACACTTGCAGGGTCTATAAGCAATAAATGCTCAGGATTATAGCAAACAAGCTCATCCTTGTCGAACTTGTTCTTCCAAAATGTTACTTCCAGTAACCATAAGATGGTGATAGAGAAATATCCGGAAGCATTGACTGGAAAACAATGTGTTGATTCCGCCATGATATTTACAGAGGAGATAGAGCATTGTACCTTGAGCATGAATCCCTATATAGCTACAGAAAATTGGAGTAATGAGCCAACTAAACTTCCGTTGCACTGAGGTGGTGCCCAAGGTTTTAGCTCAACGAAGGATAGTGATAATAACACCAGGTAGATGAAACTGGATCTCTCCATGGTCAGCCATACAACGTAATCACTTGAACTCTTAGAGCTGCACCAATTATATGCGAGCCATTTCACTTTCCACTAGTAATCAAACCCTTTGTATTTTGTTGCCCAGAGAAACTTGTTATCTGCACATAGTCTCGGTGTTCTGTTCTCATTGACCTTTGTCACTTCATAGAGCTTCAGGAACTCCAGTTGCCAGTTTATGGCATGTGAGCAACACCCAAGTGCTACCCTTTGAAAGTCCAGGACAACCACCCTCAATTGCTTCTTAATGTAATTGTTCCCAAGGTTGCTTGCCCCAGCCTTCCTCCAAACAAACACATGGACCCAATTCGACATCCCAAATCCATACTGTTGCAGTTTGTTCACCACACTTCCACTACCTTGACTCTGCCGCGGATCCGACCATGGCTTCAGCTCAATCACTGGCATAATAGAATCATTCCCTGACAGCAACAACACAGTGCATGTTTCTGCTGGTAGCCATGACGGCTGGCCTACTCCCCCGGCATAGAGCTCCACGTGTGGAGATGGCGACCATGGTTGGGATGTGACCACCTTCATTGACAATGAACACGGTAACACTACACACCAACTATGCTTGCACCACCTGACTTGGAAGACCTTGGTGAAGGTGGTGACCTCATCTCCATCCCCACCGATCTGTTCTTGCACAAGGGACGACCATGGTGGTTTTGGTGGGGCGCTGGCTTGGTGATCCCCGAACAGCAGCAGTGAAAGCATGGAGCTGAACCTTAGGTGTGCGTAAGCCTCTGCCTGGAGTCGGAATGGCGAGACCATGGTGGGCGCCTTTGTCACATATTGGCTGGCGGTGTCGAGGCTGACACTGTGGTTGACATCTGTAGCCCCAGATGCAAACGGGTTTGTAGTGGGTGCCGCAGAATTGCAAATGAGCGTCGATTCAGCTGCTGGACGCAGCGAAGACCTCGGTGTAGTGGTGGTTGGGGACGCTGAGAGTGGCATGTCGACAACTTGGCCTGAGCCATCTGTCAAATGGGTGGTAGGCGTTGATGCAGCCGGATTCTTGCCGTCGATGACGTCGATGTTGTGGTTTGTGTCGAGCACCATGATCGGTGTCGGTGCAGCAAAACTGTTGGCATCAACGCTGCAGTCTGCACTGCACATCACTGGGGTAGTTAACTCAGAGGAGACAATGTTGAGGGCCTCAGTAGACATGCGACCGTGTACTCCATGGTCGTAGCCATCGCCACGCTCGTTGGCGCCCATCGCCTCATCCTTCAAGATCTCTTCCTCCCTTATTCGAGCAAGGTAGGACGCTCTGGTGATGCTAGACGGAGATTGTGTCTGTTGGAAATATGCCCTAGAGGCAATAATAAATTGGTTATTATTATATTTCCTTGTTCATGATAATCGTTTATTATCCATGCTAGAATTGTATTGATAGGAAACTCAGATGCATGTGTGGATACATAGACAACACCATGTCCCTAGTAAGCCTCTAGTTGACTAGCTCGTTGATCAATAGATGGTTACGGTTTCCTAACCATGGACATTGGATGTCATTGATAATGGGATCACATCATTAGGAGAATGATGTGATGGACAAGACCCAATCCTAAGCATAGCACAAGATCGTATAGTCCGTCTGCTAAAGCTTTTCTAATGTCAAGTATCATTTCCTTAGACCATGAGATTGTGCAACTCCCGGATACCGTAGGACTGCTTTGGGTGTGCCAAACGTCACAACGTAACTGGGTGGCTATAAAGGTACACTACATGTATCTCCGAAAGTGTCTGTTGGGTTGGCACGAATCGAGACTGGGATTTGTCACTCCGTGTAAACGGAGAGGTATCACTGGGCCCACTCGGTAGGACATCATCATAATGTGCACAATGTGAACAAGGAGTTGATCACGGGATGATGTGTTACGGAACGAGTAAAGAGACTTGCCGGTAACGAGATTGAACAAGGTATCGGATACCGATGATCGAATGTCGGGCAAGTACAATACCGCTGGACAAAGGGAATTGTATACGGGATTGATTGAATCCTCGACATCGTGGTTCATCCGATGAGATCATCGTGGAACATGTGGGATCCAACATGGATATCCAGATCCCGCTGTTGGTTATTGGCCGGAGAGTTGTCTCAGTCATGTCTGCATGGTTCCCGAACCCGTAGGGTCTACACACTTAAGGTTTGGTGACGCTAGAGTTGTTATGGGAAATAGTATGTGGTTACCGAAGGTTGTTCGTAGTCCCGGATGAGATCCCGGACATGACGAGGAGCTCCGGAATGGTCCGGAGGTGAAGATCGGTATATTGGACGAAGGGTATTGGAGTCCGGAATTGTTCCGGGGGTACCAGGTGATGACCAGCGTGTTCGAAAGGGGTTTCGGAGGCCCCGGCAAGCGTTGGGGGGCCTTATGGGCCAAGGGGAGAGGGCACATCAGCCCACTAAGGGGCTGAGCGCCCCTCCCACCCCATCTCACGTAACCAGGAGAGGTGGGGGCGCTACCCCTAGGGCAGCCGCCCCTCCCGGCTTGGGGGGCAAGTTTCCTAGGGGGTGGGGGCGCCCAAACCCATCTAGGGTTTCCCCTGTGGCCGCCGCCCCTCCCCTAGGGAACCCTAGGGCGCCCCTCCTCCCTTTCCCCTATATATAGTGAGGGAGAGAGAGGGCAGCCGCACCCTTCCCCTGGCGCAGCTCTCTTCCTCCAACACCTCATCCTCCTCCGTAGTGCTTGGCGAAGCCCTGCCGGAGAACCACGAGCTCCATCACCACCACGCCGTCGTGCTGTCGGAGTTTTTCCTCAACTTCTCCTCTCACCTTGCTGGATCAAGAAGGAGGAGACGTCTCCCAACCGTACGTGTGTTGAACGCAGAGGTGCCGTCCGTTCGGCGCTAGGATCATCGGTGATTTGGATCACGACGAGTACGACTCCATCAACCCCATTCACTTGAACGCTTCCGCTTAGCGATCTACAAGGGTATGTAGATGCACTCTCCTTCCCTCATTGCTAGATTACTCCATAGATTGATCTTGGTGATGCGTAGAAAATTTTGAATTTCTGCTACGATCCCCAAGAGTGGCATCATGAGCTAGGTCTATGCGTAGTTTCTATGCACGAGTAGAACACAAGTTGTTGTGGGCGTCGATTTTGTCAATTTACTTGCCGTTACTAGTCTTATCTTGATTCGGCGGCATCGTGGGATGAAGCGGCCCGGACCGACCTTACACGTACTCTTACGTGAGACTGGTTCCACCGACTGACATGCACTAGTTGCATAAGGTGGCTAGCGGGTGTCTGTCTCTCCCACTTTAGTCGGATCGGGTTCGATGAAAAGGGTCCTTATGAAGGGTAAATAGAAATTGGCATATCACGTTGTGGTTTTTGCGTAGGTAAGAAACGTTCTTGCTAGAAACCTATAGCAGCCACGTAAAAACTTGCAACAACAATTAGAGGACGTCTAACTTGTTTTTGCAGCATATGCCTTGTGATGTGATATGGCCAAAAGGATGTGATGAATGATATATGTGATGTATGAGATTGATCATGTTCTTGTAATAGGAATCACGACTTGCATGTCGATGAGTATGACAACCGGTAGGAGCCATAGGAGTTTACTTAATTTATTTATGACCTGCGTGTCAATATAAACGTCATATAACTACTTTACTTTATTGCTATAGCGTTAGCCATAGTAGTAGAAGTAATAGATGACGAGACAACTTCAAGAATACACGATGATGGAGATCATGATGATGGAGATCATGGTGTCATGCCGGTGACAACGATGATCATGGAGCCCCGAAGATGGAGATCAAAAGGAGCAAAATGATATTGGCCATATCATGTCACTATTTGATTGCATGTCATGTTTATCATGTTTTACATCTTATTTGCTTAGAACAATGGTAGCTTAAATAAGATGATCCCTCACTAAAATTTCAAGAAAAGTGTTCCCCCTAACTATGCACCGTTGCGATGGTTCGTTGTTTCGAAGCACCATGTGATGATCGGGTGTGATAGATTCTAACGTTCGAATACAAGGGTGTAAGCCAGATTTACACACGCAATACACTTAGGTTGACTTGACGAGCCTAGCATGTACAAACATGGCCTCGGAACACGAAAGACTGAAAGGTCGAGCATGAGTCATATAGAAGATACGATCAACATGAAGATGTTCACCGATGTTGACTAGTCCGTCTCACGTGATGATCGGACACGACCTAGTTGACTCGGATCATGTTTCACTTAGATGACTAGAGGGATGTCTATCTGAGTGGGAGTTCATTAAATAATTTGATTAGATGAACTCAATTATCATGAACATAGTCTAAATATTCTTTGCAAATATGTTGTAGATAAATAACTCACGTTGTAGCTCCCTGTTTCAATACGTTCCTAGAGAAAGATTAAGTTGAAAGATATTGTAAGCAATGATGCGGACTAGGTCCGTAGTCCGAGGAGTGTCCTCACTGCTACACAGAAGGCTTACGTCTTTGATGCATCGCTCGATGTGCAAACCCCTACAACGTCGTCTGTGGATGTTGTGAACACCTGACAGACACGTCCTGATGACTACTTGATAGTTTAGTGCACCATACTTTACGGCTTAGAATCGGGATTCCAATGACGTTTTGAACGCCATAGAACATATGAGATGTTCCAAGAGCTGAAATTGGGATTTCAGGCTCATGCCCGTGTTGAGAGGTGTGAGACCTCTGACAAGTTCTTTTGCCAACAAGATGGAGGAGAATAGCTCAGCTAGTGAGCATGTGCTCAGAATGTCTGGGTGCTACAATCACTTAAATCAAGTGGAAGTTAAACTTCCAGATAAGATAGTGATTGATAGAGTTCTCTAGCCACTATCACTAAGCTACTAGATCTTCGTGATGAACTATGACATGCAAGGGATGGAGTTGATCCCGAAGCTGTTCGCGGTGCTTAAGACCGCAAAAGGTAGAAATCAAGAAGGAGCATCAAGTGTTGATGGTTTAACAAGACCACTAGTTTCAAGAAGGGCAAGGGCTAGAAGGGAAACTTCATATGGATGGCAAACCAGTTGCCGCTCCAGTGAAGGAACCCAAGGTTGAACCCAAACCCGAGACTGAGTGCTTCTATTGTAAGGGGAACGGTCACTGGTAGCGGAATTACCCCAAATGCATGGTAGATAAGATGGCTGGCAACTTCAACAAAGTATATACGTGTTATTAATGTGTACCTCAATAGTACTCCTGGTAGCACCTGGGTATTGGATACCGGTTCAGTTGCTATTATTGGTGACTTGAAACAAAAGCTACGGACTAAACGGAGACTGGCTAAGGGCGAGGTGACGATGTGTGTTGGAAGTGTTTCCAAAGTTGATGAGATCACCATCGCACGCTCCATCTGCCTTCGGGATTAGTATTGAACCTAGATAAATGTTATCAGGTGTCTATGTTGAGCATGAATATGATTAGATCATGTTCATTGCAATACGGTCATTCATTTAAGTTAGAGAATAATGGTTATTCTGTTTACATGAATGATACCTTTCATGGTCATGCACCCTATGTGAATGGTTCATTGAATCTTGGTCGTGGTAATACACATGTTCACGCCAAAAGATGTAGAGTTAATAATGATAGTACCACTTTCTCATGGCACTGCCGCTTAGGTCATATTGGCGTAAGATGCATGAAGAAACTCCATGTCGATGGATGTTTGGAGTCACTTGATTTTGAATCACTTGACACATGCGAGCCATGCCTCATGGGCAGGATGACTAAGACCCCGTTTTCAGGTACAATGAAACGGGCAAGTGACTTGTTGGAAATCATACATGCTGATGCGTGTGATCCAATGAGAATTGAAGCATGCGGTGGATATCGCTATTTTCTCATCTTCACTGGCTATTTGAGTAGATATAGGTATATTTACTCAATGAAGCACAAGTCTGATACGTTTGAAAATTTCAAGCGATTTCAGAGTGAAGTTAAGAATCATCATAATAAGAAGATCAAATTCCTATGATCTGATCAATGAGAATTTCTGATTTATGAGTTTGGCAATCACTTAAGACATTGTGGAATTTTTTCATAGTTGAAGCCACCTAGAACACCATAGGGTAATGGTGTGTCCGGACGTCGTAATCGAACCTTATGAGATATGGTGTGATCTATGATGTCTCTTACCGATCTACCGCTATTGTTTTGAGGTTATGCATTAGAGACAGCTGCATTCACTTTAGATAGGACACCATATAAGTCCGTTGAGACGACGTCGTATGAACATTGGTTTGGCAAGAAACCAAATTTGTCGTTTCTTAATGTTTGGGGCTGCGATGCTTAAGGCTTCAGCCGGAGAAGCTCAAACCCAAAGCGGACAAACACATCTTTATAGGATACCCAAAGGTGACAGTTGGGTATACCTTCAATCTCAGATCCGAGGGCAAATTGTTTGTCGCTAAGAACGGGTCCTTTCTCGAGAAGGAGTTTCTCTCGAAAGAATTGAGTGGGAGGAAGATAGAACTTGATGAGGTTGTCGAACCTTTATTTCAACCAGAGAGTGATGCAACACAGAAAGATGTTTTCTATGGAGCCTACATCTGTTGAAGAGGAAGTTAATGATAGTGATCATGAAGCTTCGGATCAAGTTTCTATAGAACCTCATAGGTCGACAAGGATATGTACTACTCCTGAGTGGTACGGTAATCCTGTCTTAGATATCATGTTGTTAGACAACAATGAACCAACAAGCTATGGAGAAGCGATGGTGGGCCCATATTCCGACAAATGGTTAGAAGCCATGAAATCCGAGATAGGATCCATATATCAGAACAAAGTATGGACTTTGGTGGACTTGCCCGTTGATCGGCAAGCCATTGAGATAAATGGATCTTTAAGAAGAAGACGGACGTGGGCGGTATTGTTACCGTCTATGAAGCTCGACTTGCGGGAAAGAGTCTTTTCACAAGTTCAAGGAGTTGACTACGATGATAATTTCTCACCCGTAGCGATGCTTAAGTCCGTCGGAATCATGTTAGCATTAGCTGTATTTTTCGATTATGCAATCTTACAGATGGATGTCAAAACAAGTTTTCTTACCAGTTTTCGTAAGAAAAGTTGTATGTGATACAATAAAAGGTTTTGTCGATCCTAAGGATGCTAAAAGGTATGCTGGCTCCAGCAATCCTTCTATGGACTAGAGCAAGCATCTCGGAGTCAGAATACATGCTTTGATAGAGTGATCAAAGTTTTTAGGTTTATAAAATGTTTGCTAGAAACTTGTATTTATAAGAAAGTGAGTGGGAGCACTACAACATTTCTGATAAGTATATGTGGATGACATATTGTAGATCCGAAATAATGTAGAATTTCTGGAAAGCATAAACGGTTGTTTGAAGAGTGTTTTTCAAAGGAAGACCTGGACAAAGCTACTTACATATTGGGCATCAGGATCTATAGAAATAGATCAAGACGCCTGATGATACTTTCAAGGACGCACACCTTGACATGTTTTTGAAAGAGTTCAAAATAGACCAGTCAAAGAAGGGGTTCTTACCTAAGTTGTAAGGTGTGAAGTTGAGTAAGACTCGAAGATTGACCACGACAGAAGAAAGAGGAAGGACGAAGGTCGTCCCCTATGCTTTTGTCATAGGCTCTATACGGTATGCCATGCTGAAGTACCGCCCCTGATGTGTGTCTTGCCACATGTCTGGCAAGAGGGTACAAAGGTGATCTAGGAGTGGATCACCAGATAGCAGTCAAAATTATCCTTAGAGGAATAAGGAAATGTTTCTCGGTTATGGAGGTGATAAAGAGTTCGACATAAAGAGTTACGTCGATGCAAGCTTAACACCTATCCGGATAGCTCTGAGTAGAGATACTGGATACGTATAATGGAGTAATAATTTGGAATAGCTCCAAGTGGAACGTGGTAGCAGCATCTACGATATAAAGTTCTGCGAAATACATAGGGATCTGAATATGGCAAGACCCGTGTAACATCCCAAATTTTCAATTTAGAATGTTATACACTAGATCATCATGCATATCATATTTTTTTTGCATTTTGGTTGATCCTAGAAATTCTACGCAACTCAATGACCCACGGAGTGAGTTGGGGATTTCGTTATTTTCATATTTGAGTTCTCTCAAATTTTGAGAATAGGATCATTTGATTTTATTTATTTTATCATCAATTATTTCTATTACAAAAATATGAGAGAGGGAATAAAATGACTTTCCCAAAATAAAGAAATATTGAGGATTTAATAATAAAATCGAATAAGATTTTATTTCGGAGTTTTTCGGTGTTTTATTTGAATTTAGGCAAAAAGTGCGTTTTTCAAAATTACATTTAGGACCCAAATAAATGTTCACCTTGTGCGGCTTGATTTTAGAAGCCCGTGAAAATTTATTTCGGAATTTTTGGAGTCCGTTTAGTATTTCTTTTTATTTTTCTTCCGAGCGGAATAACTAAAAAAAGAGAGAATTTTTTTTTCAGCGTTCGTAGTTTTTCTTTTTCTTGGATTAAATCCGCGATTTTTCTGATCGCGATTCCTGATCCGATTTTCGTTTTAGTTTTAACTTTTCGCTCGTTTATCGGAATCAGGCGATTCAAACGCCTAGAGTTTCGTCTCGAAACACTTTATCCGTTTAACCAACTTAAACAAGATTTTCCTACTATAAAATTTGCCCTAGATCCAAATTACTAGAATGAAGTTGTTTTCTTTCGCAGTTTGTTTTTCGTTGCTTCGTTCGATTTGATTCTTTTTGCCAACCGGAGTTCTTAAGTTGAACCTTCTGGTTAGATATCTTATTTGACTTTTACCTGTGCATTAGATGGGTACTTATTGTATGCTTGTTTGTTTGTCTGCGATAGAATACTCGGAGTGCGCCGCCTGTTACATCGAATCGTTAGGTTTCACGGATCATCAGCAAGGCAAGTAACACTTTGATCATACCTTTCCTACTACCCAGTTTTATTGCATTAGATCAATCCTCACACATTGCATGATTAGGATGTAATTAAATTGTGGGATGGGAAGTAGATGAGGTAGTACCTATTACCTGTTTATATCAAACCTTTGGGAGTTACTTCTACGTTTGCTTATTATGCCATGCTATGCTAGTAGACGTGGATTGGGTGAGTGAAATCCATGACAGATGTGAGATTGTTAATTAATGGTTTATCTAAGGTGGCAACTTAAACACACATCTAGGTGGATTGAGGCACCTGGGTATTCCAGGACTTGCCTGTTTTCTTTTGGACCGCCACCCAGGCTCAAAGGGATCATGAGACTATTCATACTAGAAACTTCCATGTGCAGCCACAGGCTATTATGGGCTCTAGCATAGTTGACTAAGTTGTGTGAACTCTTATAGTGGTAGACTAGCAGATGTAGGGGATGTAGGTGGTACGGTCTACCCATCGTAAGGTGCTAGCGCTTCTGAAAGACTATGTCTCGGTCATCTGTCTTCTCAAACACCCTGTAGTGCGAGAAAACAAACGGAGGCGATCGAGTCTTGTGGGGAAAAGTGCGCAAACCTCTGCAGAGTGTAATAAACTAATCATGGTTAGCCGTGTCCCCGGTTATGGACATCTTGAGTATTTAGTACTTGGATTTTCATGTGAATCTCAACATGTTACTCTAAATTAATTTTGTTGGGTTTTATTAATGATGATGCTTAATTGGGATTGAGAATGTTGTCAACCATTCTCAATGTTTAACAACCACCATGATAGTAATTAAATTTTATTCCTTTGAAGTAGGGAAAAATTGGCTTTACGTAAAACTGTAACCATAGAGCTTTCCACCAGCCAAATATGCATATAGTATAGCTGTTCCATTCCATTACTCTCTATGTGTTACCTTGCCAGCATATTCCATGTGCTGACCCATTTTCAGGCTGCAACGTTAATGTTGCAGACTTTTCAGACGACGATTAAGGAGTTTTTAGGTCGTGGTCCTATACTCAGTGATGCCGTTGGAGTTGATGGACTCACTTATCTTCCAAGCCTTCCGCTGTTATCGTTATTAGATGGCCTTAAGCCATACTTATTGTAATAAGTTCTCTTTTGAGACACTCGATGTAATAAGTGTGTGATTGCTACTCTGCTATAAATCCTCCGAGTACTGTGTGGTGTCAGCATTACTGATCCAGGGATGACACCGGAGCACAGAGATCAGACTGTTTGAGGTCTGGTCGCTACAGAGATGGTATTAGAGCACACGCTGACTGTAGGACATGACCACTAAGCTAAAGACCTAGATCACTTTTCACTCTCTTCTCTTCTGACCTCTCATCCTTTCTACTCTTTAGGATGGTGGATGCAAGGAACAAGTTCACGCAACCGGATGAAGATACACCCTTTGGACGTCACTTGAAGGAAGTCACTAGATACCTGAACATAGGAGTACCAAGCTTCACAGGAACCTACAACGCCACTTTACCTGAAGAAGAGCGCTGGATGATTCAAGTTCAAGTTCCAGGAAGGACGTTCATGCCAGTCACTGAGCCCATAGAATTTTCTTTTGATGCACCAACTTGGAGTCTAGGAAAGAGCATGGCAGCTCACATCGCCATGGGACGCATTGGAGAAGTCTACCGCAAGGACCTCAAGGATACTATCTACCTGATTTGTGGGCGCCGAGATGAACACTGGGAGATGATCAGCACCAGGAAGGATAGATCAATTGCAGCTTTTATCCAGGAGCTAAACCAGCACATTCGACGACAGGAGAACCAGATGTGCACCGACATGATAGATCTGAAGAAGGCTAAGACTAGAATCAAGGAACTGGAGGAAGAACTCAAGGCTACACGTGAAGATTATGAAGAGGAAATTGAAGTACTGGTGGAGAAGAATGACGACCTGATCAAGAAGATTGGAATATTTATGGGAGACCCTACGCCAATAGATAAAGACGAAGAACCCAAGGAGATTAGCCCGGAAGACTACATCATCATCGACGGCACCGACTCGGAAGCAGATAGTAGCGATGATGACTATGTTGATGAAGCTGGAGCACATATCATGGAGTCAACGACCGTAGAATATTTCTAGTAGACCACCTCATCAGTAGTAGTAGTCCAGCATGTAAATATAGTAGTCCGAGCACTTTTGCGATAGATAGATCGATTGTATGCCCTTGTTTGATTGATTGAAGTGAATTGTTTGCTTTGCCTCATGTGCATATGGGTAGTGTTTTCTCTTTAGACCCCCTCTATTCTTATATCTCATCTTTTCTAAACCCTCAGATGCCTCCGAGACGTGACCCCGGATTTTCCTTCCCACCGGAGCTCACCCAGTTGATCCAGCAGCAGAACACATTGATGCAATTGCTAGTCCAGAATCAGAATCTGGGGAACAACAACAACAACCCACCACCACCACCACCTGTTGACCACTTAGCCTGTTTTCTTAGGCTGAATCCGCCGGTGTTTTCCAGTAGCACCGAGCCGATAGTAGCAGATGATTGGCTCCGCAAGACAGCTAGGGAGTTGACCACAGCAGGATGCACAGATGCGGAGAAGGTGAATTTTGCCGCACATCAGTTAGAAGGACCCGCAGCATCATGGTGGGAGAATTTCACAGCCACTTTCCCAGTAGACACTGTCACATGGGACCAGTTTCAGCAGGCTTTTCGTACTGCACACGTTTCAGCAGGAGCTATGGCCATGAAGAAGCGTGAGTTTCGCAACTTGCGCCAAGGAGGAAGGACAGTTGGCCAGTATGTGGAGGAATTTAGTAAGTTAGCACGTTATGCCCTAGATGACGTCGCTACGGATGCAGCTAAGCAGGAGAAGTTTCTGGAAGGACTGAATGATGAGTTGAGCATGCAGTTGATGGTAGCAACCTTCAACAACTACCAGGAGTTGGTAGATTGTGCTATTATGATTGAAGGGAAGCAGCAGCAAATTGAGAACCGCAAGAGGAAGTATGGACAAGGAAAGTACAATTCAGGAGCTCAGCAGAAGCCACGTTTTACCCCTAGACAGGGAGGACATTTTCAGCATACCCATGGAGGAGGTAGCACGCACAATCACAATGGCACCAAGAATGGAAATGGCAATGGAGGAAGCAACGGCCAGAACCGCACCAACCCCTCAACCCCAGCCAAGAAGGACCTAAGCCAAGTCACTTGCTTTAATTGTTCGAAGATAGGACATTATGCCAATGAATGTCCTGAATTACAAAATGGAAATAGCAATGGAAGTTTTGGGAAGAAGCCGAACCCTTTCAACAGGGGACAAGTGAACCACATTAGCGTGGAGGAGGTTGAAGCTCAGCCTGATGCAGTAATAGGTAAGTTTTTGGTTAAGTCAGTTACTGCACTCGTTCTTTTTGATACTGGCGCATCGCATTCATACGTCTCAAGGGGATTTGTGGATAAGTATAACCTACCAACCCAAGCCCTTAGGTCACCCATGTTAGTAACCTCACCCGGAGCAGAGTATGTGGCTAGTCTATGGTGTGATCGGTTACCATTAAGGATTGGTAACTATGTTTTTCCCTCAGACCTAATAGTATTGGAATCTCAAGGATTGGATGTGATATTAGGCATGGATTGGTTATCAAAGTATGAAGGGAATATTGAGTGTTCTAGTAAGTCAATTTTGCTTACCACCCCAGAAGGGAGAAGGATCAAGTATGTATCCCGGCATGTGCCAAAGAGGACTCAAGTAAATTGCCTAACAGGAGTTGTGCAGGAGGAAGTACCAGTGGTAAGGGATTTCCCTGATGTATTTCCAGAGGAGTTGCCAGGCATGCCACCGGATAGAGATATTGAGTTTTTGATTGAGCTATTGCCAGGCACAGGTCCAATATCAAAGAGACCATATAGGATGCCAGCAAAAGATTTGGTGGAAATTAAGAAGCAGAATAAGGAGTTACTGGATAAGGGATATATTCGCCCAAGTTTTTCGCCTTGGGGATCGCCAGTACTTCTAGTGGAGAAAAAGGATGGATCGTTAAGGATGGTTGTTGATAATCGAGGATTGAATGAAGTAACGATCAAGAACAAGTACCCACTACCAATGATCAACGATCTGTTTGATCGATTGCAAGGAGCTAAGGTATTTTCCAAGATCGATCTGCGATCAGGATACCACCAATTGAAGATTCGAGAACAGGATATTCCTAAGATAGCTTTTACCACCAGATATAGGCTGTATGAGTATACCGTTATGTCATTTGGTCTGACTAACGCACCTGCCTATTTTATGAACATGATGAACAAAGTGTTTATGGAGTTTTTGGATAAGTTCGTCGTAGTGTTCATTGATGATATCCTGGTTTATTCAAAGAATGAAGAGGAACATAAGGAGCATTTGCATTTGGTACTTGGAAAGCTCAGAGAACATCAATTATATGCCAAGTTCAGCAAATGTGAGTTTGGGTTGAAGGAAGTAGGATTCCTCGGACACGTTATATCTGGAGAAGGAATAGCAGTAGATCCCGCTAAAGTTGAAACCGTGACCAAGTGGGAAGCCCCAACAACAGTTGGAGAGATCCGGAGTTTTCTTGGACTCGCAGGATACTACCGGAGATTTATTGAGTATTTCTCAAAGATTGCGAAGCCTATGATGGAGTTGTTGAAGAAAGATACCAAGTTCATATGGACAGAGGAATGTGAGGCTAGTTTCCAGGAGTTGAAAAAACATTTGGTTACCTCACCAGTGTTGATTTTGCCAGACCAGACCAAGGATTATGAGGTGTATTGCGACGCTTCACGTCGAGGACTTGGAGCAGTGCTTATGCAGGGAGGGAGAGTTGTTTCATATGCTTCAAGACAACTGAAGCCTCATGAGTTGAATTATGCTACGCATGATTTGGAGTTAGCAGCCGTAGTGCATGCATTGAAGGCATGGAGACATTTCCTCATTGGAAATCATTGTGAGGTGTACACGGATCATAAGAGTTTGAAGTACATTTTCACACAGAAGGAGTTAAACCTCAGACAAAGGAGATGGTTGGAGCTTATCAAGGATTATGATATGAAATTGCATTATCACCCCGGAAAGGCTAATGTAGTAGCTGACGCATTAAGCCGTAAGATCCATGTCAATACGTTAATGACGGGAGAAATACCCAAGGAGTTAGCAGATAATCTTCGTGAACTATGTTTGGAAATAGTTCCGAGAGGCTATGTAGCAGCATTGGAGATTTAGTCAACCTTGATGGATAAAATCAAGGAAGCTCAGAAAGCTGACAAAGAGATTGCTGCTATAAAGGAGAAGCTGAGCAAAGGAAAATCTAAAGGATTCCGTGAGGATGAGCACGACACCCTATGGTTTGAAGACCGTGTTTATGTGCCCAATGACCCGGAGATCAGGAAGTTGATTTTGCAAGAGGCACACGACTCACCATATTCAATTCACCCAGGAAATACCAAGATGTATTTGGATTTGAAGGATATTTTCTGGTGGACCGGAATGAAGAAGGATATTGCGGAGTATGTAGCAGTTTGTGATGTATGCCAGAGAGTAAAGGCAGAGCATCAGAAGCCAGCAGGATTGTTACAACCATTGCCGATACCCGAATGGAAGTGGGATAAGCTAGGCATGGATTTTATCACGGGATTGCCCAGGACTCGTTCAGGCTATGACTCGATTTGGCTTGTAGTTGATCGATTGACGAAAGTAGCTCATTTCATCCCAGTAAAGACCACTTACACCAGTGCTAAGTTGGCAAAGATATACATGACCAGAATCGTATGTCCGCATGGAGTTCCAAGGAGTATCGTATCAGATAGAGGAACCCAGTTTACCTCAAAGTTCTGGAAGCAGTTGCACGAAACTTTGGGTACCAGGCTAGAATTCAGTACAGCTTTTCATCCACAGACAGATGGACAGACCGAGAGAGTCAATCAGATTTTGGAGGATATGCTGAGAGCTTGTGCACTAGATTACGGATCTAGTTGGGACGATAATTTGCCATATGCAGAGTTCTTTTACAACAATAGTTACCAAACCAGTTTAAAGATGGCCCCTTTCGAAGCCTTGCACGGAAGGAGGTGCATGACACCGTTGTCGTGGGACGAAGTTGGAGACCGCCAGTTGTTTGGTTCTGACTTGACTAAAGAGTCTGAACAGAAGGTGAAGTTGATTCGCGATAGGCTCAAGGTAGCCCAGTCCAGGCAGAAAAGTTATGCAGATTCTAAATGCAAGGAGACAGTTTACGAAGTCGGAGACAGAGCTTATCTTCGAGTATCTCCACTTCAGGGAACAAAGCGTTTTGGAGTTAAAGGGAAGTTAGCACCACGATTTGTAGGACCATATCGAGTTTTGGAGCGTATGGGAGAAGTGGCCTACAAGTTGGAATTGCCCGAAGGATTGTCAGGAGTACATGATGTGTTCCACGTTTCTCAGTTAAAGAAATGTCACGCGGAGATGGCTGACATACCGTTGAGAGACACAGTGCCATTGGAAACTATTCAGTTGGATAACGATTTGACCTACGAGGAGAAACCAGTTAAGATTCTCGAGTTTGCCAGCCGAGTTACTCGCAGCAAGGTTATCAAGTTTTGCAAAGTTCAATGGAGCCACCACACGAAGGATGAAGCCACCTGGGAGCGAGAGGAAGATTTGCTCAAGGACCACCCTCACCTATTTTCTAGCCAACCCGAATCTCGAGGGCGAGATTCATCTTAAGGGGGGTAGGTTTGTAACATCTCAAATTTTCAATTTGAAATGTTATACACTAGATCATCATGCATATCATATTTTTTTTATTTTTTATTTTGGTTGATCCTAGAAATTCTACGCAACTCAATGACCCACGGAGAGAGTTGGGGATTTCGTTATTTTCATATTTGAGTTCTCTCAAATTTTGAGAATAGGATCATTTGATTTTATTTATTTTATCATCAATTATTTCTATTATAAAAATATGAGAGAGGGAATAAAATGACTTTCCCAAAATAAAGAAATATTGAGGATTTAATAATAAAATCGAATAAGATTTTATTTCGGAGTTTTTCGGTGTTTTATTTGAATTTAGGAAAAAAGTGCGTTTTCCAAAATTGCATTTAGGGCCCAAATAAATGTTCACCTTGTGCGGCTTGATTTTAGAAGCCCGTGAAAATTTATTTCGGAATTTTTGGAGTCCGGTTAGTATTTGTTTTTATTTTTCTCCTGAGCGGAATAATTAAAAAAAACGAACCGACTTCGGACCGTACCCGAGCGGGACACCGCCCGGGGGCAGCCTTTAAACAGCGCCGCCCCGAGCCGCCCCAGCCCATCAGCCCCGCCTCGATCCGCGCGCGCCGCCGGAGCCGCCGCCGACGGTCCCGCCGCCCGAGGTTCGTCACGCCTCGTTTTCCGTGCAGAAAAAAAGAGAATTTTTTTTCGGCGTTCATAGTTTTTATTTTTCTCGGATTAAATCCGCGATTTTTCTGATCGCGATTTCTGATCCGATTTTCGTTTTAGTTTAACTTTTCGCTCGTTTATCGGAATCAGGCGATTCAAGCGCCTAGATTTTCGTCTTGAAACCCTTTATCCGTTTAACCAACTTAAACAAGATTTTCCTACTATAAAATTTTCCCTAGATCCAGATTACTAGAACGAAGTTGTTTTCTTTCGCAGCTTGTTTTTCGTTGCTTCGTTCGATTTGATTCTTTTTGCCAACCGGAGTTCAAGTTAAACCTTCTGGTTAGATCTCTTATTTGAGTTTTACCTGTGCATTAGATGAGTACTTATTGTATGCTTGTTTGTTTGTCTGCGATAGAATACCCGGAGTGCGTCGCCTGTTACTTCGAATCGTTAGGTTTCGCGGATCATCAGCAAGGCAAGTAACACTTTGATCATACCTTTCCTACTACCCAGTTTTATTGCATTAGATCAATCCTCACACATTGCAGGATTAGGATGTAATTAAATTGTGGGATGGGAAGTAGATGAGGTAGTACCTATTACCTGTTTATATCAAACCTTTGGGAGTTACTTCTACGTTTTCTTATTATGCCATGCTATGCTAGTAGACGTGGATTGGGTGAGTGAAATCCATGACAGATGTGAGATTGTTAATTAATGGTTTATCTAAGGTGGCAACTTAAACACACGTCTGGGTGGATTGAGGCACCTGGGTATTCCAGGACTTGCCTGTTTTCTTTTGGACCGCCACCCAGGCTCAAAGGGATCATGAGACTATTCATACTAGAAACTTCCATGTGCAGCCACAAGCTATTATGGGCTCTAGCATAGTTGACTAAGTTGTGCGAACTCTTACAGTGGTAGACTAGCAGATGTAGGGGATGTAGGTGGTACGGTCTACCACTCGTAAGGTGCTAGCGCTTCTAAAAGACTATGTCTCGGTCATCCGTCTTCTCAAACACCCTGTAGTGCGAGAAAACAAACGAAGGCGATCGAGTCTTGTGGGGAAAAGTGCGCAAACCTCTGTAGAGTGTAATAAACTAATCATGGTTAGCCGTGTCCCCGGTTATGGACATCTTGAGTATCTAGTACTTGGATTTTCATGTGAATCTCAACATGTTACTCTAAATTAATTTTGTTGAGTTTTGTTAATGATGATGCTTAATTGGGATTGAGAATGCTGTCAACCATTCTCAATGTTTAACAACCACCATGATAGTAATTAAATTTTATTCCTTTGAAGTAGGGAAAAATTGGCTTTACGTAAAACTGTAACCATAGAGCTTTCCACCAGCCAAATATGCATACAGTATAGCTGTTCCATTCCATTACTCTCTATGTGTTACCTTGCCAGCATATTCCATGTGCTGACCCGTTTTTGGGCTGCAACGTTAATGTTGCAGACTTTTCAGACAACGATTGAGGAGTTTTTAGGTCGTGGTCCTATACTCAGTGATGCCGTTGGAGTTGATGGACTCACTTACCTTCCAAGCCTTCCGCTGTTATCGTTATTAGATGGCCTTAAGCCATACTTATTGCAATAAGTTCTCTTTTGAAACACTCGATGTAATAAGTGTGTGATTGCTACTCTGCTATAAATCCTCCGAGTACTGTGTGGTGTCAGCATTACTGATCCAGGGATGACACCGGAGCACAGAGATCAGACTGTTTGAGGTCTGGTCGCTACAGAGATGGTATCAGAGCACACGCTGACTGTAGGACACGACCACTAAGCTAAAGACCTAGATCACTTTTCACTCTCTTCTCTTCTGACCTCTCATCCTTTCTACTCTTTAGGATGGTGGATGCAAGGAACAAGTTCACGCAACCGGATGAAGATACACCCTTTGGACGTCACTTGAAGGAAGTCACTAGATACCTGAACATAGGAGTACCAAGCTTCACAGGAACCTACAACGCCACTTTACCTGAAGAAGAGCGCTGGATGATTCAAGTTCAAGTTCCAGGAAGGACGTTCATTCCAGTCACTGAGCCCATAGAATTTTCTTTTGATGCACCAACTTGGAGTCTAGGAAAGAGCATGGCAGCTCACATCGCCATGGGACGCATTGGAGAAGTCTACCGCAAGGACCTCAGGGATACTATCTGTTGGGTTTCGTAGTAATTTCAAAAAATTTCCTACGCACACGCAAGATCATGTGATGCATAGCAACGAGAGGGGGAGTATGATCTATATACCTAGTAGATCGACAACGGAAGCATTTGGTTGATGTAGTCGTACGTCTTCACGATCCGACCAATCAAGCACCGAAACTACGGCACCTCTGAGTTCTAGCACACATTCTGCTCGATGACGATCCCCGGACTCTGATCTAGCAAAGTGTCGGGGAAGAGTTCTGTCAGCACGACGGCGTGGTGACGATCTTGATGCACTACTTCAGCAGGGCTTCGCCTAAACTCCGCTACAGTATTACCGAGGACTATGGTGGCTGGGGCGCCACACACGGCTAAGAAAAAGATCACGTGGATCAACTTGTGTGTCTCTGGGGTGCTCCTGCCTCCGTATATAAAGGACTAAAGGGGGAGGCTGGCCGGCCAAGGAGGGCGCGCCAGGAGAGTCCTACTCCCTCTGGGAGTAGGATTCCCCCCCCCCCAATCCTAGTTGGAATAGGATTCGCGGAGGGGGGAAAAGAGAGAGAGGGGCCGGCCCCCTCTCCTTGTCCTATTCGGACCAAGGGAGGGGAGGGGCGCGCGGCCCATGTAGGGCTGCCTCCTCTCTTTTCCACTAAGGCCCATCATGGCCCATTTAGCTCCCGGGGGGGGGGGGTTCCGGTAACCTCCCGGTACTCCGGTAAAATCCCGATTTCACCCGGAACACTTCCGGTATCCAAACATAGGCTTCCAATATATCAATCTTTATGTCTCGACCATTTCGAGACTCCTCGTCATGTCCGTGATCACATCCGGGACTCCGAACAACCTTCGGTCCATCAAAATGCATAAACTCATAATATAACAGTCATCGTAATCTTAAGCGTGCGGACCCTACGGGTTCGAGAACAATGTAGACATGACCGAGACATGTCTCCGGTCAATAACCAATAGCGGGACCTGGATGCCCATATTGGCTCCTACATATTCTACGAAGATCTTTATCGGTCAGACCGCATAACAACATACGTTGTTCCCTTTGTCATCGGTATGTTACTTGCCCGAGATTCGATCGTCGGTATTCCAATACCTAGTTCAATCTCATTGCCGGCAAGTCTATTTACTCGTTCTGTAATACATCATCCCGCAACTAACTCATTTAGTTGCAATGCTTGCAAGGCTTATGTGATGTGCATTACCGAGAGGGCCCAGAGATACCTCTCCGACAATCGGAGTGACAAATCCTAATCTCGAAATACGCCAACCCAACATGTACCTTTGGAGACACCTGTAATGCTCTTTTATAATCACCCAGTTACGTTGTGACGTTTGGTAGCACCCAAAGTGTTCCTCCGGCAAACGGGAGTTGCATAATCTCATAGTCATAGGAACATGTATAAGTCATGAAGAAAGCAATAGCAATATACTAAACGATCGGGTGCTAAGTTAATGGAATGGGTCATGTCAATCAGATCATTCAACTAATGATGTGACCTCGTTAATCAAATAACAACTCTTTGTTCATGGTTAGGAAACATAACCATCTTTGATTAACGAGCTAGTCAAGTAGAGGCATACTAGTGACACTTTGTTTGTCTATGTATTCACACGTGTATGATGTTTCCGGTTAATACAATTCTAGCATGAATAATAAACATTTATCATGATTATAAGGAAATAAATAATAACTTTATTATTGCCTCTAGGGCATATTTCCTTTAGTCTCCCACTTGCACTAGAGTCAATAATCTAGATTACACAGTAATGATTCTAACACCCATGGAGCCTTGGTGCTGATCATGTTTTGCTCATGGAAGAGGCTTAGTCAACGGGTCTGCAATATTCAGATCCGTATGTATCTTGCAAATCTCTATGTCTCCCACCTGGACTAGATCCCGGATGGAATTGAAGCGTCTTTTGATGTGCTTGGTTCTCTTGTGAAATCTGGATTCCTTTGCCAAGGCAATTGCACCAGGATTCTCACAAAAGATTTTCATTGGACCCGATGCACTAGGTATGACACCTAGATCGGATATGAACTCCTTCATCCAGATTCCTTCATTTGCTGCTTCCGAAGCAGCTATGTACTCCGCTTCACATGTAGATCCCGCTACAACGCTTTGTTTAGAACTGCACCAACTGACAGCTCCACCGTTTAATGTAAACACGTATCCGGTTTGCGATTTAGAATCGTCCGGATCAGTGTCAAAGCTTGCATCAACGTAACCTTTTACGATGAGCTCTTTGTCACCTCCATATACGAGAAGCATATCCTTAGTCCTTTTCAGGTATTTCAGGATGTTCTTGACCGCTGTCCAGTGATCCACTCCTGGATTACTTTGGTACCTCCCTGCTAGACTTCTAGCAAGGCACACATCAGGTCTGGTACACAGCATTGCATACATGATAGATCCTATGGCTGATGCATAGGGACCATCTTTCATATTCTCTCTATCTTCTGCATTGGTCGGGCATTGAGTCTTACTCAATCTCACACCTTGTAACACAGACAAGAACCCTTTCTTTGCTTGATCCATTTTGAACTTTTTCAAAACTTTGTCAAGGTATGTGCTTTGTGAAAGTCCAATTAAGCGTCTTGATCTATCTCTATAGATCTTAATGCCTAATATGTAAGCAGCTTCACCGAGGTCTTTCATTGAAAAACTCTTATTTAAGTATCCCTTTATGCTGTCCAGAAATTCTACATCATTTCCAATTAGTAATATGTCATCCACATATAATATCAGAAATGCTACAGAGCTCCCACTCACTTTCTTGTAAATACAGGCTTCTCCAAAAGTCTATATAAAACCAAATGCTTTGATCACACTATCAAAACGTTTATTCCAACTCCGAGAGGCTTGCACCAGTCCATAAATGGATCGCTGGAGCTTGCACACTTTGTTAGCTCCCTTTGGATCGACAAAACCTTCTGGTTGCATCATATACAACTCTTCTTCCAGAAATCCATTCAGGAATGCAGTTTTGACATCCATCTGCCAAATTTCATAATCATAAAATGCGGCAATTGCTAACATGATTCGGACAGACTTAAGCATCGCTACGGGTGAGGTCTCATCGTAGTCAATCCCTTGAACTTGCCGAAAACCTTTTGCGACAAGTCGAGCTTTGTAGACAGTAATATTACCGTCAGCGTCAGTCTTCTTCTTGAAGATCCATTTATTCTCAATTGCTTGCCGATCATCGGGCAAGTCAACCAAAGTCCATACTTTGTTCTCATACATGGATCCCATCTCAGATTTCATGGCTTCAAGCCACTTTGCGGAATCTGGGCTCACCATCGCTTCTTCATAGTTCGTAGGTTCATCATGATCTAGTAGCATGACTTCCAGAACAGGATTACCGTACCACTCTGGCGTGGACCTTACTTTGGTTGATCTACGAGGTTCAGTAGTATCTTGTTCTGAAGTTTCATGATCATCATCATTAGCTTCCTCGCTAACTGGTGTAGGTGTCGCAGAAACAGTTTTCTGTGATGTACTACATTCCAATAAGGGAGTAGGTACAGTTACCTCGTCAAGTTCTACTTTCCTCCCACTCACTTCTTTCGAGAGAAACTCCTTCTCCAGAAGGTTTCCGAATTTAGCAACAAAAGTTTTGCCTTCGGATCTGTGATAGAAGGTGTATCCAATAGTTTCCTTTGGATATCCTATGAAGACACATTTCTCCGATTTGGGTTCGAGCTTATCAGCTTGAAGCTTTTTCACATAAGCATCGCAGCCCCAAACTTTTAGAAATGACAACTTTGGTTTCTTGCCAAACCACAGTTCATAAGGCGTCGTCTCAACGGATTTTGATGGTGCCCTATTTAATGTGAATGCAGCTGTCTCTAGAGCGTATCCCCAAAACGATAGCGGTAAATCAGTAAGAGACATCATAGATCGCACCATATCTAGTAAAGTACGATTACGACGTTCGGACACACCATTACGCTGTGGTGTTCCGGGTGGCGTGAGTTGCGAAACTATTCCACAATTTTTCAAATGTACACCAAACTCATAACTCAAATATTCTCCTCCACGATCAGATCGTAGAAACTTTATTTTCTTGTTACGATGATTTTCAACTTCACTCTGAAATTCTTTGAACTTTTCAAATGTTTCAGACTTATGTTTCATTAAGTAGATATACCCATATCTGCTTAAGTCATCTGTGAAGGTGAGAAAATAACTATCCGCCACGAGCCTCAATATTCATCGGACCACATACATCTGTATGTATGATTTCCAACAAATCTGTTGCTCTCTCCATAGTACCGGAGAATGGTGTTTTGGTCATCTTGCCCATGAGGCACGGTTCGCAAGTACCAAGTGATTCATAATCAAGTGGTTCCAAAAGTCCATCAGTATGGAGTTTCTTCATGCGCTTTACACCGATATGACCTAAACGGCAGTGCCACAAATATGTTGCACTATCATTATCAACTCTGCATCTTTTGGCTTCAACATTATGAATATGTGTGTTACTACTATCGAGATTCAACAAGAATAGACCACTCTTCAAGGGTGCATGACCATAAAATATATTACTCATATAAATAGAACAACCATTATTCTCTGATTTAAATGAATAACCGTCTCGCATTAAACAAGATCCAGATATAATGTTCATGCTTAACGCTGGCACCAAATAACAATTATTTAGGTCTAATATTAATCTCGAAGGTAGATGTAGAGGTAGCGTGCCGACTGCGATCACATCGACTTTGGAACTGTTTCCCACGCGCATCGTCACCTCGTCCTTAGCCAATCTTCGCTTAATCCGTAGTCCCTGTTTCGAGTTGCAAATATTAGCAACAGAACCAGTATCAAATACACAGGTGCTACTGCGAGCATTGGTAAGGTACACATCAATAACATGTATATCACATATACCTTTGTTCACCTTGCCATCCTTCTTATCCGCCAAATACTTGGGGCAGTTCCGCTTCCAGTGACCAGTCTGCTTGCAGTAGAAGCACTCAGTTTCAGGCTTAGGTCCAGACTTGGGTTTCTTCTCTTGAGCAGCAACTTGCTTGCCATTCTTCTTGAAGTTCCCTTTCTTCTTCCCTTTGCCCTTTTTCTTGAAACTAGTGGTCTTATTGACCATCAACACTTGATGCTCCTTCTTGATTTCTACCTCCGCAGCTTTCAGCATTGCGAAGAGCTCGGGAATAATCTTGTTCATCCCTTGCATATTATAGTTCATCACGAAGCTCTTGTAGCTTGGTGGCAGTGATTGGAGAATTCTGTCAATGACGCAATCATCTGGAAGATTAACTCCCAATTGAACCAAGTGATTATTATACCCAGACATTTTGAGTATATGCTCACTGACAGAACTGTTCTCCTCCATCTTGTAGCTATAGAACTTATTGGAGACTTCATATCTCTCAATCCGGGCATTTGCTTGAAATATTAACTTCAACTCCTGGAACATCTCATATGCTCCATGACGTTCAAAACGTCGTTGAAGTCCCGATTCTAAGCCGTAAAGCATGGCACACTGAACTATAGAGTAGTCATCAGCTTTGCTCTGCCAGACGTTCATAACATCCGGCGTTGCTCCTGCAGCAGGCCTGGCACCCAGCGGTGCTTCCAGGACATAATTCTTCTGTGCAGCAATGAGGATAATCCTCAAGTTACAGACCCAGTCCGTGTAATTGCTACCATCATCTTTCAACTTTGCTTTCTCAAGGAGCGCATTAAAATTCAACGAAACAACAGCACGAGCCATCTATCTACAAAAAAGCATAAACGAGCAAGATACTTATCAGGTACTAAGTTTCATGATAAATTTAAGTTCAGTTAATTTACTTAAAGAACTCCCACTTAGATAGACATCCCTCTAATCCTCTAAGTGATTACGTGATCCAAATCAACTAAACCATGTCCGATCATCACGTGAGATGGAGTAGTTTCATTGGTGAACATCATTATGTTGATCATATCTACTATATGATTCACGCTCGACCTTTCGGTCTCCGTGTTCCAAGGCCATATCTGTATATGCTTGGCTCGTCAAGTATAACCTGAGTATTCCGCGTGTGCAACTGTTTTGCACCCGTTGTATTTGAACGTAGAACCTATCACACCCAATCATCACGTGGTGTCTCAGCACGAAGAACTTTCGCAACGGTGCATACTCAGGGAGAACACTTCTTGATAATTTAGTGAGAGATCATCTTATAATGCTACCGTCAATCAAAGCAAGATAAGATGCATAAAAGATAAACATCACATGCAATCAATATAAGTGATATGATATGGCCATCATCATCTTGTGCTTGTGATCTCCATCTCCGAAGCACCGTCGTGATCACCATCATCACCGGCGTGACACCTTGATCTCCATCGTAGCATCGTTGTCGTCTCGCCAAGCTTGTGCTTCCATGACTATTGCTACCGTTTAGTGATAAAGTAAAGCACTACATCGCGATTGCATTGCATACAATAAAGCGACAACCATATGGCTCCTGCCGGTTGCCGATAACTCGGTTACAAAACATGATCATCTCATACAATAAAATTCAGCATCATGCCTTGACCATATCACATCACAACATGCCCTGCAAAAACAAGTTAGACGTCCTCTACTTTGTTGTTGCAAGTTTTACGTGGCTGCTACGGGCTTAAGCAAGAACCAATCTCACCTACGCATCAAAACCACAACGATAGTTTGTCAATTTGACTCCGTTTTAACCTTCGCAAGGACCGGGCGTAGCCACACTTGGTTCAACTAAAGTTGGAGAGACTGTCACCCACAAGCCACCTCTGTGCAAAGCACGTCGGGAGAACCGGTCTCGCGTAAGCGTACGCGTAATGTCGATCTGGGCCACTTCATCCAACAATACCGCCGAACCAAAGTATGACATGCTGGTAGGCAGTATGACTTATATCGCCCACAACTCACTTGTGTTCTACTCGTGCATATTACATCAACATATAAAACCTAGGCTCGGATGCCACTGTTGGGTTTCGTAGTAATTTCAAAAAAATTCCTACACACACGCAAGATCATGTGATGCATAGCAACGAGAGGGGGAGTATGATCTACATACCTAGTAGATCGACAACAGAAGCGTTTGGTTGATGTAGTCGTACGTCTTCACGATCCGACCGATCAAGCACCGAAACTACGGCACCTCCGAGTTCTAGCACACGTTCAGCTCGATGACGATCCCCGGACTCCGATCCAGCAAAGTGTCGGGGAAGAGTTCCGTCAGCACGACGGCGTGGTGACGATCTTGATGCACTACAGCAGCAGGGCTTCGCCTAAACTCCACTACAGTATTATCGAGGACTATGGTGGCTGGGGCGCCGCACACGGCTAAGGAAAAGATCACGTGGATCAACTTGTGTGTCTCTGGGGTGCTCCTGCCTCCGTATATAAAGGACTAAAGGGGGGAGGCTGGCCGGCCAAGGAGGGCCGCCAGGAGAGTCCTACTCCCTCTGGGAGTAGGATTCCCCCCCCCCAATCCTAGTTGGAATAGGATTCGCGGAGGGGGGAAAAGAGAGAGAGGGGCTAGCCCCCTCTCCTTGTCCGATTCGGACCAAGGGAGGGGAGGGGCACGCGGCCCATGTAGGGCTGCCTCCTCTCTTTTCCACTAAGGCCCATCATGGCCCATTTAGCCCCCGGGGGGGTTACTTTAACCTCCCGGTACTCCGGTAAAATCCCGATTTCACCCGGAACACTTCCGGTATCCAAACATAGGCTTCCAATATATCAATCTTTATGTCTCGACCATTTCAAGACTCCTCGTCATGTCCGTGATCACATCCGGGATCGAACAACCTTCGGTACATCAAAATGCATAAACTCATAATATAACAGTCATCGTAACCTTAAGCATGCGGACCCTACAGGTTCGACAACAATGTAGACATGACCGAGACACGTCTCCGGTCAATAACCAATAGCGGGACCTGGATGCCCATATTGGCTCCTACATATTCTACGAAGATCTTTATCGGTCAGACCGCATAACAACATACGTCGTTCCCTTTGTCATCGGTATGTTACTTGCCCGAGATTCGATCGTCGGTATTCCAATACCTAGTTCAATCTCGTTGTCGGCAAGTCTCTTTACTCGTTCTGTAATACATCATCCCGCAACTAACTCATTTAATTGCAATGCTTGCAAGGCTTAAGTGATGTGCATTACCGAGAGGGCCCAGAGATACCTCTCCGACAATCGGAGTGACAAATCCTAATCTCGAAATACGCAAACCCAACATGTACCTTTGGAGACACCTGTAATGCTCCTTTATAATCACCCAGTTACGTTGTGACATTTGGTAGCACCCAAAGTGTTCCTCCGGCAAACGGGAGTTGCATAATCTCATAGTCATAGGAACATGTATAAGTCATGAAGAAAGCAATAGCAACATACTAAACGATCGGGTGCTAAGCTAATGGAATGGGTCATGTCAATCAGATCATTCAACTAATGATGTGACCTCGGTAATCAAATAACAACTCTTTGTTCATGGTTAGGAAACATAACCATCTTTGATTAACGAGCTAGTCAAGTAGAGGCATACTAGTGACACTTTGTTTGTCTATGTATTCACACGTGTATTATGTTTCCAGTTAATACAATTCTAGCATGAATAATAAACATTTATCATGATTATAAGGAAATAAATAATAACTTTATTATTGCCTCTAGGGCATATTTCCTTCACTATCTACCAGATTTGTGGGCGCCGAGATGAACACTGGGAGATGATCAGCACCAGGAAGGATAGATCAATTGCAGCTTTTATCCAGGAGCTAAACCAGCACATTCGACGACAGGAGAACCAGATGTGCGCCGACATGATAGATCCGAAGAAGGCTAAGACTAGAATCAAGGAACTGGAGGAAGAACTCAAGGCTACACGTGAAGATTATGAAGAGGAAATTGAAGTACTGGTGGAGAAGAATGACGACCTGATCAAGAAGATTGGAATATTTATGGGAGACCCTACGCCAGTAGATAAAGACGAAGAACCCAAGGAGATTAGCCTGGAAGACTACATCATCATCGACGGCACCGGCTCGGAAGCAGATAGTAGCGATGATGACTATGTTGATGAAGCTGGAGCACATATCATGGAGTCAACGACCGTAGAATATTTCTAGTAGACCACCTCATCAGTAGTAGTCCACCATGTAAATATAGTAGTCCGAGCACTTTTGCGATAGATAGATCGATTGTATGCCCTTGTTTGATTGATTGAAGTGAATTGTTTGCTTTGCCTCATGTGCATATGGGTAGTGTTTTCTCTTTAGACCCCCTCTATTCTTATATCTCATCTTTTCTAAACCCTCAGATGCCTCCGAGACGTGACCCCGGATTTGCCTTCCCACCGGAGCTCACCCAGTTGATCCAGCAGCAGAACACATTGATGCAATTGCTAGTCCAGAATCAGAATCAGGGGAACAACAACAACAACCCACCACCACCACCACCACCTGTTGACCACTTAGCCCGTTTTCTTAGGTTGAATCCGCCGGTGTTTTCCAGTAGCACCGAGCCGATAGTAGCAGATGATTGGCTCCGCAAGATAGCTAGGGAGTTGACCACAGCAGGATGCACAGATGCGGAGAAGGTGAATTTTGCCGCACATCAGTTAGAAGGACCCGCAACATCATGGTGGGAGAATTTCACAGCCACTTTCCCAGTAGACACTGTCACATGGGACCAGTTTCAGCAGGCTTTTCATACTGCACACGTTTCAGCATGAGCTATGGCCATGAAGAAGCGTGAGTTTCACAACTTGCGCCAAGGAGGAAGGACAGTTGGCCAGTATGTGGAGGAATTTAGTAAGTTAGCACGTTATGCCCTAGATGACGTCGCTACGGATGCAGCTAAGCAGGAGAAGTTTCTGGAAGGACTGAATGATGAGTTGAGCATGCAGTTGATGGTAGCAACCTTCAACAACTACCATGAGTTGGTAGATCGTGCTCTTATGATTGAAGGGAAGCAACAGCAACTTGAGAACCGCAAGAGGAAGTATGGACAAGGAAAGTACAATTCAGGAGCTCAGCAGAAGCCACGTTTTACCCCTAGACAGGGAGGACATTTTCAGCATACCCATGGAGGAGGTAGCACGCATAATCACAATGGCACCAAGAATGGAAATGGCAATGGAGGAAGCAACGGCCAGAACCGCACCAACCCCTCAACCCCAGCCAAGAAGGACCTAAGCCAAGTCACTTGCTTTAAGTGTTCGAAGATAGGACATTATGCCAATGAATGTCCTGAATTACAAAATGGAAATAGCAATGGAAGTTTTGGGAAGAAGCCGAACCCTTTCAACAGGGGACAAGTGAAGCACGTTAGCGTGGAGGAGGTTGAAGCTCAGCCTGATGCAGTAATAGGTAAGTTTTTGGTTAAGTCAGTTACTGCACTCGTTCTTTTTGATACTGGCGCATCGCATTCATACATCTCAAGGGGATTTGTGGATAAGTATAACCTACCAACCCAAGCCCTTAGGTCACCCATGTTAGTAACCTCGCCCGGAGCAGAGTATGTGGCTAGTCTATGGTGTGATCGGTTACCATTAAGGATTGGTAACTATGTTTTTCCCTCAGACCTAATAGTATTGGAATCTCAAGGATTGGATGTGATATTAGGCATGGATTGGTTATCAAAGTATGCAGGGAATATTGAGTGTGCTAGTAAGTCAATTTTGCTTACCACCCCAGAAGGGAGAAGGATCAAGTATGTATCCCGGCATGTGCCAAAGAGGACTCAAGTAAATTGCCTAACAGGAGTTGTGCAGGAGGAAGTACCAGTGGTAAGGGATTTCCCTGATGTATTTCCAGAGGAGTTGCCAGGCATGCCACCGGATAGAGATATTGAGTTTTTGATTGAGCTATTGCCAGGCACAGGTCCAATATCAAAGAGACCATATAGGATGCCAGTAAAAGATTTGGTGGAAATTAAGAAGCAGATTAAGGAGTTATCGGAATCAGGCGATTCAAGCGCCTAGAGTTTTGTCTCGAAACCCTTTATCCGTTTAACCAACTTAAACAAGATTTTGCTACTATAAAATTTGCCCTAGATCCAGATTAGTAGAACGAAGTTGTTTTCTTTCGCAGTTTGTTTTCGTTGGTTCGTTCGATTTGATTCTTTTTGCCAACCGGAGTTCTTAAGTTGAACCTTCTGGTTAGATCTCTTATTTGAGTTTTACCTATGCATTAGATGAGTACTTATTGTATGCTTGTTTGTTTGTCTGTGATAGAATACCCGGAGTGCGCCGCCTGTTACTTCGAATCGTTAGGTTTCGCGGATCATCAGCAAGGCAAGTAACACTTTGATCATACATTTCCTACTACCGAGTTTTATTGCATTAGATCAATCCTCACACATTGCATGATTAGGATGTAATTAAATTGTGGGATGGGAAGTAGATGAGGTAGTACCTATTACCTGTTTATATCAAACCTTTGGGAGTTACTTCTACGTTTGCTTATTATGCCATGCTATGCTAGTAGACGTGGATTGGGTGAGTGAAATCCATGACAGATGTGGGATTGTTAATTAATGGTTTATCTAAGGTGGCAACTTAAACACACATCTGGGTGGATTGAGGCACCTGGGTATTCCAGGACTTGCCTGTTTTCTTTTGGACCGCCACCCAGGCTCAAAGGGATCATGAGACTATTCATACTAGAAACTTCCGTGTGCAGGCACAAACTATTATGGGCTCTAGCATAGTTGAGTAAGTTGTGCGAACTCTTACAGTGGTAGACTAGCAGATGTAGGGGATGTAGGTGGTACGGTCTACCCATCGTAAGGTGCTAGCGCTTCTGAAAGACTATGTCTCGGTCATCCGTCTTCTCAAACACCCTGTAGTGCGAGAAAACAAACGGAGGTGATCGAGTCTTGTGGGGAAAAGTGCGCAAACCTCTGCAGAGTGTAATAAACTAATCATGGTTAGCCGTGTCCCCGGTTATGGACATCTTGAGTATTTAGTACTTGGATTTTCATGTGAATCTCAACATGTTACTCTTAATTAATTTTGTTGGGTTTTGTTAATGATGATGCTTAATTGGGATTGAGAATGCTGTCAACCATTCTCAATGTTTAACAACCACCATGATAGTAATTAAATTTTATTCCTTTGAAGTAGGGAAAAATTGGCTTTATGCAAAACTGTAACCATAGAGCTTTCCACCAGCCAAATATGCATATAGTATAGCTGTTTCATTCCATTACTCTCTATGTGTTACCTTGCCAGCATATTCCATGTGCTGACCCGTTTTCGGGCTGCAACATTAATGTTGCAGACTTATCAAACGACGATTAAGGAGTTTTTAGGTCGTGGTCCTATACTCAGTGATGCCGTTGGAGTTGATGGACTCACTTATCTTCCAAGCCTTTCGCTGTTATCGTTATTAGATGGCCTTAAGCCATACTTATTGTAATAAGTTCTCTTTTGAGACACTCGATGTAATAAGTGTGTGATTGCTACTCTGCTATAAATCCTCCGAGTACTGTGTGGTGTCAGCATTACTGATCCAGGGATGACACCGGAGCACAGAGATCAGACTGTTTGAGGTCTGGTCGCTACAACCCGTTGACTACAACCTCTCTCACAAGCATAACATGATCAAACCCAGAACTCATTGAGTATTAATCACATAGTGATGTGAACTAGATTAGTGACTCTAGTAAACTCTTTGGATGTTGGTCACATGGCGATGTGACCTGTGAGTGTTAATCACATGGCGATGTGAACTAGATTATTGACTCTAGTGCAAGTGGGAGACTGTTGGAAATATGCCCTAGAGGCAATAATAGATTGGTTATTATTATATTTCCTTGTTCATGATAATCGTTTATTATCCATGCTAGAATTGTATTGATAGGAAACTCAGATACATGTGTGGATACATAGACAACACCATGTCCCTAGTAATCCTCTAGTTGACTAGCTCGTTGATCAATAGATGGTTATGGTTTCCTAACCATGGACATTGGATGTCGTTGATAACGGGATCACATCATTAGGAGAATGATGTGATGGACAAGACCCAATCCTAAGCCTAGCACAAGATCGTGTAGTTCGTTTGCTAAAGCTTTTCTAATGTCAAGTATCATTTCCTTAGACCATGAGATTATGCAACTCCCGGATACCGTAGGAGTGCTTTGGGTGTGCCAAACGTCACAATGTAACTGGGTGGCTATAAAGGTACACTACATGTATCTTCGAAAGTGCCTGTTGGGTTGGCACGAATCGAGACTGGGATTTGTCACTCCGTGTAAATGGAGAGGTATCTCTGGGCCCACTCGGTAGGACATCATCATAATATGCACAATGTGAACAAGGAGTTGATCACGGGATGATGTGTTACGGAACGAGTAAAGAGACTTGCCGGTAACGAGATTGAACAAGGTATCGGATACCGACGATCGAATCTCGGGCAAGTACAATACCGCTGGACAAAGGGAATTGTATACGGGATTGATTGAATCCTCGACATCGTGGTTCATCCGATGAGATCATCGTGGAACATGTGGGATCCAACATGGATATCCAGATCCCGCTGTTGGTTATTGGCCGGAGAGTTGTTTCGGTCATGTCTGCATGGTTCCCAAACCCGTAGGGTCTACACACTTAAGGTTCGGTGACGCTAGAGTTGTTATGGGAAATAGTATGTGGTTACAGAAGGTTGTTCGGAGTCCCGGATGAGACCCCGGACATGACGAGTAGCTCCGGAATGGTCCGGAGGTGAAGATCGGTATATTGGACGAAGGGTATTGGAGTCCGGAATTGTTCCGGGGTACGAGGTGATGACCAGCATGTCCGAAAGGGGTTTCGGAGGCCCCGGCAAGCGTTGGGGGGCCTTATGGGCCAAGGGGAGAGGGCACATCAGCCCACTAAGGGGCTGAGCGCCCCTCCCACCCCATCTCACGTAACCAGGAGAGGTGGGGGCGCCACCCCTAGGGCAGCCACCCCTCCCGTCTTGGGGGCCAAGTTTCCTAGGGGGTGCGGGCGCCCAAACCCATCTAGGGTTTCCCCTGTGGCCGCCGCCCCTCCCCTAGGGAACCCTAGGGTGCCCCCTCCTCCCTTTCCCCTATATATAGTGAGGGAGAGAGAGGGCAGCCGCACCCTTCCCCTGGCGCAACCCTCTTCCTCCTCCAACACCTCATCCTCCTCCATAGTGCTTGGCGAAGCCCTTCCGGAGAACCACGAGCTCCATCACCACCACGCCGTCGTGCTGTCGGAGTTTTCCCTCAACTTCTTCTCCTCTCACCTTGCTGGATCAAGAAGGAGGAGACGTCTCCTACCGTACGTGTGTTGAACGCGGAGGTGCCGTCAGTTCGGCGCTAGGATCATCGGTGATTTGGATCACGACGAGTACGACTTCATCAACCCCGTTCACTTGAACGCTTCCGCTTAGCGATCTACAGGGATATGTAGATGCACTCTCCTTCCCTCGTTGCTAGATTACTCCATAGATTGATCTTGGTGATGCGTGGAAAATTTTGAATTTCTGCTACGATCCCCAATAGTGTCTTCACGGCTGCTTGAATATTCTTGTGCAAGCCCTTGATGTAATGGTGGATGAAGCACTTGGTGCTCAGGCTGGGGTTGAGATGTAGCACATGGTGTAGACACTCCCAAAACATCGCCGTATACGCAGCCACTGTGCCCATCTGTGTCAGCTCTAGCAGTGAGCGCATGCGCGGGTCGAACTCACTCTCAGGCATTTCGTCGAACATGTGGTAGACAGGAACTGGAGTGGTGACTGCAGGACTAGTCGGAAGGAACGGGGGCAAGTCCGTCACCAGCCGCGCATATGAGGTGGATCCTTGGTGAGGGTGGAGCAGTAACACTGCTGCTGGTGAACACGGCAGGTCCGGCGTGGGCGAGCCTGCCTGGGACGTCGCGGAGGCCGTCGTGGTGTCGCGCGCCTTGCGGACGCCGTCAGGCGCTTTGCGGGTAGGATGGATTTGCTTTTGTAGATCATGGTGGATTTGCTCGTTGAAGGCGCGCTGCGCTCCCAGGCGCTTGTCGTCGGTGGCTTTAGTCTCATCCAACTTGCTGAGGAGGGACTCGAGCAACACCTTCAGTTCGCCGGTGTTCGCGGCCATGCCGGAGAGAACATGGTTGTCTGGGCAGATGGTTGGGTCGGCATTGTCATGGCTGTTGCCGAGGATCGAACCCCACGGTGGATTTCGAGCGGCCTCTCGAAAGAAGCCGCACCGGACGCGACGGATGTTATCGATCGAGCGGACGAACAAATCACGGGGCAACGAAAATTTTGGATGGATCAACCTTGCTCCAATTACCAAATTATCACGACCCGATCGTTGGATGGATCGAGGATGCACAAATTAGCTCAGTATTTGGATCGATTTGGGATAATTTGGGAGAATTAGGGGTGAGGAATCACAGAAGGGGATGAGGACCAGAAGCACACGAGATGAGATTCAGAACATTTATTCATTCCTTCGCTACCTCCTCCTGTGCTCCCCCTGCTGTATATGTAGCCTTGCCTCCATGTGACTTCTATGTGGGACCAACCTTCAAGAGATGGCCCACCATCCAGCTGTGCTTACCAACGCATAGGTCGGGCATGACACACACATGCATTTGTTTCTTGCCGAAGCCTCGAAGGTTCTCGTGCGCGTGTGCTCCTTTCCTCTTGGACCTTTTCCAAAAATAAATAAAATAAAAATCAAGAAATCTGCATGTGCCGCTTCAGTCGGAGGTGCATGTTGCCGCGACCCGCATCACACGCCTGAGCCAGCCTGTCCGCACATGGACCGCACTGGCCCACCAGCTTGGACCGGCCCACCCGCGCGCCGCAGCCTTGGCTGACCTACGCACACACGGCGCGCCAGCGCACCGCTTCTCCTGCGGTGGCGAAAATTACTGTTTTGACCCTCCCTTAATTTGATTTTAGTTAAACACTTTTTCAGGATTTCACCCTCTGGTGACGCTATTCATGGCCGCGTTTTGTGTTGCACGTGACACGCCACAGTTCGGATTAGGGTCAAACCGCGCTAATCTTTGACTGACGGATAAAAAAAATGATGCTGGCCTTTATACAATACCAAGGAGAGAAGATAGTTTGGAGGTAATTAAGAAAAAAAAATCATTGTACTCACCCCCAATGTTATTAATCCAACTTCTTTGTGGCAATTTAGACCCATTCACTTGTGTAATGTGGTTTATAAGGGGTTGTCCAAGGTGCTTGCTAATAGGCTCAAAGTCTTATTACTAGAGATCATCTTTGTGGAGCAGTCTTCTTTTGTCTTGGGCAGATTAATATTAATTATATTTATGATAACTTTTGAGTGCTTACACTTCATGAAGATTAATAAAGCAAAGAAGAACATGAGTTATGCGTAGAAAATTGATATGATGAAAGCATATGATTGTTTGGATTGCTATCATGGGGAAACCGATGTTCTGTATGGATTTCATTGCTGGTGTATGTCTTTTGGGTATATTTAGGGCATATCTAGATGTGTCTTAGTTATTGCACATAATGACTCAATGAAACATAAAAGAAAAAAAAATACCCGCATGAATCCTCCCCTAAAATCAATGGCATAGAATTTAAATATGCAATACTTATGACACATCTAGATATGTTTTAGCTAAAAGATGTATTTTCTACTCTTCCCGTCTCATAATAGGTGTCTCAACCGGTATAAAGTTGAGACACCTATTTTGAGACGGAGGGAGTAGTTCCGAGTGGTGATCAGCTTGAGAATTTTAAACCAAATAGAGAAATCGGTCAGGATCCAATGTATTTGTATCATTTGCTACTAAGAGACTATCATGTTTGTTGAAAGACTCTGTAATTGTACAAACAAAAACACAAGCATTCAAGACATTGAGTTGATAACTAAACCATAACTGTACGTACGACCAGCTGGTCAATTATTTATTTACCCAAGTAGTACAAGCCTCACTTTATTCTCGCTTGCAAGTTTGCAACAACACATCGAAATCAAATCGACGGTGATGCATGCAACAGCGTGGCTTGTGAAAGTATAACTCCGATCAGGCGTAGTACTTGATGTAGCTACTGTAGTCGCTCTGCTTGTCGAAGTATCGGTCCCAGAGCATGACCCCGCCGTAGTTGTCCTTCTTCTGCACCACCGGCGTGATGCCGTAGTAGACGTTCTTGGGGTGTATCCACTGGTACGACTTCTCGTCGGCGGTGAGCCCGATGAAGAACCGGGTGGCCGGGTACGCCGCCGTCCACCTGTCCCACGCCTCCTCCCACGCCCCGTACTGGTTGCACGCCTTGTCGCTCTCCTCGTAGATCCTCACGTGCACGCGCTCCAAGATCCCCGTCGCCAGCGCCCGCCCCACGTGCGCCGCCGGCGGGTACCCGCACCGGACCGTCGCCGTCAGGTGCAGCGGCTTCCCCGGGCCGCCGCGGATGTTGTGCTTCGCCAGCTCCAGCGCCAGCACGTCGTAGCGGTCCGCCGGCGTGCCGTGCTCCAGGAAGAGGTCGACGCCGTCGAGCCACGCGTCGCCAAAGGGGCGGGGCACGCCAGGCTTGGACCCGCCCAAGTAGGAGTTCCAGAGGTGGTCGAAGAGGTCGAGCGCGGAGCGGTTGGACGGGAGCGAGTAGCCGGTGCCGTAGCCGCCAACGGAGAGGGAGACGGGGACGCCCTTGGACTGGCAGTGCTTGATGTCGGCGCCGACGGCGGAGAGGTCGTGGCCGGAGAGGTCGAGGTGGTACTTTCCTTTGGCGCCAAAGACGTCGAGGAAAGACATGGTGACCATGGTGTACATGCCGGAGTCGCAGGCCTCGCGCAGGGACCCCTCGGCCTTGTTCCGGCCCCAGAACACCGTCACCTGGCCGGTCTTCCCCGCCGCCAAGCCCGGCGCCGCCAGGGATAGCGCCGTGACGACGGAGAGAAGGGCCAGGAGGCAGGCTGCTGGCCTCCCGGGTGCGAGCGGCGCCATTGTTGGTTTCTTCTACTCGTAGGCGTAGCTAGCTTTAGTATTTGCCTTTGCTTGTTTGGATGAAGAGTTGTTTAGCTCGAATGCGATATATATAGATGGATTTTGGAGGCAAATTAAATATAGAGAGGTAGATCGAGACGTGGAGCGCAGCTCGTTAGGCAGCTATAGCTGAGTGGAGCACCATTTTAGCTAGCTATGGTTGACTTGAGTTGGGCAAGCAAGAGTAACATTTCAGGTTGCTTTTGGTTGCTCCCTTCCGGGCGGCGTGCCGCACGCAGGAGTGAATCCTAAGGGCATTTCTAACTCCCCTAAAAGTTAAGGGACTAAAAGGCTTAGTGGAGTATAAATACTCCACTAAGTTTTGACCGGACCTAACCGATCTCTTTGTTTGAGAAAAGTAAAAATCTCTGTCTTGATTGATGGTTACAGACGCTATTTATACCATCTGTAGAGAGACACGAGCGAAGGAAGGCTTCGGTTTCAGAGGGCACAAATGAGAGACGTCTGTGCGGGACAAACCGCAAGACGGTTTGGACATGGGGAGATTCCTCCCTAATTACATATGTTGTAATTATAATCACAACACTCCCCCTAATCTAGGCTTGAACATGTAGAATCATCTTTTGATTGTCCGGGTAGTGCTATCATCTCAAAAGGATTCTCCTTCAAAAAATTCTTCATGAAATCTTTGATAAAAACCTGAAACATAAACTCACAAAGAGATAGCATAATGTGATGTCTTGAACAAGGATATCTCAAAAAGAGACTCCCCCTGACACCTGCAAGTTTTAAGTCGTCACATACCAATTCCATGATCATATTGTTGGAATGTAGAAATTGGTGAAGACTTGGTAAATAAATCAGTAAGATTGCCACATGATTTAACTTGCAAGATGTTTATTTCCCCGCTTTTCTGAAGATTGTGTGTGTGTGTGGGGGGGGGGGGACTTAGGAGAAATATGGTACTAATATTACTGTTTATGTATCATGTTTGCATCTGCGCAACACAGGCCACATTATCCTCATAGATAATGGTGGTGACTCTATCGAACCAATTCCACATGATTGTTGTTTATGGTTTATCATTCTGCAAAGCCATAAATATTCACATGATGCTTCAAATAATGAAATTATTTCAGAATGATTGGTAGATGTTCCCACCAGAGTATGTTTTGAAAACTTCCATGATATAGCAGTACCACCATGTAGGAACACAAAGCCGGTCTGTGATATGACATTATGGGGATCAGACAAATAGCACCGAAGGTACGACACCTCCACGATCTGCACATGTTCAGCTCGGTGACGTCCCACGAACTGTAGATCCAGCTGAGGTCGAGGAAGAGTTTCGTCAGCATGACATCGTGATGACGGTGATGATGAAGTTACTGACACAGGGCTTCTCCTAAGCTCTACGACGATATGACCGAGGTGGATGTTGGTGTCAAAACCGGCGGATCTCGGGTAGGGGGTCCCAAACTGTGCGTCTAAGGTCGATGGTAACAGGAGACAGGGGACATGATGTTTACCCAGGCCCGGGCCCTCTCTATGGAGGTAATACCCTACGTCCTGCTTGATTGATCTTGATGAATACGAGTATTACAAGAGTTGATCTACCACGAGATCGTAATGGCTAAACCCTAGACGTCTAGTCTGGCTATGATTATGAGGATTCGGGGTATCTACGGACCTAGCCCTCCAGTTTATATAGACACGGGAGGGATCTAGGGTTACACAAGGTCGGTTACAGAGAAAGGAATCTACATAGTTGGCCGCCAAGCTTGCCTTCCACGCCAAGGAAAGTCTCATCCGGACACGGGTGCAGTCTTCGGTCTTCATATCTTCACAACCCATCAGTCTGGCCCATGGCTAACAGGCCGGGCGCCCGAGGACCCCTTAGTCCAGGACTCCCTCAGTAGCCCCCGAACCAATCTTCAATGGCGAGGTGTTCGGTGCATAGATTGTCTTCGGCATTGCAAGGCGGGTTCCTCCACCAATGACTTCCAAGTAGTGTATTCGGCCTTCCATTCAATGCATGTACCCTTCGGCTTCTGTGTATCAACAACTTCAACGTCCACGTGTCGAGCGGATGCGAGAGGTCAGGGCGTTTTTGCACATAACACCCCGGCCGTGCGAGGGACAATGTCTATTTAACGAGGCTGGATCCTAGATCCATTCAACCATCTCGCAGAGAAAATCCCGTAGGTTGCCAGGAAAGAACATGTCTAGCGTTCCCAGCTCCTCCTCCCGTCCCTGTGGCCTAGATAGAGGCGAGTGGGAGAGGTGCTCCGTATCCCACGGTCAGCTGGTGAAGCTGCAAACGCAGGGGTTTCTCCCCCCTGCAGATCTGGTCCCTGTCCGAGCAGGGTTGACCTCCCTTGATGGCAAAACCCAGGTAGAGGATTTCCCCAATCCATCCGGGGGAGCGAGTGTGTTTCATCCCCTATCTGCTAAGGGGCGTAGGATTTCCAATTCATCCATTCCTTCGAGGGGTTCTGGAATATTATGGCCTCCAGCTGCATAACTTTACTCCAGCCTCCATCGTGTACATTGCGGGTTATGTCGCTTTATGCGAACTATTCCTGGGTTGTGAGGCCCATTTTGAACTGTGGAGAAAGTTATTCTGCCTTGTCCCGCGTAACCATGAGGGATCGATATTTTAAGTGGGCGGAGCCGAAATATGGCGCATTGCCGAGACCGGATACCTATCCGGCATGCCAAAGAAGGCGTCTGAAGAGTGGACTTCCGAGTGGTTCTACATCAAGGACGTCGTACTCCCAGACCCAGCCCGGAGGGGTCTTCCTGAGTTCACAAGTGTTCCCTTGAAGAAACGTCACAAGTTGGCGCCCTCGGAGCCTCGAGGAGGAAGATAGTGCAGAGGTTCGCCAACTCTTGAGCAAGATAAGGACGCTCGCCCAGTCCGATACACGATGGTTGAAGTAATGGTGACCTCCATAGTGTGGGGAGTCCAGCCAGTCCAATACAGAGGACTTCCCATGTGGCACTATAATGGGGAAGATGACACTTCCCGCCGTGGCAGGAAAGGTCCAGACACCCCTGTCGCCCTGGCCAAAATATTGGCCGAACTGTTCAAAGGGGAGGAAGAGGAGTTCCTGCACATCAAGCACAGGGAAGGATATTCCATGTATAGTCCTCCTAGCTGGGTAAGTTCCCAACTCCTCTGCTCTATTCATTCTACTCCCTGAGCTATGTTCAATGAACACTAACCCATCCATTTACAACAGCATTGGCGAAAGATTTCCGAGGGGCTTTACAGCCTTGCCCCGCAGCCCGAGGGTCAAAATCGGTACCTCGACCCCGGATTCGAAGAGGATCCGCATATATTCGTGCTGCTCGCGAACGGGGTGTTTTACCAAACGAGCTATGACGGCACAGAAGTGACCATCATCGTCGATTATCCCGGTCTTCTCCCCGCTTCACACGTAAGTAATCCGGAGATATTTCATCCGAAAAAGTTTTCTCATACTGCCTCACCCACCGTACTGTCATGTGCTCAAAAGGGGAGGTGCTCGGCACGTCATGCTGCCCCAGGGGCATCTTCGAAGAGAGTGGCCCCCACACCGGGCAAGCCTTTGAAGAGGAAGGCTAACAAAGATACGGTCGAGCCTTCATCAAAGAGGTATGGATTTGCAAATATGCACCTTGGCAGTCACATCCAACTGTGACCTTTATGTTTATCATGTATCAGGAAAAAAGTGTGCCGGACTATAACCAGGGGTCCGGCTGGTCATACTTCACACAGCCAGGATCCAGATCCTGCCGTAAAGACGGGGGCTGATGTGGGGGTAACACCGGACTGTCCCCCATCCGAGGATTCGGAGGATGTATCCATCACTAACTCGGAAGTGGAGAGCGCCATGAATCATCGATGTCGTAGGGCCGTTTTACAAGACCCTGGCTTTTCAGAAGAGGCATTTAACACCTTCAGCTTCGCTGATGCATACATCCGAGCTGCTCGAGATGGGCTTAACAGAGCCACAAGGCATCATTTAAAAGATGTGCGGGTAAGTTTACTTTGTCTGACTATGATAACCATATGCCAGTAGCCCCCGATACTTGAAGCAGTTGGTACAACTGATTTAAGTATCATTGTATAACCAGGTTCTTACGGAGAAGAACGACCTGTTAGCCCAAGAGCTAGAAAAGTGTCGGACGCAGCTAACTGCTGCCCGTGCCAAACTGGAGAAATCCAAGAAGGCGTCTCCTGGTAATGTTCCCCTCCATCGAGAAAACAAAATGGTATACCAATAATGTTAAACACGGTTGCTTACCTCCTACCAAGATCACTAGGTCAACTGCAAGAACAACTGAAAGCTGCCCAGGACGGAGAACGAGAAGCCAAGAAGCTGCTAGCCGTGAGCAAGCGTGTGCTCAGAAAAGTTGTGCTAGAGAAGAACAAGCTCCAGAATTCGAATACCCGATTGGGCGAGGATCTGAAAGATGTACGGGCCCAACTGGACGACTCCGTGAAGGAGAATAAAAGGCTGCGTGGTGGCATGTTCAGTATGTGGCCGACTTTACTTTATAATAGTCCAGAGATACCAGGAACTGACAGAGTTATATCCATGAGATGTCCGGATTCTAAGGCCATCTGCTAAAAGTGTTGTCGCGTATTCATGAGCAAGCTCGGTAGGTGATGTGAAGCGTTGCCAAAGCTTTGTGGCCAACTGCCTCCCTCCGGGAAAGATGGAGGAGCTCCTAGAGCTATTCAAGGGGGTGCGGCGGCGCTTCCGATTGTGGAAAATATCGGCCTGCCGGGAAGGGGCTCGAGAAGCCTGGGCCATGGTGAAGACACGATACACCAAGCTTGACCCGAATCATATGGCTCGGGTCAGACCTTTAGGGTCAGACGGGAAGGAAGTTCCCGTTAATTGGTGTATGACCAAGTAGCAGTAGCTACCAAATATTCCCAGCAGGATTGTAAGTTAGATAGCCTGCTGGAGGGTATAGAGGAGGAAATTTTTGAGTCGAAATGACCATGTATCTTTCAGTCTAGCTGAATTGTAAAATGATTGTCATGGCAGACCTTTTCGCTTTGCCATCTGGACCTGAAGGCGCGGAGTGTTTCCGAATACCCGTGCGGTCGAATAGACTGGGGTATGCGTGGAAACCAGGCGTAGGGATCATAGTTGCTTGAACAGACAAGTTGTATCCGGCTAGTTATGTTATATTACATTATGTAAGAAACATCTTCCAGAGAGAATAGTTCCGTTAAGGGTCCTTTCCCCGGGTGTGCATGCGTTAGAGCGCATGTCCGAACTGTGATTGAAAAAAT
>NC_041390.1:51191563-51194735 GCF_002162155.2 Triticum dicoccoides | reverse complement strand
ATATATCTTCTGGGGGTTCGCAAATGGAGTGAATGCAAAAAACATCTTTAATTCACTGACCGAATATTCCCTTAAGAACGCTAGCTTTCGCTTCACATAGTCTGAGGTACACATTCGGATGAACCGACAGTAACAATCGCAGAGGTGCTCCCTTTATGCCCTAGCCGAACTAACGGGAACGTAGGCATAAGCACAGGAGCTAGACAACCCAGCTTGGCCAAAACTTAAGTCATATCGATGCATATAATGGCGAAGAAAAGGTACATATGGGCAAAACGCATATGTGATGAGCTTGATGCCCGGAGAGTAATAGCAAGCTTCTGTACAAGAAGCCCCCAGTCATAATGGACGTACATATTTGAAGGCATATGTGTGCGTCCGAGGTGCAGGGGCTAACCGCACGAAAGCTTTAAGGCTAAAGAGAAAAACTAAAAGAGAGAGAAAGAAAGAAAAAAAGTATTATGGAATAGCAGGGAGAAGGAGACGAACAAAGAGTTCGGCGCTTAGGCATAGAATCTTCGGAGTCTGGCTGCGTTCCAGGGGTTCGGATCAAGGCGATTGTCTGACGCATCACGCAGGCGGTACACTCCTCCGGTGAGGACTTCGTCAATGATGAAGGGACCCTCCCATTTGGGCTTGAGTTTGTCCTTTTTCTTCTCCGGCAAGCGTAGAACAAGTTCGCCAACATTATAAGTCTTAGCCCGTACTTCTCCCCTTTGATATCTGCGGGCCTATTGTTGATAAAATGTGGAACGGGCTTTTCCGACGTCACGCTCCTCCTCCAGGGCGTCTAGGCTGTCCTGCCAATCAAGCTCGGCCTCTCTCCCTTCGTACATGCGCATCCAAGGTGAGTCATGTATAATGTCGTAGGCTAGCACAACCTCTGCGCCATACACCATGAAAAAAGGCGTGTATCCAGTAGTTCGGTTGGCGTGGTCCGCAGCCCCCAGAGTACAGAGTCAAGCTCCTCGACCCAGTGCGTGTCTGATTCGTTGAAAGACCGCACCAGCCTGGGTTTGATGCCGCTCATTATAAGAATGTTGGCCCGTTCAACTTGACCGTTTGTCTGCGGATGATAAACAGAGGCGTAATCGAGCTTGATGCCCAGATTAGTGCACCAGGTTTTCACTTCGTCGGCTGTGAAATTAGATCCATTATCAGTGATGATGCTGTGTGGGACACCATAATGTTGTACGACGCCGGATATAAATTCTATCACCGGCCCGGACTCGGCCGTTTTAATTGGTTTGGCCTCTATCCACTTAGTGAATTTATCCACCATGACCAGCAGATATTTTTTCTTATGGCTTCCTCCTTTAAGGGGTCCAATCATGTCCAGTCCCCAGACCGCAAAAGGCCAAGTGATGGGGATTGTTTGTAGGGCAGTGGGGGCATGTGGCTTTGATTGGCTAAGAGTTGGCATCCGACGCAATGTTGGACAAGGTCCTGTGCATCTGCTCGGGCCGTCGGCCAATAAAACCCTGTACGGAAGGCCTTGCTAACAAGGGCCCAAGCTGCGGCGTGGTGCCCGCCGAGACCGGCATGAATCTCAGCCAGGAGCTACCGCCCCTCCTCGGAGCTGCATCTTTGAAGGACTCCGGTAATGCTTTTCTTATAGAGTTCTCCGTCGTGAACCTTGTAGGCCTTCGAACGCCAGACAATGCGGCGGGCCTCATTCTGATCCTCAGGAAGTTCCTTCCTATTAAGGTAGGCCATGAAGGGTTCGGTCCATGGGGCAATGAGTGCCATAATGAGATGGGTTGACGGTGTTATTTCAGTGGCTGAGCCTTCGATGATATCGGTGTGTTCGGAATCTGGGGTTGTCTTCGGATCCGGACTAGTGTTGCCGCTTTCCCACTGCCACACCACGGATGGCTTGAAAAGTCTTTCTAGAAATATGTTAGTTGGGACTGGGTCGTGCTTGGCGCCTATACGAGCAAGAACGTCCGCCGCTTGATTACTTTCTCGGGCCACATGATGAAACTCGAGTCCCTCGAACCGAGCCGACATTTGTAGGGCGGTATTACTATAACCCGCCATTTTCCAATCTTTGGCATCGAAGTCTCCATTTATTTGAGATATTGCAAGGTTTGAGTCCCCGCGCACTTCCAGGCACTGTATGCCCATGGAGACGGCCATCCGGAGACCATGCAATAAAGCCTCGTATTCGGCTGCATCATTGGAGTTTGTGTATAGTATTTGGAGTACATACTGAACGACGTCTCCCGTGGGGGACATCAAAACGACGCCCGCTCCCAGCCCTGCCAACATTTTGGAGCCATCAAGTACATAACCTAGTTGGAATATGTGATGTACTCTACAGGGAGTTTGGCCTCAGTCCATTCGGCGACGAAGTCAGCCAGTACTTGGGATTTAATAGCTCGACGTGGTTTGTATGTAATATCAAATGGAAGGAGCTCAATGGCCCATTTGGCAATCCGTCCCGTGGCATTGCGGTTGTTTATTATGTCATTGAGTGGTACTTCAGAAGCCACCGTGATCGAACACTCCTGGAAGTAGTGTCGTAGCTTTCGGGATGCCATGAAGACCGCGTATGTTATCTTTTGATAATGGGGGTACCGGGATTTGCATGGTGTAAGGACAGTGGATACTGTTGGGGAACGTAGCAGAAATTCAAAATTTTCCTACGTAACACCAAGATCTATCTATGGAGAGACCAGCAACGAGTAGTAAGGGGAGTGCATCTACATACCCTTGTAGATCGCTAAGCGGAAGCGTTCAAGTGAACGGGGTTGATGGAGTCGTACTCGTCGTGATTCAGATCACCGATGATCCTAGTGCCGAACGGACGGCACCTCCGCGTTCAACACACGTACAGCTCGACGATGTCTCCCACGCCTTGATCCAGCAAGGAGAGAGGGAGAGGTTGAGGAAGACTCCATCCAGCAGCAGCACAACGGCGTGGTGATGATGGAGGAGCGTGGCAATCCTGCAGGGCTTCGCCGAGCACCTACGGGAGAGGAGATGTGTCACGGGAGGGAGAGGGAGGCAACCAAAGGCCTTAGGTATGATTGCTCCTCCTTTTCCCCACTATATATAGGGCCAAGGGAGAGGGGGAGGGCGCAGCCTTGCCCCCTCCTCCAAGGAAGGGGTGCGGCTAAGGATGGGGAGGAGTCCATCCTCCCCAAGGCACCTCGGAGGTGCCTTCCCC
>NC_041390.1:51113128-51190161 GCF_002162155.2 Triticum dicoccoides | reverse complement strand
TCACATTGTGCACATTATGATGATGTCCTACCGAGTGGGCCCAGAGATACCTCTCCGTTTACACGGAGTGACAAAATCCCAATCTCGATTCGTGCCAACCCAACAGACACTTTCAGAGATACCCGTAGTGTACCTTTGTAGCCACCCAGTTACGTTGTGACGTTTGGCACACCCAAAGCACTCCTACGGTATCCGGGAGTTGCACAATCTCATGGTCTAAGGAAATGATACTTGACATTAGAAAAGCTTTAGCATACGAACTACATGATCTTGTGCTAGGCTTAGGATTGGGTCTTGTCCATCACATCATTCTCCTAATGATGTGATCCCGTTATCAATGACATCCAATGTCCATGGTCAGGAAACCGTAACCATCTATTGATTAACGAGCTAGTCAACTAGAGGCTTACTAGGGACATGGTGTTGTCTATGTATCCACACATGTATCTGAGTTTCCTATCAATACAATTCTAGCATGGATAATAAATGATTATCATGAACAAGGAAATATAATAATAATCAATTTATTATTGCCTCTAGGGCATATTTCCAACAGTCTCCCACTTGCACTAGAGTCAATAATCTAGTTCACATCGATATGTGATTAACACTCAAGGTCACATCCCCATGTGACTAACACCCAAAGAGTTCTGGGTTTGATCATGTTGCTTGTGAGAGAGGTTATAGTCAACGGGTCTGAACCTTTCAGATCCGTGTGTGCTTTACAAATCTCTATGTCATCTCCTAGATGCAGCTACCACGTTCTATTTGGAGCTATTCCAAATAACTGTTCTACCTGGAGCTATTCTAAATTGTTGCTCCATTATACGTATCCGGTATCTCTACTCAGAGCTATCCGGATAGGTGTTAAGCTTGCATCGACGTAGCCCTTTACGACGAACTCTTTTACCACCTCCATAATTGAGAAAATTCCTTAGTCCACTAGTTACTAAGGATAACTTTGACTGCTGTCCTGTGATCCATTCTTGGATCACTCTTGTACCCCTTGACTGACTCATGGTAAAGCACACTTTAGGTGCGGTACACAACATAGCATACTGTAGAGCCTACGTCTAAAGCATAGGGGACGACCTTTGTCCTTTCTCTCTTTTCTACCATGGTCGAGATTTAAGTCTTAACTTCATACCTTTACAACTCAGGCAAGAACTCCTTCTTTGACTGGTCCATCTTGAACACCTTCAAGATTACGTCAAGGCATGTGCTCATCTGAAAGTACTATTAAGCGTTTTGATCTATCCTTATAGATCTTGATGCTCAATGTTCAAGTAGCTTAATCCAGGTTTTCCATTGAAAACACTTTCCAAATAACCCTATATGCTTTCCAGAAATTCTACATCATTTCTGATCCATAATATGTCAACAACATATACTCATCAGAAATTCTATAGTGCTCCCACTCACTTCTTTGGAAATACAAGTTTCTCATAAACTTTGTATACACCCAAAATCTTTGATCATCATCAAAGCATACATTCCAACTCCGAGATGCTCACTCCAGTCCTCAGAAGGATTGCTGGAGCTTTTCATACTTATTAGCATATTTCAGGATAGACAAAACCTTCCGGTTGTATCACATACAACCTTTCCTCAAAAATCGTCGAGGAAACAATGTTTTGACATCCTATCTGCAAGATTTCATAAATAATGCAGTAATTGCTAATATAATTCCAACAGACTCTTAGCATCGCTACGAGTGAGAAAGTCTCATCGTAGTCAACTCCTTGAACTTGTCGAAAAACATCTTAACGACAAGTCGAGCTTTCTCAATGGTGACACTTACCATCATTGTCTGTCTTCCTTTCAAAATCCATATGTACCTAACAGCCTTACGACCATCAAGTAGTTCTTCCAAAGTCTACACTTTGTTTTCATACATGGATCCTCTCTCGGGTTTTATGGCCTTGAGCCATTTATCGGAATCCGGGCCCACCATCGCTTCTCCATAGCTCGTAGGTTCATTGTTGTCTAGCAACATGACTTCCAAGACTGGATTACTTACCACTCTGAAGTAGTACGCATCCTTGTCATCCCACGAGGTTTGGTAGTGACTCGATCCGAAGTTTCATGATCACTATCATAAGCTTCCACTTCAGTTGGTGTACGTGCCACAGGAACAACTTCCTGTGCCCTGCTACACACTTGTTGAAGTGACGGTTCAATAACCTCATCAAGTCTCCACCATCCTCCCACTCAACTTTTCGAGAGAAACCTTTCCTCGAAAAAGGACCCGATTCAAGAAACAATCCCTATTGCTTTCGGATCTGAATTAGGAGGTATACCCAACTGTTTTTGGGTGTCCTATGAAGATGCATTTTATCCGCTTTGGGTTCGAGCTTATCAGGCTGAAACTTTTCCACATAAGCATCGCAGCCCCAAACTTCTAAGAAATGATAGCTTAGGTTTCTCTAAACCATAATTCATACGGTGTCGTCTCAACGAAATTATGTGGTGCCCTATTTAAAGTGAATGTGGTTGTCTCTAATGCCTAACCCATGAACGATAGTGGTAACTCGATAAGAGACATCATGGTATGCACCATATCCAATAGGGTGCAACTATGACGTTTGGACACACCATCACACTATGGTGTTCCAGGCTGTATCAGTTGTGAAACAATTTCCACAATGTCTTAATTTTGTGCCAAACTCGTGATTCAGATATTCATCTCTATGATCATATCATAGATCTTTTATCCTCTTGTCACGACGATCTTTCAACTTCACACTGAAATTACTTGAACCTTTCAATAATTCAGACTTGTGATTCATCAAGTAAATATACTCAACATCTACTCGAATCATCTGTGAAGTAAGAACATAACGATATTCACTGCATGCCTCAGCACTCATTGGACTGCACACATCAAAATGTGTTACTTCCAACAAGTTGCTATCTTGTTCCATCTTACTGAAAACGAGGCTTTTCAGTCATCTTGCCCGTGTGGTATGATTTGCATGTCCCAAGTGATTCAAAATCAAGTGAGTCAAAACGGTCCATTTGCATGGAGTTTCTTCATGCATATACACCAATAGACATGGTTCGCATGTCTCAAACTTTTCAAAAACGAGTGAGTCCAAAGATCCATCAACATGGAGCTTCTTCATGCGTTTTATACCGATATGACTTACGTGGCAGTGCCACAAGTAGGTGGTACTATCATTACTATCTTTTGGCATGAACATGTGTATCACTACGATCGAGATTTAATAAACCATTCATTTTAGGTGTAAGACCATTGAAGGTATTATTCAAATAAACAGAGTAACCATTATTCTCCTTAAATGAATAACCGTATTGCGATAGACGTAATCCAATCATGTCTATGCTCAACGCAAACACCAAATAACAATTATTTAGGTTTAACACCAATCTCTTTGGTAGAGGGAGCGTGCAATGCTTGATCATATCAAGCTTGGAAAAACTTCCAACACATATCGTCAGCTCACCTTTAGCTAGTCTCCGTTTATTCCGTAGCCTTTTGTTTCGAGTTACTAACACTTAGCAACCGAACCGGTATCTAATACCCTGGTGCTACTAGGAGTACTAGCAAAGTACACATTAACACAATGTATATCCAATATACTTCTATCGACCTTGCCAGCCTTCTTATCTACCAAGTATCTAGGGTAATTCTGCTCTAGTGGTTGTTCCCCTTATTACAGAAGCACTTAGTCTCGGGTTTGGGTTTTACCTTGGGTTTCTTCACTAGAGCAGCAGCTGATTTGCCGTTTCATGAAGTATCCCTTCTTGCCCTTGCCCTTCTTGAAACTAGTGGTTTCACCAACCATCAACAATTGATGCTCCTTCTTGATTTCTACTTTCGCGGTGTCAAACATCGCGAATACCTCAAGGATCATCATATCTATCCCTGATATGTTATAGTTCATCACGAAGCTCTAATAGCTTGGTGGCAATGACTTTGGAGAACCATCACTGTCTTATCTGGAAGATCTCCCACTCGATTCAAATGATTGTTGTACTCAGACAATCTGAGCACAAGCTCAACAATTGAGCTTTTCTCCTTAGTTTGCAGGTTAAGAAAGTCATCGGAGGTCTTATACCTCTTGACATGGGCACGAGCCTGAAATCCCAATTTCAGCCCTCAAAACATCTCATATGTTTCGCGATGTTTCAAAAACGTCTTTGGTGCCTCAACTCTAAACCGTTTAACTGAACTATCACGTAGTTATCAAAACGTGTATGTCAGATGTTCGCAACAACCACAGACAACGTTCGAGGTTCAGCACACTGAGCGATGCATTAAGGACATAAGCCTTCTATGAAGCAATGAGGACAATCCTCAGTTTACGGACCTAGTCCGCATAATTGCTACTATCAACTTTCAACTAATTTTTCTCTAGGAACATATCTAAACAGTAGAACTATAGCGTGAGCTACGACATAATTTGCAAAAACCTTTTGACTATGTTCAGGATAATTAAGTTCATCTTATGAACTCCCACTCAGATAGACATCCCTCTAGTCATCTAAGTGATTACATGATCCGAGTCAAACTAGGCCGTGTCCGATCATCACGTGAGACGGACTAGTCATCATCAGTGAACATCTTCATGTTGATCGTATCTTCTATACGACTCATGTTCGACCTTTTGGTCTCCGTGTTCCGAGGCCATGTCTGTACATGCTAGGCTCGTCAAGTTAACCCTAAGTGTTTCGCGTGTGTAAATCTGTCTTACACCCGTTGTATGTGAACGTTAGAATCTAACACCCGATCATCACGTGGTGCTTCGAAACACGAACTGTCGCAACGGTGCACAGTTAGGGGAGAACACTTCTTGAAATTGTTGTAAGGGATCATCTTATTTACTACCGTCGTTCTAAGCAAATAAGATGTATAAACATGATAAACATCACATGCAATCAAATAGTGACATGATATGGCCATCATCACTTTGCTCCTTTTGATCTCCATCTTCGGGGCTCCATGATCATCATCGTCACCGGCATGACACCATGATCTCCATCATTGTGTCTTCATGAAGTTGCCTCGCCAACTATTACTTCTACCACTATGGCTAACGGTTAGCAATAAAGTAAAGTAATTACATGACGTTTAAGTTGACACGCAGGTCACAAATAAATAAAGACAACTCCTATGGCTCCTGCCGGTTGTCATACTCATCGACATGCAAGTCGTGATTCCTATTACAAGAACATGATCAATCTCATACATCACATATATCATTCATCACATCCTTTTTTGGCCATATCACATCACATAGCATACCCTGCAAAAACAAGTTAGACGTCCTCTAATTGTTGTTTGCATGTTTTACGTGGCTGCTATGGGTTTCTAGCAAGAACGTTTCTTACCTACGCATGAACCACAACGTGATATGCCAATTGCTATTTACCCTTCATAAGGACCCTTTTCATCGAATCCGATCCGACTAAAGTGGGAGAGACAGACACCCGCCAGCCACCTTATGCAACTAGTGCATGTTTGTCGTTGGAACCGGTCTCACGTAAGCGTACGTGTAAGGTTGGTCCGGGCCGCTTCATCCCACGATGCCGCCGAATCAAGATAAGACTAGTAACGGCAAGCATATTGAACAATATCGACGCCCACAACTACTTTGTGTTCTACTCGTGCAAAGAATCTACGCAATAGACCTAGCTCATGATGCCACTGTTGGGGAACGTAGCAGAAATTCATAATTTTCCAACGTAACACCAAGATCTATCTATGGAGAGACCAGCAACGAGTAGTAAGGGGAGTGCATCTACATACCCTTGTAGATCGCTAAGCGGAAGCGTTCAAGTGAACGGGGTTGATGGAGTCGTACTCGTCGTGATTCAGATCACCGATGATCCTAGTGCCGAACGGACGGCACCTCCGCGTTCAACACACGTACAGCTCGACGATGTCTCCCACGCCTTGATCCAGCAAGGAGAGAGGGAGAGGTTGAGGAAGACTCCATCCAGCAGCAGCACAACGGCGTGGTGATGATGGAGGAGCGTGGCAATCCTGCAGGGCTTCGCCGAGCACCTACGGGAGAGGAGATGTGTCACGGGAGGGAGAGGGAGGCAACCAAAGGCCTTAGGTATGATTGCTCCTCCTTTTCCCCACTATATATAGGGCCAAGGGAGAGGGGGAGGGCGCAGCCTTGCCCCCTCCTCCAAGGAAGGGGTGCGGCTAAGGATGGGGAGGAGTCCATCCTCCCCAAGGCACCTCGGAGGTGCCTTCCCCCTTTAGGACTCTCCCCTTTTTCCTTTATCTTGGCGCATGGGCCTCTAGGGGCTGGTGCCCTTGGCCCATGTAGGCCAAGGCGCACCCCCTACAGCCCATGTGGCCCCCCGGGGCAGGTGGCCCCACCCGGTGGGCCCCCGGGACCCTCCCGGTGGTCCCGGTACAATACCGATGACCCCGAAACTTGTCCCGATTGCCGAAACAGGACTTCCTATATATAAATCTTTACCTCCGGACCATTCCGGAACTCCTCGTGACGTCCGGGATCTCATCTGGGACTCCGAACAACATTCGGTTACCACATACAAGCTTCCTTTATAACCCTAGCGTCATCGAACCTTAAGTGTGTAGACCCTACGGGTTCGGGAGACATGTAGTCATGACCGAGATGTTCTCCGGTCAATAACCAACAGCGGGATCTGGATACCCATGTTGGCTCCCACATGTTCCACGATGATCTTATCGGATGAACCACGATGTCAAGGACTCAATCAATCCCGTATACAATTCCCTTTGTCTAGCGGTATGGTACTTGCCCGAGATTCGATCGTCGGTATACCGATACCTTGTTCAATCTCGTTACCGGCAAGTCTCTTTACTCGTTCCGTAACACATCATCCCGTGATCAACCCCTTGATCACATTGTGCACATTATGATGATGTCCTACCGAGTGGGCCCAGAGATACCTCTCCGTTTACACGGAGTGACAAAATCCCAATCTCGATTCGTGCCAACCCAACAGACACTTTCAGAGATACCCGTAGTGTACCTTTATAGCCACCCAGTTACGTTGTGACGTTTGGCACACCCAAAGCACTCCTACGGTATCCGGGAGTTGCACAATCTCATGGTCTAAGGAAATGATACTTGACATTAGAAAAGCTTTAGCATACGAACTACATGATCTTGTGCTAGGCTTAGGATTGGGTCTTGTCCATCACATCATTCTCCTAATGATGTGATCCCGTTATCAACGACATCCAATGTCCATGGTCAGGAAACCGTAACCATCTATTGATCAACGAGCTAGTCAACTAGAGGCTTACTGGGGACATGGTGTTGTCTATGTATCCACACATGTATCTGAGTTTCCTATCAATACAATTCTAGCATGGATAATAAACGATTATCATGAACAAGGAAATATAATAATAATCAATTTATTATTGCCTCTAGGGCATATTTCCAACAGTCTCCCACTTGCACTAGAGTCAATAATCTAGTTCACATCGATATGTGATTAACACTCAAGGTCACATCCCCATGTGACTAACACCCAAAGAGTTTACTAGAGTCAATAATCTAGTTCACATTTACCATGTGATTAACACTCGATGAGTTCTGGGTTTGATCATGTTATGCTTGTGAGAGAGGTTATAGTCAACGGGTCTGAACCTTTCAGATCCGTGTGTGCTTTACAAATCTTTATGTCATCTCCTAGATGCAGCTACCACGTTCTATTTGGAGCTATTCCAAATAACTGTTCTACTTGGAGCTATTCTAAATTGTTGCTCCATTATACGTATCCGGTATCTCTACTCAGAGCTATCCGGATAGGTGTTAAGCTTGCATCGACGTAACCCTTTACGACGAACTCTTTTACCACCTCCATAATTGAGAAAATTCCTTAGTCCACTAGTTACTAAGGATAACTTTGACCGCTGTCCTGTGATCCATTCTTGGATCACTCTTGTACCCCTTGACTGACTCATGGTAAAGCACACTTCAGGTGCGGTACACAGCATAGCATACTGTAGAGCCTATGTCTTAAGCATAGGGGACGACCTTCGTTCCTTTCTCTCTATTCTGCCATGGTCGAGCTTTAAGTCTTAACTTCATACCTTACAACTCAGGCAAGAACTCCTTCTTTGACTGATCCATCTTGAACACCTTCAAGATCACGTCAAGGCATGTGCTCACGTCAAGATCACGTCGGTATACCGATACCTTGTTCAATCTCGTTACCGGCAAGTCTCTTTACTCGTTCCGTAACACATCATCCCGTGATCAACCCCTTGGTCACATTGTGCACATTATGATGATGTCCTACCGAGTGGGCCCAGAGATACCTCTCCGTTTACACGGAGTGACAAAATCCCAATCTCGATTCGTGCCAACCCAACAGACACTTTCAGAGATACCCGTAGTGTACCTTTATAGCCACCCAGTTACGTTGTGACGTTTGGCACACCCAAAGCACTCCTACGGTATCCGGGAGTTGCACAATCTCATGGTCTAAGGAAATGATACTTGACATTAGAAAAGCTTTAGCATACGAACTACATGATCTTGTGCTAGGCTTAGGATTGGGTCTTGTCCATCACATCATTCTCCTAATGATGTGATCCCGTTATCAATGACATCCAATGTCCATGGTCAGGAAACCGTAACCATCTATTGATTAACGAGCTAGTCAACTAGAGGCTTACTAGGGACATGGTGTTGTCTATGTATCCACACATGTATCTGAGTTTCCTATCAATACAATTCTAGCATGGATAATAAACGATTATCATGAACAAGGAAATATAATAATAATCAATTTATTATTGCCTCTAGGGCATATTTCCAACAGATACGTAGTATAGTGGCTTTTGAAGCGGGAATTTATGTCCGTCCTGTTCTCGTTCAACGACTAGCACGACGCTCACCACTTGATGTGTTGCCGATATGTATAGCAGCATGGGTTCACCGAAGTTTGGCGCGGCAAGGATTGGGTTGCTCGCTAGGAGTGTTTTTATTTCTTCCAGTCCGGTTGTTGCCGCGTCCGTATACTCGAAGTGATCGGTTTGCCGTAGAAGGCGATAGAGTGGCAGTGCCTTTTCTCCCAATCTGGAGATAAAGCGGCTTAGAGCTGCCACGCAACCCGCGAGTTTTTGGACTTGTTTAAGGTCTGTTGGCATAGCCAACTGTGACAGATCTTGGATTTTGGTTGGATTTGCTTCAATTCCTCTATTGGAGACGATGAAACCCAGCAGCTTTCCTGTGGGGACGCCAAAAACACATTTTTCTGGATTGAGCTTAATGTCATATGCGCGGAGCTTGTCAAATGTGAGGCGTAGGTCATATATTAGTGTTTTGACATGCCTTGTCTTGATTACGACGTCGTCCACATAGGCTTCAACTGTCTTTCCAATTTGTTTCGCTGGGCATGTTTGGATCATGCGTTGGTAGGTGGCGCCAGCGTTCTTGAGCCCGAAGGGCATGGTGTTGAAGAAGAATGGCCCATATGGGGTGATGAATGTTGTTGCAGCTTGGTCGGACTCCTTCATTTTGAGTTGATGGTATCCGGAATATGCGTTGAGGAAACACAGTGAGTCGTGTCCTGCGGTAGCATCAATGATTTGATCAATGCGGGGGAGGGGAAAGGGATCCTTAGGGCAAGTCTTATTGAGGTCTTTAAAATCGACGCATAGGCGCCAGGATTTATCCTTCTTTGGTACCATCACCAGGTTTGCCAGCCAGTCCGGATGTTTTATTTCTCTGATGAATCCGGTCTTGATTAGCTTGCCTAGCTCCTCTCCCATTGTTTGACGTTTGGGTTCGAAAAAGCGCCGCAGTGTTTGTTTGACCGGTTTGTATCCCTTTAATATGTTGAGGCTGTGTTCGGCCAGTTTGCGCGGTATTCCTGGCATGTCAGAAGGGTGTCAGGCGAATATATCCCAGTTTTCGCGAAGAAAATCCCTTAGCGCGGCGTCGACCGTTGGGTCTAGTTGTTCCCCAATAGATGTTGTCTTTTTGGGGTCCGTTGGATGGACCTGAAATTTGACTAGTTCTTCCGCTGGCTTGAAGGAGGTGGACTTGGGGCGTTTGTCTAAGATCACATCGTCCCTGTCCACCATGGAGCGTAGTGTGGTTAATTCTTCGGCCGCGAGGGCTTCAGATGATGCCTCAAGGGCCAGGGATGTGGTTTTATTTTCGGCACGGAGTGCTATGTCCGGATCACTGGCGAGAGTGATTATGCCTTTGGGCCTGGGCATCTTAAGCTTCATGTACCCGCAATGAGGTACAGCTTGGAAGTGTGTAAATGCCTCCCGCCCCAAAAGGGCGCGATATCCGCTGTTGAAAGGGGCCACTTGGAAGGTTATTTCTTCGGACCGATAATTCTCCGACGTGCCGAATACCATGTCAAGTGTTATTTTTCCAGCACAACGCGCCTCCCTACTGGGAATAATTCCTCAGAAGGTTGTGTTGCTTTGCTCAATGTGGCTCCTATCTATTTCCATTTTGTGGAGTGTATCTTCATAGATGAGGTTTAGTCCGCTGCCACCGTCCATGAGGACCTTGGTGAGCCGAAAGTCGTCCATGATTGGACTGAGGACCAAGGCGGCTGGTGATCGGACTGTCCTGTATTTTGGTTTGTCACTGGCATTAAAAGTTATAGCCGTGTCGTTCCAAGTGTTTATTGCTGCTATTTGACAGACTACGGCGAGTCTGCATAGTGCTCGTTTGCGTGTATTGTTTGAGGCGAATGTCTCGAAGACCGTTTGTCGTGGAATTGTCACAGCAGATGTCCTAGTGTGAGGACTTAGTCATGAGTCCAACGCATCTATGTGGTAGCTTGAGAGGGGTTGAGCGGAATCGAGAAACGTAACACAAGACAAGGGTTTAGACAGCTTCGGGCCCCGGGAAACATCATCCAGTAACAACCCTACATGTTGTTTGTGGCCAGGTCTTATTATCATCACGAGGGAGTCGCCGTAAACCGGCTCTCCCAGTTATCCTTAACCCTTAAGACTTTCTCCCCCCTTTACGAGGTGCCCTGCCCCTCCTTATATATGTTGAAGGGGCGAGTTACATGTAGAGTCCATCTCGGACTAATACTTAAACTATTTTGACTTCTCTTCATGGGCTTCATAACGTCTTGGGCTTCATAACGTCTTGGGCTTCATAACGTCTCGGGCTTCATAACCCTTGGCAACCGAGTTATCACTGTCTACTGGGTTATGACTGGTGCCGGTTTATGATGGTCTGCCGGTTTATGACTGTCTACTGGTTTATGATGGTCTACCGATTTATGATTGTCTGCTGAGTTATCATCTGACTTAACTCCTGTCGGGTTATCATCTGACTTAACTCCTGCCGGGTTATCATCTGACTTAACTCCTACCGAGTTACCAGGTCCCAGCCGGTTTATAACTCTGGCCGGGTCATACCGCGGAGTATATCCCTGACATTAGCCCCCAGTTTAATTTGGATTTATCCATGTTAAACTGATCCTGAGCATCCTTAAATCCTTGTCATTTCCTTCTAAAAAAATCCGGGTCAATAGGTCAGCTTCATAATCAATTTGCTGACATTGGTTTGTCATAGAAAAATATAATGAAGAATAATTCCTTTGACTCAGCTCCCAATGCTTAAAAAATATTGGTCCTTGAAATACTCATCTGATCTTCAACCGGTTTAAGAATGTAGAACTTGCTGGTTTAAGAATGTAGAACCTTGCCAGTTTAAGAAAGTAGAACCTTGTCGGTTTAAGAATGTAGACCCTTGCCGATTTACAAATATTGATGGTACCGGGTCATAATTGTAGTTAACATCAAGCTTGAAAATATACCTCTTATATGCCTATCACTGGTAGCCCCCAAGTCTTAAGAAAGTAGCATAGCAACAGCTTAAGACTTGCTTCAATATAAATATCACAATCTTGAAGAAATCCGATTTTTTCATCCCAGTCATTAGTCATAAATTGAGTATTCCATATATGTAGCCCCCAAGTGCCGGGTCATTATGCAATATTGAGAAGGGACTTTGTAAATATAATCATGTAAACTTTGAACAACAACGTGTATTCCCCAAGGGCCGACTCAGTAAGATAATATTTAGCCGGGACTTGATATATACTTCAATGAAAATAACATCATATGATAACCCCCATCATGGGGCTTGAACCCACTCCCACAAGGTTAAGAGCCTTGTGTTTTACCAACTAAGCAATGGACCCTTCAATATAATGGATTAAAAGCTTTGTACCTTGAATTGTTGACAGGAGCAATTCGTAGCCCCCAAGGGCCGGCTCATTACGATGTGATGAGTTGGGTCTTCAATAAAGTGAGCAAACAATGACTTTGCATTTTCCCCCAAGTGTCATGGTGCATGCTTGCAGCGACATGAGACTTGTGTATTTGATGTAATCCCAATTTGAATAATGTAGCCCCCAAGTACTGGGTCATAAGCCTGTAGCGACTCGGGACTATTCCTTCTATTGCAGAACAAATTATATCCATTGCGCTGAAGCGACTTTGAAAACCTCAATCATAATATTGGTTATTGATAACCATAACAAAAATCCAGCCATGTTGGCTATTAAAGATTTGAATAATATAACCTGGTTTGAAAACCGGTACCTACCATATAAACCGGTATATCCGTGCCCATATGATACATGCTATGATGATGTAATGATGATGCAATGTATGATGCAATATATGATGATGTATGTGTATGATCAAGAGGGTTTAAGCTATGGTTCGGATATGACCAGAGCCCCCAAGTAGTCATAATTGTGGCATTGCACCGATCAAGAGATGTAGCTATGGTTCGGATATGACCAGAGCCCCCAAGTGATTTCCTTGATGGCCTTATGCCTATCAAGAGGTGTAACTATGGTTCGGATACGACCAAGCCCCGAAGTGATTTCCCTGGTGGCCCTTATGCCTATCAAGAGGTGTAACTATGGTTCGAACCCATAGCCCCAAGTGATTTCCCTGGTGGCCTTATGCCTATCAAGAGGTGTAGCTATGGTTCGGATACGACCAAGCCCCCAAGTGATTTCCCTAGTGGCCCTTATGCCTATCAAGAGGTGTGACTATGGTTCAAACATAGCCCCCAAGTGATATCGTGAGCTGTGCTCAAGGGATACCCATGTTTGAGCTGTGTTGTGCAGCAAACTCTCTTTGGCCCCTTATGATAATATTGCCTTGATAGCCGGATTACCGAAGTAACCAGAGCTGTGCTCTTATGATAATATTTTCTTGACAGCCGAAATCAAGAGGGTAGTAACGCTATGTTCTCTTTGGTGAATACACCTATGTTTGAACAGGAAGCCCCCAAATGACATTGTGAGCTGTGCTCAAGGGGCACCTATGTTTGAGCTGTGCTCCTACAACAGACTCTCTTTGGTCCCCTCAATTTTTCCTGAGAACTCGAACTTGCGAGAGATTATTCTTTTAACCGGAAGTTCTTAAACCGGATATTGAGAGCTTCAAAGCTTTGTGGGAGATAGCTTTCCCTTCAAACCGGAATCCTTCTTTTTAAGCCAGAAATTTTCTGACGGCCTTTAAATTTTCACCAATATGGTGGTTTAGGGTCCTGCATTAGATAACTTTGCAAGCCGGTGTAATTGCTCTTTTAAAGAAAACAATATATAATATAAAAATATACTGGATGGATTTCACCTGATTTGTCCTAGCGATAGATAATCCTCAGAATGTGCCAATCAAGGTGGCTCAAGATGGAGTGGATGTGTGAGTCGGCCGCGGCATTGTAAACCGCATGGACGAGCAAGTTGTCCTCCTCATTGTAAACCGGCGCGGATGCATGAACTGGCCGCAAGAGCGGACGGGCGAGTCGTCTGTGGATTTGCAAGCCGGTGTGGTTGCGAGAGAGGGCCACGTTATTGTAAGGCGGTGCGGGAGTTCGTTGAGTAACTACAATCACTAGTGCCGAATGATGTTGGCGCGCTTCCATCTCCACGGTATAATGCCACATTATAATGAATATACTCCTGCATATAAATATAGCAGGGCAAAGTAGTTTTGCTTGGATGAATTAAGATATACTTAAAAATAAATAGGGTAAATAGCACTTGATACTCAGCCCCAAGGTTGATGATGATTTCTGGATCCTGACGTAAGAAGCAGTACTGATAGTACTATACAACGCACTAGTAATAGTAGCGTTTGTAGTCCGCCTTTGAACTAAGCAGCATTTTTTTAACTCACCGGTTTAAACACCCCTTTTTCTTTGCACCAGCGAAACGGGTGGCGACTTGTAGCTGCAGGAGTAAAGCGGCGACATGAGGCCAAGGTGGGGCGGCTCACGGAGACGAGGCAAGGTCATGCGACAGCCGGTTCGGCCCACGGGCGGTTTTGTGGCAGCAAAGGCCACTGGTCGGCCACGGCGGCTCAGCAGTAATGGAGGCCGAGGAATTCCATAGCAGAAATAGATGGAAACGAGTTGGCGAGGAGAGGCCATGGCTATACGGTGCGGCGGGTTAAGCGCCAGGCAGCCACCACAGAGACGAGTGACTTGCAGGTGACAGCGGTTCAATGCCGCGGTGATGCATGATCCGACGGGTCGAGGCGGTGCTTGGAAGCACAGCGAAAAACAGCCGGCGATGGAGGCTGTGGCTCGCGAGGCCGAGGCGAAGGGGCACGACAAGGGCAGCTCGAGGCAGCCAGCCGGCGAGGCGTGCTGAACCGGTGGCGGGTTGGAGAGGCGCGGCTACGGGTCGGTGATGGCGACCCAGAGGAAGCGAGGGCGACTGAACCGGCGGTGGGTTAGAGAGGCGTGGCTAAGGGTTAGTGATGGCGACCCAGAGGAAGCGAGGGCGACTGAACCGGCGGTGGGTTAGAGAGGCACAGCTGCGGGTTAGTGATCCAGTGAGGCAGCAGCCCACAGGCAGGGGCGACCCAGGGTCTGCTCCGGCAGGGGCCGCGATGACTTGAAGTAGAAGGGCGTCGGGCGGAACGGCACACGGCCATGGCCGGTTTAACGTGGGAGGTGGCTCGTGGCTCGGAACGGTGCGCGGTCGTAGCGACTTGGTGCTTGACGCAGGACTACAGCTGAGGTGAGGCCATGCTCAGAGGTGAGTCTGCGATGGCGGAGCTTTGGACGCAAAGATGAACCGGCGGACAATGGCTCAGTAGACAGGCAACCGTGGCCATGGTGGTGACTTGTCTGTAGATGCGTGCTACCTCTTGAGCACTTGCGTTGGTTTTCCCTTGAAGAGGAAAGGGTGGTGCAGCAAAGTAGTGTAAGTATTTCACTCAGTTATTGAGAACCAAGGTATCAATCCAGTAGGAGGCTACGCGCGAGTCCCTCGCACCCACACAAAACAAATAAATCCTCGCAACCAACGCAATAAGGGGTTGTCAATCCCTACACGGTCACTTACTAGAGTGAGATCTGATAGATATGATAAGATAATATTTTTGGTATTTTTATGATAAAATGCAAAGTAAAATAAAAGCAATGAAAATAACTAAGTATTGAAAGATTAACATGATGAAGATAGACCCGGGAGCCATAGGTTTCACTAGTGGCTTCTCTCAAGAGCATAGGTATTTTATGGTGGGTGAACGAATTACTGTTGAGCAATTGACAGAATTGAGCATAGTTATGAGAATATCTAGGTATGATCATGTATATAGGCATCACGTCCAAGACAAGTAGACCGACTCATGCCTGCATCTACTACTATTACTCCACACATCAACCGCTACCCAGCATGCATCTAGAGTATTAAGTTCATAAGAACAGAGTAACGCCTTAAGCAAGATGACATGATGTAGAGGGATAAATTCATGCAATATGATTAAAAAACCATCTTGTTATCCTCGATGGCAACAATACAATGTGTGCCTTGCTGCCCTTACAGTCACTGGGAAAGGACACCGCAAGATTGAACCCAAAGCTAAGCACTTCTCCCATTGCAAGAAAGATCAATCTAGTAGGCCAAACCAAACTGATAATTCGAAGAGACTTGCAAAGCTAACCAATCATACATAAAATAATTCAGAGAAGATTCAAATATTGTTCATAGATAAAGTTGATCATAAACCCACAATTCATCGTTCTCAACAAACACACCGCAAAAGAAGATTACATCAAAAGGATCTCCACAAGAGAGGGGGAGAACTTTGTATTGAGATCCAAAAAGAGAGAAGAAGCCATCTAGATAATAACTATGGACCCGTAGGTCTGAGGTAAACTAATCACACTTCATTGGAGAGGCTATGGTGTTGATGTAGAAGCCCTCCGTGATCGATGCCCCCTCCAACGGAGCTCCGGAACAGGCCCCAAGATGGGATCTCGTGGATATAGAAAGTTACGGCGATGGAATTAGGGTTTTGGCTCCGTATCTGATCGTTTGGGGGTACATAGGTATATATAGGAGGAAGAAGTACGTCGGATGGAGCAACAGGGGGCCCACGAGGGTGGAGGGCACGCCTGGGGGGTAGGCGCGCCCCCTACCACGTGGCCTCCTTGTTGGTTGCTTGACATAGGGTCCAAGTCTCCTGGATCATGTTCGGTGAGAAAATCACGTTCCCGAAGGTTTCATTCCGTTTGGACTCTGTTTGGACTCCGTTTGATATTCCTTTTCTTCGAAACCCTAAAATAGGCAAAAACAACAATTCTGGGCTGGGCCTCCGGTTTATAGGTTAGTCCCAAAAATGATATAGAAGTGGATAATAAAGTCTAATAATGTCCAAAACAATAGATAATATAGCACGGAGCAATAAAAAATTATAGATACGTTGGAGATGTATCAATGCGCAATTGAACGGCGGTGGTTCGGCGGTAGTTTAAGGGCGACGGTGACTCAGGTTCGGGTCGCGTCCACAATGGAGGCAGCGGAATGCTCCGGAGGGATGAGACATACAGTGAAAAACGCGGCACCTTCCGTAGACAGGCTGAGCTGGTGATTGAACGGCTCGGGAGGTCGGGTAAAGCCACAGTGGCTGTTCAGAAATAGCGGGCCGGTTCATTGCAGAAAATACGCCACGGCAGCGGCGACTTGACAGTGCGGTAGTGCGGCGATTCTCCTGCTGCAGTTGAAACGGGCAGTGGTTCGGCACTCCTGTGGGTTCATTGGCAGGGGAAGCCAGCCATGGCGGCACACAAGGCAAACGGCGATGGCGACTTAGCAGCCCGGCAAAAGCCCGGACGGCGACTTGTGACATGAATAAGGCGTCTCGACGACGGAGTGAAACACAGCGAGGGGCGCAGCAGGGGCCGTTGGGTGGCTCCGGAGGCCTGGGTGGCCTACGGGCGTAGAGAGCCGGTGGGTGAACAAGGCAGACCGGACGAAGACGCGGCAGAAGTAGGGCAGAGCCGGCATAACCAAAACAACTTGGTGCACCTGCGGGAGCGACGGCAGTGGAGGCAGCATCCCACAGGCAGGGGCGGCCCGAGGCCTGCTAGTGCTACGTCGGCTCTTGGCCACTGGGCGAGGCTGGAACAATGCTGCGGCGGCTCAGCAAATTTGATGGAGGTGATACGCCTCGCGGCCGAAGACGCGGCAGAATTGAAGGCGCGCTGAACTGGGGCAGCTCACGGGCTGCGCGAGGCCGAGCTGAAGACATCGAAGAACCATGGCAGAGGATGCAGCTCAGTGACACCGGCTTGAGGCCGTAATGGCAGAAAACTGCGCCGGCCATAGCAGAACAGCGGGAGCAGAAGCGAGGCGGGTCGCCAATCGGCAGGTTGGAGGTGCTGCTGCTTGTATCAGCCGCGGAGGCAGCAGGTGCTCGAGGCGATTCCGCGGCGGAGACCAAGTTCGTGGTGCTATCCACTTCCCGTCATAGCCCCACCCAATTTTTTTAATCTGCTCTTTGGCTCTGATGAATACAGCTGGCGGATTTCTTGATTGCTCTGGACGCTGGGACTCGTGGATGTGGATCAACAACGACTCGGAGTTGATCCGGTTTAAGACCGCGAGGTTGATTCGAAACGAACCGGCGGCTCATACGAAACTGCAAGGCAACGACGGTACCCTTGGTGTGGCCTATTCAGCCAAGGTTGACCCGTCGACGATGTAAACCTCTTCACCGGGTTTACGGTGACTTGGCGGGGGCGACGTCCAGCAAGGAGAAACAAAAACCGGGGAATGCTGGTGGCGGTTTAACGCAGCTGCTGGTGAGAGGGCCTGCAGTCGGGCGGGTTACAGCGGTGACTCGGCAAAGGCAAATCCGGGTCAGCCCGATGAAAGCAAATCCGGGTCATGGCCGGTGGAGTCCGTCCGAGTCCTTTGTCATACTTTCCTTTTTCTTTTCTTCTTCTTTTCCTTTTTCTTTGACCCGGTTAAAGGATATAGCAATGGAAGGTCTCTGTGAAACATATAACTCCAGTGCGTTATTGGATCTTGGCGACTTGACGACAACCAAGCAAATTGCAGGATGGAGACAGGGCACCCCTAATTTTCCTTGAGCTTACAATCCCACATATCATAAAGTTGGATTTATGAACTTGAAGATTATATAGATTCCTCCTATCTTGGTCTTCTTCATCCGAAAAATTGCGAACTTCTTGATCCCTGAGAAAAATTCCTCCAAGAACTCAACACCACCGTGAGCGTGCCCCAAGGTGGGTGCCAACTGTCGTGGAAGTTCCCCGACACCGTCAGTACTTTGGGGTCGTTGTTCTCTGGGGGTGTTGTTCTGGGTTATTCTTGGTGAGGATATCCTCGTCGCTCTTGGCCACTTGCCGGAGTATCCAACATGCTCTAAGGCTATGTGTTGGTATGTTATCCGGTGTGGCGGGTATTTTGCATGGCCCATCAAGCCATCCTTCCAGAATGGTTCCGCGCCCCGTACTAGGCTTATATTTCTTCACTATTGAACCAGGTGTGTTGCAAGGGTGCGCCCTTTTCACCTGAATGAGGGTTTGAGCGGGGGCCGATGATTCCCAACGGGCTGCTTGAGTTTTCTAGGCGCTTTCCATTGCACTGTACTTTTGTACGATAGTTGCCAAGTCAGGGAAGTGTAGGATGCGACGGTGGTTGATGGCGTTGAGGATTCCTTCGTCCCTGCAATTCTTGCGGAACACTGAGATCGCTTCCTCGTTGCAACAATCTTTTATCTTGTTTTTGACAAGAAGGAATCTGGCCCATAAGTGGTGGATCGTTTCCTGAGACTGCTGTTGTATGCTCATGAGAGCACTTGTATTCGGCTGGGTAGGTGGATTTAAATTTGAACCCTGACCCAATTTTGGATCCAGAGTCTGAAGGTCTTCCGAACTTAACTGATCGGGCTCCGGGGTATCCACTGATTTCTTAGGCCCGTCGTCCGATTCTATGTTCGAAGGGCGGGATGTATCTCCTCGCAGGTAGGTGTCCGGCTCTTCGAGACCGGGGATCCAGACATAGTCTGTCCTTAGTATGGAGGAAGAATTGTCGACTCGCTCCTCGACTACCGCTATCTGGTGGGTGATCGGTGGAGATTTGATTTCTCTCTGGTCGGGTTTAAGCCCAATTCGATCGTAGTCTGTAGCGACTCCCAGGGCGGTGATGCGATCTAGGAGCTCATTTAAGGACGAAAGCTCCGCTGGATCCATCTGCTTGGAGTGTTCGGAGTCGATACGTGAAGGAAATATGCCCTGGAGGAAATAATAAAGTTATTATTTATTTCCTTATTTCATGATAAATGTTTATTATTCATGCTAGAATTGTATTAACCAGAAACATAATACATGTGTGAATACATAGACAAACATAGTGTCACTAGTATGCCTCTACTTGACTAGTTCGTTAATCAAAGATGGTTAAGTTTCCTAACCATAGACATGAGTTGTCATTTGATTAACGGGATCACATCATTAGGAGAATGATGTGATTGACTTGACCCATTCCGTTAGCTTAGCAATTGATCGTTTAGTATGTTGCTATTGCTTTCTTCATGACTTATACATGTTCCTATGACCATGAGATTATGCAACTCCCGTTTACCGGAGGAACACTTTGTGTGCTACCAAATGTCACAACGTAACTGGGTGATTATAAAGGTGCTCTACAGGTGTCTCTGAAGGTACTTGTTGAGTTGGCGTATTTCGAGATTAGGATTTGTCACTCCAATTGTCGGAGAGGTATCTCTGGGCCCACTCGGTAATGCACATCACTATAAGCCTTGCAAGCGTTGTAACCAATGAGTTAGTTGCGGGATGATGTATTAAGAAACGATTAAAGAGACTTGCCGGTAAGGAGATTGAACTAGGTATTGAGATACCGACGATCGGATCTCGGGCAAGTAACATACCGATGACAATGGGAACAACGTATGTTGTTATGCGGTTTGACCGATAAGGATCGTCGTAGAATATGTGGGATCCAATATGAGCATCCAGGTTCCGATATTGGTTATTGACCGAAAATGTGTCTCGGTCATGTCTACATAGTTCTCGAACCCATAGGGTCCGCACGCTTAAAGTTCGGTGACGATCGGTATTATGAGTTTATGTGATTTGATGTACCGATGGTAGTTCGGAGTCCCGGATGAGATCGGGGATAAAACGAGGAGTCTCAAAATGGTCGAGACATAAAGATTGATATATTGGAAGGTTATATTCGGACACCGAAAGGGTTTCTGGGGTTACCGGATAAATACCGGAGTACTGGGGAATACCGGACCCCCCCCCCGTGGGGGGGCTTAATGGGCTTACATGGGCCTTAGTGGAAATATAAGGCAACAAGGGAAGTGTGGGGCGCACCCTCCCAAGGCCCAAACCGAATTGGTTTAGGGCAATGGGGGCCGGCCCCCTCTTTCCTTCTCCTCCTCTCCCTTTCCTTCCCCTCTCCTACTAGGAATAGGAAAGAGGGGGCAAACCTACTAGGAGTAGGATTCCCCCCCTTGGCCATCCCTCTCCTCCTCCCCTCCTTTATATACAGGGGTAGGGGGCACCCCAAAGACACAAGTTGATCAGTTGATCTATTCCAGCCGTGTGCGGTGCCCCCCTCCATTATATTCCACCTCGGTTATATCGTAGCGGTGCTTAGGCGAAGCCCTGCATTGGTAGAAACATCATCACCGTCATCACACCGTCGTGGAGACGAAACTCTCCTGTGAAGCTTTGCTAGATCGGAGCTCGCAGGACGTCATCGATTTAAACGTGTGTAGAACTCAGAGGTGCCGTGCGTTCGGTACTTGGATCGGTCGGATCGTGAAGACGTACGACTATCAACCGTGTTGTGCTAAAGCTTCCGCTTTCGGTCTACGTGGGTACGTGGACACACTCTCCCCTCTCGTTGCTATGCATCCCCATGATCCTGCGTGCGCGTAGGAAAATTTTGAAATTACTACGTTCCCCAACAGTGGCATTCGAGCCTAGGTTTATGCCTAGATGTTATATGCACGAGTAGAACACAAGTGAGTTGTGGGCGATACAAGTCATACTGCTTACCAGCATGTCATACTTTGGTTCGGCGGTATTGTTGGATGAAGCGGCCCGGACCGACATTACGCGTACACTTACGCGAGACTGGTTCTACCAACGTGCTTTGCACACAGGTGGCTGGCGGGTGTCAGTTTCTCCAACTTTAGTTGAACCGAGTGTGTCTATGCCCAGTCCTTGCGAAGGTCAAAACAGCACTAACTTCACGAACTATCATTCTGGTTTTGATGCGTAGGTAATAACGGTTCTTGCTCAGCCAGTAGCAGCCACGTAAAACTTGCAACAACAAAGTAGAGGACGTCTAACTTGTTTTTGCAGGGCATGTTGTTATGTGATATGGTCAAGACGTGATGAGATATAAGTTGTTGTATGAGATGATCATGTTTTGTTGAAGTTATCGGCAACTGTCAGAAGCCTTATGGTTGTCTCTTTATTGCATAAGATGCAAGCGCCAAATGATGGCTTTACTTTATCGCTATGCGATAGCAATAGTTGCAAGAGCAATAGTTGGAGAGACGGCCATGCGATGACACGTTGATAGAGATCAAGATGATGGAGATCATGGTGTCATGCCGGTGACGATAGAGATCATGACGGTACTTTGGAGATGAGATCAAAGGCGCAAGATGATCATGGCCATATCATGTCACATATTTTGATTGCATGTGATGTTTTTCTTTTATTCATATTATTTTGCTTAGTTCGACGGTAGCTTTATAAGATGATCTCTCACTAAATTTCAAGGTAAAAGTGTTCTCCCTGAGTATGCACCGTTGCCAAAGTTCGTCGTGCCGAGACACCACGTGATGATCGGGTGTGATAAGCTCAACGTTCATCTACAACGGGTGTAAGATAGTTTTGCACACACATAATGCTCGGGTTAAACTTGACGAGCCTAGCATATGCAGATATGGCCTCGGAACACTGAGACCGAAAGGTCAAGCGTGAATCATATAGTAGATATGATCAACATAGTGATGTTCACCATTGAAAACTACTCCATCTCACATGATGAACGGACATGGTTTAGTTGATATGGATCACGTGATCACTTAGATGATCAGAGGGATGTGTATCTAAGTCAGAGTTCTTAAGTAATATGATCAATTGAACTTAAATTTATCATGAACTTAGCCCTGATAGTATTTGCATATCTATGTTGTAGATCAATAGCTCGCACATAGCTTCCTCGTTTATTTTTGATATGTTCCTAGAGAAAAATAAATTGAAAGATGTTAGTAGCAATGATGCGGATTGGATCTGTGATTTTAGGATTATCCTCATTGCTGCACAGAAGAATTATGTCCTTGATGCACCGCTAGGTGACGGACCTATTGCAGGAGCATATGTAGACGTTATGAACGTTTGGCAAAGCTCGGTATGATGACTACTTGATAGTTTAGTGCACCATGCTTACGGCTTAGAACCGGGACGTCAAAAATGTTTTGAACGCCACGAAGCATATAAGATGTTCCAAGAGTTGAAATTGGTATTTCATACTCATGCCCGTGTCGAGAGGTATGAGACCTCTGACATTACTTTGCCTACAAGATGGAGGAGAATAGCTCAACTAGTAAGCATGTGCTCAGATTGTCTGAGTACTACAATATCTTGAATCAAGTGGGAGTTAATCTTCCAGATAAGATAGTGATTGACAAAGTTCTCTAGTCACTATCACCAAGTTGCTAGAACTTCGTGATGAACTATAATATGCAAGGGATAACAGAAACGATTCCCAAGCTCTTCGTGATGCTGAAATCAACAAAGGTAGAAATCAAGAAAAGCATCAAGTGTTGATGGTTAACAAGACCACTAGTTTCAAGAAAAGGGCAAAGGGAAGAATGGGAACTTCAAGAAGAATAGCAAGCAAGTTGCTGCTCAAGTGAAGAAGCCCAAGTCTAGACCTAAGCCTGAGACTAAGTGCTTTTACTGCAAAGGGACTAGTCACTGGAAGCGGAACTGCCCCAAGTACTTGGCGGATAAGAAGGATGGCAAAGTGAACAAAGGTATATTGGATATAAATGTTATTGATGTGTACTTTACTAGTGTTTATAGCAACCCCTAGGTATTTGATACTAGTTCAGTTGCTAAGGGTAGTAACTTGAAATGGGAGTTGCAGAATGAACAGAGACTAGTTAAGGGTGAAGTAACAATGTGTGTTGGAAGTAGTTCCAAGAATGATATGATCATCATCGCATACTCCCTATACTTTCGGGATTAGTGTTGAACATAAATAAGTGTTATTTGGTGTTTGCGTTGAGCATGAATATGATTTGATCATGTTTATTGCAATACTGTTATTCATTTAAGTTAGAGAATAATTGTTATTCTGTTTACATGAATAAAACCTTCTATGGTTATACATCCAATGAAAATGGTTTGTTGAATCTCGATCGTAGTGATACACATATTCATAATATTGAAGCCAAAAGATGCAAAGTTAATAATGATAGTGTAACTTATTTTTGGCACTGCCGTTTAGGTCATATTGGTGTAAAGCGCATGAAGAAAATCCATGCTGATGGGCTTTTGGAATCACTTGATTATGAATTAGTTGATACTTGCGAACCATGCCTCATGGGCAAAACGAGCAACTAACTTATTGGATATAATACATACTGATGTATGAGGTCCGATGAGTGTTGAGGCTCGCGGTGGGTATCGTTATTTTCTGACCTTCACAGATTATTTGAGCAGATATGGGAACATAAGTTTGAAACATTTGAAAAGTTCAAAGAATTTCAGAGTGAAGTGGAAAATCATCGTAACAAGAAAATAAAGTTTCTACGATCTGATCGCAGAGGCGAATATTTGAGTTACGAGTTTGGTCTTCAATTAAAACAATGTGGAATAGTTTCACAAACTCATGCCACCTGGAACACCACAGCATTATGGTGTGTCCGAACGTCATAACCGTACTTTATTTGATATAGCGCAATCTATGATGTCTCTTACCGATTTACCACTATCGTTTTGGGGTTGTGCATTAGAGACAGCTGCATTCACATTAAAAAGGGCACCATCTAAATCCGTTGAGACAACACCATATGAACTATGGTTTAGCAAGAAACCTAAGCTGTTGTTTCTTAAAGTTTGGGGTTGCGATGCTTATGTGAAAAAATTTCATCTTGAAAAGCTCAAACCCAAGTCGGAGAAGTGTGTCTTCATAGGATACCCAAAAATAACTGTTGGGTACACCTTCTATCATATATCCGAAGGCAAGATATTTGTTGCTGAGAATGGATCCTTTGTAGAGAAGGAGTTTCTCTCGAAAGAAGTGAGTGGGAGGAAAGTAGAACGTGATGAGGTAACTGTACCTGCTCCCTTATTGGAAAGTAGTTCATCACAAAAATATGTTTCTATGACTCCTACACCAATTAGTGAGGAAGCTAATGATGATGATCATGGAACTTCAGATCAAGTTACTACCGAACCTCGTAGGTCAACCAGAGTGAGATCCGCACTAGAGTGGTACGGTTATCCTGTTCTGGAGGTCATGTTAATTTACCATGACGAACCTACGAACTATGAGGAAGCGATGATGAGCCCAGATTCCGCGAAATGGCTTGAGGCCATGAAATCTGAGATGGGATCCATGTATGAGAACAAAGTGTGGACTTTGGTTGACTTGCCCGATGATCGGCAAGCCATAGAAAATAAATGGATCTTCAAGAGGAATACGGACACTGATAGTAGTGTTACTATCTACAAAGCTAGACTTGTCGAAAAAGTTTTTGACAAAGTTCAAGGTGTTGACTACGATGAGATTTTCTCACTCGTAGAGATGCTTAAATCTGTCTGAATCATGTTAGCAAATTGCCACATTTTATGAAATCTGGCAAATGGATGTCAAAACAACATTCCTTAATGGATTTCTTAAAGAAGAGTTGTATATGATGCAGCCAGAAGGTTTTGTCGATCCTAAAGGTGCTAACAAAATGTGCAAGCTCCAGTGATCCATCTACGGACTGGTGCAAGCATCTCAGAGTTGGAATATACGCTTTGATGAGTTGATCAAAGCATATAGTTTTATACAGACTTGTGGTGAAGCCTATATTTACAAGAAACTGAGTGGGAGCACTACAACATTTTTGATAAATATATGTGAATGACATATTGTTGATCGGAAATAATTTTCTGGAAAGCGTAAAGGAGTATTTGAAAGGAGTTTTTCAAATAAAGACCTCAGTGAAGCTACTTACATATTGAGCATCAAGATCTATAGAGATAGATCAAGACGCTTGATACGTTTTTTCAATGAGTACATACCTTGACAAGGTTTTCGAAGTAGTTCAAAATGGAACAGTCAAAGAAAGAGTTCTTACCTATGTTACAAGGTGTGAAATTGAGTAAGACTCAAAGCCCGACCACGGCAGAAGATAGAAAGAGAATGAAAGTCATTCCCTATGCCTCAGTCATAGTTTCTATAAAGTATGCCATGCTGTGTACCAGTTCTATTGTATACCCTACACTGAGTTTAGCAATGGAGTACAATAGTGATCTAGGAGTAGATCACTGGACAGCGGTCAAAATTATCCTTTGTGGAATAAGGATATGTTTCTCGATTATAGAGGTGACAACAGGTTCGTCTTAAAGGGTTACGTCGATGCAAATTTTGACACTGATCCAGATGACTCTAAGTCTCAATCTAGATACATTTTTGAAAGTGGGAGCAATTAGCTAGAGTAGCTCCTTGCAGAGCATTGTTGACATAGAAATTTGTAAAATACATACGGATCTGAATGTGGCAGACCCGTAGACTAAACTTCTCTCACAAGCAAAACATGATCACACCTTAGTACTCTTTGGGTGTTAATCACATAGCGATGTGAACTAAATTATTGACTCTAGTAAACCCTTTGGGTGTTGGTCACATAACGATGTGAACTATGGGTGTTAATCATATGGTGATGTGAACTATTGGTGTTAATCACATGGCGATGTGAACTAGATTATTGACTCTAGTGCAAGTGCAAGACTGAGGAAATATGCCCTAGAGGCAATAATAAAGTTATTATTGCTTTCCTTATTTCATGATAAATGTTTATTATTCATGCTAGAATTGTATTAACCGGAAACATAATACATGTGTGAATACATAGACAAACATAGTGTCACTAGTATGCCTCTACTTGACTCTCTCGTTAATCAAAGATGGTTAAGTTTCCTAACCATAGACATGAGTTGTCATTTGATTAACGGGATCACATCATTAGGAGAATGATGTGATTGACTGGACCAATTCCGTTAGCTTAGCAATTGATCGTTTAGTATGTTGCTATTGGTTTCTTCATTACTTATACATGTTCCTATGACTATGAGATTATGCAACTCCCGTTTACCGGAGGAACACTTTATGTGCTACCAAACGTCACAACGTAACTGGGTGATTATAAAGGTGCTCTACTGGTGTCTCCGAAGGTACTTTTTGAGTTGGCATATTTCGAGATTAGGATTTGTCACTCCGATTGTCGGAGAGGTAGCTCTGGGCCCACTCGGTAATGCACATCACTATAAGCCTTGCAAGCACTGTAACTAATGAGTTAGTTGCGAGATGATGTATTACGGAACGAGTAAAGAGACTTGCCGGTAACGAGATTGAACTAGGTATTGAGATACCGACAATCGAATCTGGGGCAAGTAACATACTGATGACAAAGGGAACAATGTATGTTTCTATGCGGTTTGACCGATAAAGATCTTCGTAGAATATGTGGGAGCCAATATGAGCATCCAGGTTCCGATATTGGTTATTGACCGGAAACGTGTCTCGGTCATGTCTACATAGTTCTCGAACTCGTAGGGTCCGCACGCTTAAAGTCCGGTGATGATCGGTATTATGAGATTATGTGATTTGATGTACCGAAGGTAGTTCGGAGTCCCGGATGAGATCGGGGATAAGACAAGGAGTCTCGAAATGGTCGAGACATGAATATTGATATATTGGAAGGTTATATTCGGACACCGGAAGGGTTCCGGGGGTTACCAGATAAATACCGGAATACCGGGGGTTACCGGACCCCCCTCGGGGGCTTAATGGGCTTACATGGGCCTTAGTGGAAATAGAGGGCAGCAAGGGAAGTATGGGGTGCGCCCCACAAGGCCCAAACCGAATTGGTTTAGGGAAAGGGGGGCCGGCCCCCTCTTTCCTTCTCCTCCTCTCCCTTTCATTCCCCTCTCCTACTAGGACGAGGAAAGAGGGGGCAAACCTAGTTGGAGTAGGATTGCCCCCTCTTGGGCGCGCCTCTCCCCTTGGCCGGCCCTCTCCTCCTCCCCTCCTTTATATACAGGGGTAGGGGGACACCCCAAAGACACAAGTTGATCAGTTGATCTATTCCAGCCTTGTGCGGTGCCCCCATCCACCATATTCCACCTCGGTTATATCATAGCGGTGCTTACGCGAAGCCCTGCGTCGGTAGCAAAATCATCATCGTCATCACGCCGTCGTGCTGATGAAACTCTCCTGTGAAGCTTTGCTGGATCGGAGCTCGCGGGATGTCATCGAGTTGAACGTGTGCAGAACTCGGAGGTGCCATGCGTTCGGTACTTGGATCGGTCGGATCGTGAAGACGTACGACTACATCAACCGCGTTGTGCTAGCGCTTCCGCATTCGGTTTACGTGGGTACGTGGACACACTCTCCCCTCTTGTTGCTATACATCACCATGATCCTACGTGTGCGTAGGAAAATTTTGAAATTACTACATTCCCCAACAATACGAAGGGGGTTTTCGATGACCCGAGAGGTCATCGTTGGCTTAACGACCGAACGGGCGGTCATGGTAAAGCCGCCCAGCCGAAGGGTTTTTCCTGGAGCCAGCGTTCCTCCGGTGGTGATATTATCCTTGAGAACAAGGCGAGACATAGATCCTATCGTCGATGTCACAGTGGAACTCTCAATGAAAGCACCATTGTCAGCGTCAAAACCGGCGGATCTCGGGTAGGGGGTCCCGAACTGTGCGTCTAAGGTCGATGGTAATAGGAGACAGGGGACACGATGTTTACCCAGGTTCGGGCCCTCTCTATGGAGGTAATACCCTACGTCCTGCTTGATTGATCTTAATAAATACGAGTGTTACAAGAGTTGATCTACCATGAGATCGTAATGGCTAAACCCTAGAGGTCTAGTCTGGCTATGATTATGAGGATTCGGGGTATCTACGGACCTAGCCCTCCGGTTTATATAGACAGGGGAGGGATCTAGGGTTACCCAAGGTCGGTTACAGAGAAAGGAATCTACATATTTGGCCGCCAAGCTGGCCTTCCAAGCCAAGGAAAGTCACATCCGGACACGGGTGCAGTCTTCGGTCTTCATATCTTCACAGCCCATCTGTCCGGCCCATGGCTAACAGGCTGGACACCCGAGGACCCCTTAGTCCAGGACTCCCTCAGTGGAAATTTGTGGAGGCGGCCACCGCACACGGCTAAACAATCAATGTGTGTGTCTATGTGGTGCCCCCTCCCCCGTATATAAAGGAGTGGAGGAGGGGGAGGGTCGGCCCTCTCATGGCGCCCCAAGGAGGGAGTCCTACTCCCGGTGGGAGTAGCATTCCCCCTTCCCTAGTTGGAGTAGGAGAGGAAGGAAGGGGGAGAGAGAGGGAAGGAAGGGGGGCCGGTGCCCCACACAATTCGGATTGGGCTTGGGGGAGCGCCCTCCACCTTGGAGGCCTCCTCCTCTCTCCCACTAAGGCCCAATAAGGCCCATACACTCCCCAGGGGGTTCCGGTAACCCCCTGTACTCCGGTAAATGACCGAACTCATCCGGAACCATTCTGATGTCCAAACATAGCCTTCCAATATATCGATCTTTATGTCTCGGCCATTTCGAGACTCCTTGTCATGTCCGTGATCACATCCGGGACTCCGAACAACCTTTGGTACGTCAAAACACATAAACTCAGAATACCAATCGTCATCGAACGTTAAGCATGCGGACCCTACGGGTTCGAGAACTATGTAGACATGACCGAGACTCATCTCCGGTCCATAACCAATAGCGGAACCTGGATGCTCATATTGGTTCCTACATATTCTACGAAGATCTTTATCGCTCAAACTGCATAACAACATACGTTGTTCCCTTTGTCATCGGTATGTTACTTGCCCGAGATTTGATCGTCGGTATCTCAATACCTAGTTCAATATCATTACCGGCAAGTCTATTTACTTGTTCCGTAATGCAAAATCCCGCAACTATCTCATTACTTACATTGCTTGCAAGGCTTATAGTGATGTGTATTACCGAGATGGCCCAGAGATACCTCTCCGACAATCGGAGTGACAAATCCTAATCTCGATCAATGCCAACTCAACAAACACCATCGGAAACACCTGTAGAGCATCTTTATAATCACCCAGTTACGTTGTGACCTTTGATAGCACACTAAGTGTTCCTCTGGTATTCGGGAGTTGCATAATCTCATAGTCATAGGAACATGTATAAGTTATGAAGAAAGCAATAGCAACAAACTAAACGATCATCGTGCTAAGCTAACGGATGGGTCAAGTCAATCACATCATTATCTATGAAGGAAATACGCCCTAGAGAAAATAATAAAGTTATTATTTATTTCCTTATATCATGATAAATGTTTATTATTCATGCTAGAATTGTATTAACCGGAAACATAATACATGTGTGAATACATAGACAAACAGAGTGTTACTAGTATGCCTCTACTTGACTAGCTCGTTGATCAAAGATGATTATGTTTCCTAACCATAGACATGAGTTGTCATTTGATTAACGGGATCACATCATTAGGAGAATGATGTGATTTACTTGACCCATTCCGTTAGCTTAGCACTTGATCGTTTAGTTTGCTGCTATAGCTTTCTTCATGACTTATACATGCTCCTATGACTATGAGATTATGCAACTCCCGTTTACTAGAGGAACACTTTGTGTGCTACCAAACATCATAACGTAACTGGGTGATTATAAAGGTGCTCTACAGGTGTCTCCAAAGGTACTTGTTGAGTTGGCGTATTTCGAGATTAGGATTTGTCACTCCGATTGTCGGAGAGGTATCTCTGGGCCCTCTCGGTAATGCACATCACTATAAGCCTTGCAAGCAATGTGACTAATGAGTTAGTTGCGGGATGATGCATTACAGAACGAGTAAAGAGACTTGCCGGTAACGAGATTGAACTAGGTATTGAGATACCGACGATCGAATCTCGGGCAAGTAACATACCGATGACAAAGGGAACAACGTATGTTGTTATGCGGTTTGACCGATAAAGATCTTCGTAGAATATGTAGGAGCCAATATGAGCATCCAGGCTCCGCTATTGGTTATTGACCGGAGATGTGTCTCAGTCATGTCTACATAGTTCTCGAACTCGTAGGGTCCGCACGCTTAAAGTTTGATGACGATCGGTATTATGAGTTTTTGTGTTTTGATGTACCGAAGGTAGTTCAGAGTCCCGGATATGATCAAGGACATGACGAGGAGTCTCGAAATGGTCGAGGCGTAAAGATCGATATATTGGACGACTATATTCGGACACCGGAAGTGTTCCGAGTGGTTTTGGATAAAACCCGGAGTACCTTGAGGTTACCGGACCCCCCCGGGGAGTTAATTGGGCCTCATGGGCCTTAGTGGGAGAAGAGGAGGGGCGGCCAGGGCAGCCGCACGCCCCCTCCTCATCTAGTCCGAATTGGACAAGGAGGGGGGCGCCCCCTTTTTTCCTTCTCCTCCTCTCCCCCTTCCTTCCTTCTCCTACTCCAACAAGGAAAGGGAGGAGTCCTACTCTCGGTGGGAGTAGAACTCCCCTCCCGGCGCGCCCTCCTCCTGGCCAGCCACCTCCCCCTGGAAGACAGAAGTTTATCAGTTGATCTATTCCAGCCGTGTGCGGTGCCCCCCTCCATGATATTCCAATTCAGTTATATCGTAGCGGTGCTTAGGCGAAGCCCTGCGTCAGTGGAAACATCATCACCGTCATCACACTGTCGTGCCGACGAAACTCTCCTGTGAAGCTTTGCTGCATCGAAGCTTGCGGGACGTCATCGAGTTGAACATGTGTAAAACTCGGAGGTGCTGTGCATTCGGTACTTGGATCGGTCGGATCGTGAAGACGTACGACTACATCAACTGCGTTGTGCTAACGCTTCCGCATTCGGTCTAGGGTACGTGGACACACTCTCCCCTCTAGTTGCCGTGCATCACCATGATCCTGCGTGTGCGTAGGAATTTTTTTGAAATTACTACGTTCCCCAACAGTGGCATCCGAGCCGGGTTTTATGCGTAGATATTATATGCACGAGTAGAACACAAGTGAGTTGTGGGCGATACAAGTCATACTGCTTACCAGCATGTCATACTTTGGTTCGGTGGTATTGTTGGATGAAGCGGCCCGGACCGGCATTACGCGTACGCTTACGCGAGACTGGTTCTACCGACGTGCTTTGCACATAGGTGGCTGGCGGGTGTCAGTTTCTCCAACTTTAGTTGAACCGAGTGTGGCTACGCCCGGTCCTTGAGAAGGTTAAAACAACGCTAACTTGACGAACTATCGTTATGGTTTTGATGCGTAGGTAAGAACGGTACTTGCTCAGCCCGTAGCAGCCACGTAAAACTTGCAAGAACAAAGTAGAGGACGTCTAACTTGTTTTTGCAGGGCATGTTGTGATGTGATATGGTCAAGACATGATGCTATATTTTGTTGTATGAGATGATCATGTTTTGTAACCGAGTTATCGGCAACTGGCTGGAGCGATATGGTTGTCGCTTTATTGTATGCAATGCAATCGCCCTGTAATTGCTTTACTTTATCACTAAGCGGTAGCGATAGTTGTAGAACAATAGTTGGCGAGACGACAATGATGCTACGATGGAGATCAAGGTGTCGCGCCGGTGATGATGGTGATCATAACAATGCTTCAGAGATGGATATCACAAGTACAAGATGACGATGGCCATATCATATCACTTATATTGATTGCATGTGATGTTTATCTTTTATGCATCTTATTTTGCTTTGATTGACGGTAGCATTATAAGATGATCTCTCACTAAATTTCAAGATAAAAGTGTTCTCCCTGAGTATGCACCGTTGCCAAAGTTCGTCGTGCTGAGACACCACGTGATGATCGGGTGTGATAAGCTCTACGTTCATCTACAATGGGTGCAAGCCAGTTTTGCACACGCAGAATACTCGGGTTAAACTTGACGAGCCTAGCATATGTAGGTATGGCCTCGGAACACTGAGACCGAAAGGTCGAGTGTGAATCATATAGTAGATATGATCAACATAGTGATGTTCACCATTGAAAACTACTCCATCTCACGTGATGATCGGACATGGTTTAGTTGATTTGGATCACGTGGTCACTTAGATGATTAGAGGGATGTCTACCTAAATGGGAGTTCTTAACTAATATGGTTAATTGAACTTAAATTTATCATGAACTTAGTACCTGATAGTATTTTGCTTGTCTATGTTGATTATAGATAGATGGCCGTGCTATTGTTCCATTGAATTTAAATGCGTTCCTTGAGAAAGCAAAATTGAAAGATGATGGTAGCAATTACACGGACTGGGTCCGTAACTTGAGGATTATCCTCATTGCTGCACAGAAGAATTACGTCCTGGAAGCACCGTTGGGTGCCAGGCCTGCTGCAGATGCTGCTGATGACATTAAGAACGTCTAGCAGAGTAAAGCTGATGACTACTCGATAGTTTAGTGTGCCATGCTTTACGGCTTAGAGCCGGGACTTCAACGACGTTTTGAACGTCATGGAGCATATGAGATGTTCCAGGAGTTGAAGTTAATATTTCAAGCAAATGCCCGGATTGAGAGATATGAAGTCTCCAATAAGTTCTATAGCTGCAAGATGGAGGAGAATAGTTGTGTCAGTGAACATATACTCAAAATGTCTGGGTATCATAATCACTTGACTCAACTGGGAGTTAATCTTCCTGTTGATAGTGTCATTGACAGAGTTCTTCAAGCACTGACACCAAGCTACAAGAGCTTCATGATGAACTATAATATGCAAGGGATGAATAAAACAATTCCCGAGCTCTTCGCAATGCTAAAGGCAACAGAGGTACAAATCAAGAAGGAGCATCAAGTGTTGATGGTCAACAAGACCACCAGTTTCAAGAAAAAGGGTAAAGGGAAGAAGAAGGGGAACTTCAAGAAGAATAGCAAACAAGTTTCTACTTAGGAGAAGAAACCCAAGTCTCGACCTAAGCCTGAGACTGAGCGCTTCTACTACAAACAGACTGGCCATTGGAAGCGGAACTGCCCCAAGTATTTGGCGGATAAGAAGGATGGCAAGGTGAAAAAAGGTAAATGTGATATACATGTTATTGATGTGTACCTTACCAGAGCTCGCAGTAGCACCTGGGTATTTGATACTGGTTCCGTTGCTAATATTTGCAACTCGAAACAGGGACTACAGATTAAGCGAAGACTGGCTAAGGACGAGGCGACGATGCGCGTGGGAAATTGTTCCAAAGTCGATGTGATCGTCGTCGGCATGCTACCTCTACATCGACCTTCGGGATTAGTTTTGCATGAACATTATGTCTGGATCTTGTTTTATGCGAGACAGTTATTCATTTAAATTTGAAAATAATGGTTGTTCTATTTATATGAGTATTATCTTTTATAGTCATGTTGTTGGGGAACGTAGTAATTTCAAAAAAATTCCTACGCACACGCAAAATCATGGTGATGCATAGCAACGAGAGGGGAGAGTGTGTCCACGTACCCTCATAGACCGAAAGTGGAAGCGTTAGCACAATGCGATTGATGTAGTCGTACGTCTCCACGATCCGACCAATCCAAGTACCCAACGCACGGCACCTCCGAGTTCAGCACATGTTCAACTCGATGATGTCCCGCGAGCTCCGATCCAGCAGAGCTTCGCCGGAGAGTTTCGTCAGCACGACGGTGTGATGACGGTGATGATGATGCTACCGACGCAGGGCTTCGCCTAAGCACCGCTACGATATGATCCAGGTGGATTATGGTGGAGGGGGGCACCACACACGGCTTGGAACAATCAACTTGTGTGTCTTTGGGTGCCCCCCCAACCCCCGTATATAAAGGAGCAAGGGGGGAGGCCGGCCAGCCTTGGTGCGCCCCAAAAAGAGGAGGAATCCTCTTCCTACTAGGAATAGGATTCATCCTTTCCTAGTCCAACAAGGAAGAGGGAAGGGGGAGGAAAGAGAGGGAGAGGCAAAGAGGGGTCGCGCCCCCCTCCCCTAGTCCAATTCGGACTCCTCATGGGAGGGGGCACGCCACCTCCTAGGCTGCTGCCTTCTCTCTCCACTCAGGCCCACTAAGGCCCAATACTTCCCCGGGGGGTTCCGGTAACCCCTGCGGCACTCCAATTTCTCTGAAACCATCCGGAATACTTCCGATGTCCGAATATAGCTGTCCAATATATCAATCCGGGACTCCGACCATTTTGAGACTCCTCGTCATGTCCATGGTCACATCCGAGACTCCGAACTACCTTCGGTACATAAAACACTAAAAATCATAATACCGATCGTCGCCGAACTTTAAGCGTGCGGACCCTACGGGTTCGAGAACAATGTAGACATGACCGAGACACGTCTCCGGTCCATACCCAATAGCGTAACATTGATGCTCATATTGGCTCCTACATATTCTACGAAGATCTTTATCAGTCAAACCGCATAACAACATACGTTGTTCCCTTTGTCATCGGTATGTTACTTGATACGTCCATTTTGCATCATGCTTTTATATCAATATTTATTGCATTATGGGCTATTATTACACATTATGTCACAATACTTATGCCCATTCTCTCTTATTTTACAAGGTTTGCATAAGGAGGGAGAATGCCGGCAGCTGGGATTCTGGGCTGGAAAAGGAGCAAATATTAGAGACCTATTCTGCACAGCTCCAAAAGTCCTGAATCTCCACGGATGATGTTTTCCAAATATATAAAAAATATTGAGCGCAAGAACCTCACCAGGGGGGAACACCCTTCCCACGAGGGTGGGGGCGCGCCCTACCCCCCAGGGCGTGCCCCCCTACCTCATGGGCCCCCTGGTGGCCCTCCGGTGGCCATCTTCTGCTATATGGAGTCTTTCGATGGGAAATAAATAAAAGCCATCTTCTCGGACGAAACTCCACCGCCACGAGGCGGAACCTTGGCGGAATCAATCTAGGGCTCTGGCGGAGCTGTTCTGCCGGGGAAACTTCCCTCCCGGAGGGGGAAATCATCGCCATCGTCATCACCAACGCTCCTCTCATCGGGAGAGGGCAATCTCCATCAACATCTTCATCAGCACCATCTCATCCCAAAACCCTAGTTCATCTCTTGTATCCAATTCTTGTCTCCAAGTCTGGGATTAGTGCTAGTAGGTTGCTAGTAGTGTTAATTACTCCTTGTAGTTGATGCTAGTTGGTTTAATTGGTGGAAGATCATATGTTCAGATCCTATATGCATATTAATACCCCTCTGATTATGAACATGTTTATGCTTTGTGAGTAGTTACTTTTGTTCCTGAGGGCATGGGACAAGTCTTGCTATTAGTAGTCATGTGAATTTGGTATTCGTTCGATATATTGATGAGATGTATGTTGTCTCTCCTCTAGTGGTGTTATGTGAACGTCGACTACATGACACTTCACCATTATTTAGGCCTAGAGGAAGGCACTGGGAAGTAATAAGTAGATGATGGTTGCTAGAGTGACAGAAGCTTAAACCCTAGTTTATGCGTTGCTTTGTAAGGGGCTGATTTGGATCCATATGTTTCATGCTATGGTTAGGTTTACCTTAATACTTTTGCTGTATTTGCGGATGCTTGCAATAGAGGTTAATCATAAGTGGGATGTTTGTCCAAGTAAGGACAGCACCCAAGCACTGGTCCACCCACATACCAAATTATCGAAGTACCGAACGCGAATCATATGAACGTGATGAAAACTATCTTGATGATATTCCCATGTGTCCTCGGGAGCGCTTTACATCATATAAGAGTTTGTCCAGGCTTGTCCTTTGCTACAAAAAGGATTGGGCCACCTTGCTGTACTTTATTTACTTTTGTTACTTGTTGCTCGTTGCAAATTATCCTATCACAAAACTATCTGTTACCACTTATTTCAATACTTGCAGAGAATACCTTGCTGGAAACTGCTTATCATTTCCTTCTGCTCCTCGTTGGGTTCGACACTCTTACTTATCGAAAGGACTATGATAGATCCCCTATACTTGTGGGTCATCAAGACTCTTTTCTGGCGCCGTTACCGGGGAGTGAAGCGCCTTTGGTAGGTGGAATTTGGTAAGGAAAATTTTATGTAGTGTGCTGAAATTTACTATCACTTGTCACTATGGAAGGTAATCCTCTGAGAGGCTTGTTCGGGGTATCTTCACCCCGACCAGTAGATCAAAGAGTTGTTCCTCAACCTACTGAAAATGAAAATGAAAATGAAAATGCTTGCTTTGAAGTTCCTTCGGGTATGATAGAAAAACTGCTAGCTAATCCTTTTCTAGGAGATGGAACAAAACATCCTGATGAACATATGATATATGTGGATCAAGTTTGTGGATTATTTAAGCTTCCAGGTGTACCCGGAGATGTTGTTAAGAAGAAGGTCTTTCCCTTATCTTTGAGGGGAGATGCATCGACATGGTATAGGCTATGTGATGATATGAGGTCTTGGAATTACAAACGATTGAAATTGGAATTTCATCAGAAGTTTTATCCTATGCATCTTGTTCATCGTGATTGCAATTATATATATAATTTTTGGCCTCGCGAAGGAGAAAGCATCGCTCAAGCTTGGGGGAGGCTTAAATCAATGTTATATTCATGCCCCAATCATGAGCTCTCAAGAGAAATGATTATTTAAAAATTTTATGCTTGGCTTTCTGGTAACAATCGCACCATGCTTGATACTTGTGCTGGCTCTTTTATGATGAAGACTATTGAATTCAAATGGGATTTATTGGAAAGAATTAAACGCAACTCTGGAGATTGGGACCTCGACAATGGTAAGGAATTAGGTATGACACCTAGTTTTGATTGTGTTAAATCTTTTATGTATACCGATATTTTTCATAAATTTAGCACTAAATATGGACTTGACTCTGAGATAGTAGCTTCTTTCTGTGAATCTTTTGCTACTTATGTTGATCTCCGCAAGGAGAAGTGGTTTAAATATCATCCTCCCATAGAAGTAAAAGTAGCTGCACCTATTAAAGTTGAAGAAAAGACTATTACTTATAATGATCCTATTGTTCCTACTTCTTATGTTGAGAAACCACCTTTCCCTGTTAAGATAAAGGATCATGCTAAAGCTTCAACTGTGGTTCGTAAAAGCAATATTAAAACATATACCCCTCCTGAGCAAGTTAAAGTTGAACCTAATATTGCTATTGTTAAAGATATCTTGTCTGATAATATTGATGGGCATGTTATTTATTTCTGTAATGAAACTGCTATAATTGCTAAACCCCGTGATAAAAATAAACCTAGACCTGTAGTAGGCATGCCTGTTATTTCTGTTAAAATAGGAGATCATTGTTATCATGGCTTATGTGATATGGGTGCTAGTGCTAGTGCACTACCTTATTCCTTATACAAAGAAGTTATGCATGATATTGCACCTGCTGAGATGGAAGATACTGATGTCACAATTAAACTTGCTAATAGAGATACTATTTCACCAATGGGAATTGTTAGAGATGTTGAAGTCTTGTGTGGGAAAACTAAATATCCTGCTGATTTTCTTGTTCTTGGTTCCCCACAAGATAGCTTTTGTCCCATTATATTTGGTAGACCCTTCTTAAATACTGTTAATGCTACCATAGATTGCAAAAGGGGTGTTGTTACTATCGGTTTAGATGATATGACTCATGAATTTAATTTTTTTAAATTTAGTAGACAACACCGTGAAGAAGAATTACCTGGTAAGGATGAAATTATTGGTCTTGCTTCTATTGCCGTACCTCCTAGTGATCCTTTAGAACAATATTTGCTAGACCATGAAAATGATATGTTTATGAATGAAAGAAGGGAATTAGATGAAGTATTCTTTAAACAGGAACCTATTCTGAAAAATAATTTACCTGTTGAAATCCTAGGGGATCCTCCTCCACCCAAGGGTGATCTCGTGTTTGAGCTTAAACCGTTACCTGATACCTTAAATATGCTTATCTTGATGAGAAAAAGATATATCCTGTTATTATTAGTGCTAACCTTTCAGAGCATGAAGAAGAGAGATTATTGAAAACTCTGAAGAAGCATCGTGCTGCTATTGGGTATACTCTTGATGATCTTAAGGGCATTAGTCCCACTCTATGTCAACATAAAATTAATTTGGAAGAAGATGCTAAACCAGTTTGTGATCATCAATGCCGGCTGAATCCTAAAATGAAAGAAGTGGTAAGAAAGGAGATACTAAAGCTCCTTGAGGCAGGTATAATTTATCCCGTTGCTGATAGTCAGTGGGTAAGCCCTGTCCATTGTGTCCCTAAGAAGGGATGTATTACTGTTGTTCCTAATGATAAAGATGAACTGATTCCTCAAAGAATTACTACAGGTTATAGGATGGTAATTGATTTTCACACATTAAATAAGTCTACTAAAAAGGATCATTACCCCTTACCTTTTATCGATCAAATGCTAGAAATATTATCTAAACATACACATTTTTGCTTTCTAGATGGTTATTCTGGTTTCTCTCAAATACCTGTGTCAGCCAAAGATCAATCAAAGACTACTTTTACATGCCCTTTTGGTACTTTTGCTTATAGATGTATGCCTTTTGGTTTATAACACGGATGGGTCAAGTCAATCACATCATTATCTATGAAGGAAATATGCCCTAGAGAAAATAATAAAGTTATTATTTATTTCCTTATATCATGATAAATGTTTATTATTCATGCTAGAATTGTATTAACCGGAAACATAATACATGTGTGAATACATAGACAAACAAAGTGTTACTAGTATGCCTCTACTTGACTAGCTCGTTGATCAAAGATGATTATGTTTCCTAACCATAGACATGAGTTGTCATTTGATTAACGGGATCACATCATTAGGAGAATGATGTGATTTACTTGACCCATTCCGTTAGCTTAGCACTTGATCGTTTAGTTTGCTGCTATAGCTTTCTTCATGACTTATACATGCTCCTATGACTATGAGATTATGCAACTCCCGTTTACTAGAGGAACACTTTGTGTGCTACCAAACATCACAACGTAACTGGGTGATTATAAAGGTGCTCTACAGGTGTCTCCAAAGGTACTTGTTGAGTTGGCGTATTTCGAGATTAGGATTTGTCACTCTGATTGTCGGAGAGGTATCTCTGGGCCCTCTCGGTAATGCACATCACTATAAGCCTTGCAAGAAATGTAACTAATGAGTTAGTTGCGGGATGATGCATTACAGAACGAGTAAAGAGACTTGCCGGTAACGAGATTGAACTAGGTATTGAGATACCGACGATCGAATCTCGGGCAAGTAACATACCGATGACAAAGGGAACAACGTTTGTTGTTATGCGGTTTGACCGATAAAGATCTTCGTAGAATATGTAGGAGCCAATATGAGCATCTAGGCTCCGCTATTGGTTATTGACCGGAGATGTGTCTCAGTCATGTCTACATAGTTCTCGAACCCGTAGGGTCCGCACGCTTAAAGTTTGATGACGATTGGTATTATGAGTTTTTGTGTTTTGATGTACCGAAGGTAGTTTAGAGACTCGGATATGATCAAGGACATGACAAGGAGTCTCGAAATGGTCGAGGCGTAAAGATCGATATATTGGACGACTATATTCGGACACCGGAAGTGTTCCGAGTGGTTTTGGATAAAACCCGGAGTACCGGGAGGTTACCGGAACCCCCCGGGGAGTTAATTGGGCCTCATGGGCCTTAGTGGCAGAAGAGGAGGGGCGGCCAGGGCAGCCGCACGCCCCCTCCTCATCTAGTCCGTATTGGACAAGGAGGGGGGCGCCCCCTTTTTTCCTTCTCCTCTCTCCCTTCCTTCCTTCTCCTACTCCAACAAGGAAAGGGAGGAGTCCTACTCTCGGTGGGAGTAGGACTCCCCTCCCGGCGCGCCCTCCTCTTGGCAAGCCACCTCCCCCCTGACTCCTTTATATACGGGAGCAGGGGGCTCCCTGGAAGACAGAAGTTTATCAGTTGATCTATTCCAGCCGTGTGCGGTGCCCCCCTCCATGATATTCCAATTCGGTTATATCGTAGCGGTGCTTAGGCGAAGCCCTGCGTCGGTGGAAACATCATCACCGTCATCACACTGTCGTGCCGACGAAACTCTCCTGTGAAGCTTTGCTGCATCGAAGCTTGCGGGACGTCATCGAGTTGAACATGTGTAGAACTCGGAGGTGCTGTGCATTCGGTACTTGGATCGGTCGGATCGTGAAGACGTACGACTACATCAACTGCGTTGTGCTAATGCTTCCGCATTCGGTCTAGGGTACGTGGACACACTCTCCCCTCTCGTTGCTATGCATCACCATGATGATGCGTGTGCATAGGAATTTTTTTGAAATTACTACGTTCCCCAACAGTGGCATCCGAGCCGGGTTTTATGCGTAGATATTATATGCACGAGTAGAACACAAGTAAGTTGTGGTCGATACAAGTCATACTGCTTACCAGCATGTCATACTTTGGTTCGGTGGTATTGTTGGATGAAGCGGCCCGGACCGACATTACGCGTACGCTTACGCGAGACTGGTTCTACCGACGTGCTTTGCACATAGGTGGCTGGTGGGTGTCAGTTTCTCCAACTTTAGTTGAACCGAGTGTGGCTACGCCCGGTCCTTGAGAAGGTTAAAACAACGCTAACTTGACGAACTATCGTTATGGTTTTGATGCATAGGTAAGAACGGTACTTGCTCAGCCCGTAGCAGCCACGTAAAACTTGCAAGAACAAAGTAGAGGACGTCTAACTTGTTTTTGCAGGGCATGTTGTGATGTGATATGGTCAAGACATGATGCTATATTTTGTTGTATGAGATGATCATGTTTTGTAACCGAGTTATCGGCAACTGGCAGGAGCGATATGGTTGTCACTTTATTGTATGCAATGCAATCGCCCTGTAATTGCTTTACTTTATCACTAAGCGGTAGCGATAGTTGTAGAACAATAGTTGGTGAGACGACAATGATGCTACGATGGAGATCAAGGTGTCGCGCCGGTGACGATGGTGATCATAACAATGCTTCAGAGATGGATATCACAAGCACAAGATGACGATGGCCATATCATATCACTTATATTGATTGCATGTGATGTTTATCTTTTATGCATCTTATTTTGCTTTGATTGACGGTAGCATTATAAGATGATCTCTCACTAAATTTCAAGATAAAAGTGTTCTCCCTGAGTATGCACTGTTGCCAAAGTTCGTCGTGCTGAGACACTACGTGATGATCGGGTGTGATAAGCTCTACGTTCATCTACAACGGGTGCAAGCATGTTTTGCACACGCAGAATACTCGGGTTAAACTTGACGAGCCTAGCATATGTAGATATGGCCTCGGAACACTGAGACCGAAAGGTCGAGTGTGAATCATATAGTAGATATGATCAACATAGTGATGTTCACCATTGAAAACAACTCCATCTCACGTGATGATCGGACATGGTTTAGTTGATTTGGATCACGTGATCACTTAGATGATTAGAGGGATGTCTATCTAAATGGGAGTTCTTAACTAATATGATTAATTGAACTTAAATTTATCATGAACTTAGTACCTTATAGTATTTTGCTTGTCTATGTTGATTATAGATAGATGTCCGTGCTATTGTTCCGTTGAATTTAAATGCGTTCCTTGAGAAAGCAAAATTGAAAGATGATGGTAGCAATTACATGGACTGGGTCCGTAACTTGAGGATTATCATCATTGCTGCACAGAAGAATTACGTCCTGGAAGCACCGCTGGGTGCCAGGCCTGTTGCAGATGCTGCTGATGACGTTAAGAACGTCTGGCAGAGTAAAGCTGATGACTACTCGATAGTTTAGTGTGCCATGCTTTACGACTTAGAGCCGGGACTTCAACGACATTTTGAACGTCATGGAGCATATGAGATGTTCCAGGAGTTGAAGTTAATATTTCAAGCAAATGCCCGGATTGAGAGATATGAAGTCTCCAATAAGTTCTATAGCTGCAAGATGGAGGAGAATAGTTCTGTCAGTGAACATATACTCAAAATGTCTGGGTATCATAATCACTTGACTCAACTGGGAGTTAATCTTCCTGTTGATAGTGTCATTGACAGAGTTCTTCAAGCACTGACACCAAGCTACAAGAGCTTCATGATGAACTTTAATATGCAAGGGATGAATAAAACAATTCCCGAGCTCTTCGCAATGCTAAAGGCAGCGGAGGTACAAATCAAGAAGGAGCATCAACTGTTGATGGTCAACAAGACCACCAGTTTCAAGAAAAAGGGTAAAGGGAAGAAGAAGGGGAACTTCAAGAAGAATAGCAAACAAGTTGCTACTTAGGAGAAGAAACCCAAGTCTCGACCTAAGCCTGAGACTGAGCGCTTCTACTACAAACGGACTGGCCATTGGAAGCGGAACTGCCCCAAGTATTTGGCGGATAAGAAGGATGGCAAGGTGAAAAAAGGTAAATGTGATATACATGTTATTGATGTGTACCTTACCAGAGCTCGCAGTAGCACCTTGGTATTTGATACTGGTTCTATTGCTAATATTTGCAACTCGAAACAGGGACTACGGATTAAGCGAAGACTGGCTAAGGACGAGGCGATGATGCGCATGGGAAATGGTTCCAAAGTCGATGTGATCGTCGTCGGCATGCTACCTCTACATCGACCTTCGGGATTAGTTTTGCATGAACATTATGTTTGGATCTTGTTTTATGCGAGACAGTTATTCATTTAAATCTGAAAATAATGGTTGTTCTATTTATATGAGTATTATCTTTTATAGTCATGTTGTTGGGGAACGTAGTAATTTCAAAAAAATTCCTACGCACACGCAAGATCATGGTGATGCATAGCAACGAGAGGGGAGAGTGTGTCCACGTACCCTCATAGACCGAAAGTGGAAGCGTTAGCACAACACAGTTGATGTAGTCGTACGTCTCCACGATCCGACCGATCCAAGTACTGAACGCGGCACCTCCGAGTTCAGCACATGTTCAACTCGATGATGTCCCGCGAGCTCCGATCCAGCAGAGCTTCGCCGGAGAGTTTCATCAGCACGACGGTGTGATGACGGTGATGATGATGCTACCAACGCAGGGCTTCGCCTAAGCACCGCTACGATATGATCGAGGTGGATTATGGTGGAGGGGGGCACCACACACGGCTTGGAACAATCAACTTGTGTGTCTTTGGGTGCCCCCCCCCCCGCCCCCGTATATAAAGGAGCAAGGGGGGAGGCCGGCCAGCCTTGGTGCGCCCCAAAAAGAGGAGGAATCCTCTTCCTACTAGGAAGAGGATTCATCCTTTCCTAGTCCAACTAGGAAGAGGGAAGGGGGAGGAAAGAGAGGGAGAGGGAAAGAGGGGTCGCGCCCCCCTCCCCTAGTCCAATTCGGACTCCTCATGGGAGGGGGCACGCCACCTCCTAGGCTGCTGCCCTCTCTCTCCACTCAGGCCCACTAAGGCCCAATACTTCCCCGGGGGGTTCCGGTAACCCCTGTGGCACTCCAGTTTCCTCTGAAACCATCCGGAACACTTCCGATGTCCGAATATAGCTGTCCAATATATCAATCCGGGACTCCGACCATTTCGAGACTCCTCGTCATGTCCATGGTCGCATCCGGGACTCCTAACTACCTTCGGTACATAAAACACTAAAACTCATAATACCGATCGTCGCCGAACTTTAAGCGTGCGGACCCTACGGGTTTGAGAACAATGTAGACATGACCGAGACATGTCTCCGGTCCATACCCAATAGCGTAACATTGATGCTCATATTGGCTCCTACATATTCTACGAAGATCTTTATCAGTCAAACCGCATAACAACATACTTTGTTCCCTTTGTCATCGGTATGTTACTTGATACGTCCATTTTGCATTATGCTTTTATATCAATATTTATTGCATTATGGGCTGTTATTACACATTATGTCACAATACTTATGCCCATTCTCTCTTATTTTACAAGGTTTGCATGAGGAGGGAGAATGCCGGCAGCTGGGATTCTGGGCTAGAAAAGGAGCAAATATTAGAGACCTATTCTGCACAGCTCCAAAAGTCCTGAATCTCCACGGATGATGTTTTCCAAATATATAAAAAATATTGAGCGCAAGAACCTCACCAGGGGGGAACACCCTTTCCACGAGGGTGGGGGCGCGCCCTACCCCCCAGGGCGTGCCCCCCTACCTCATGGGCCCCCTGGTGGCCCTCCGGTGGCCATCTTCTGCTATATGGAGTCTTTCGATGGGAAATAAATCATAGGCCATCTTCTCGGACGAAACTCCACCGCCACGAGGCGGAACCTTGGCGGAATCAATCTAGGGCTCTGGCGGAGCTGTTCTGCCGGGGAAACTTCCCTCCCGGAGGGGGAAATCATCGCCATCGTCATCACCAACGCTCCTCTCATCGGGAGAGGGAAATCTCCATCAACATCTTCATCAGCACCTTCTCATCCCAAAACCCTAGTTCATCTCTTGTATCCAATTCTTGTCTCCAAGTCTGGGATTGGTGCTAGTAGGTTGCTAGTAGTGTTAATTACTCCTTGTAGTTGATGCTAGTTGGTTTAATTGATGGAAGATCATATGTTCAGATCCTATATGCATATTAATACCCCTCTGATTATGAACATGTTTATGCTTTGTGAGTAGTTACTTTTGTTCCTGAGGACATGGGACAAGTCTTGCTATTAGTAGTCATGTGAATTTGGTATTCGTTCGATATATTGATGAGATGTATGTTGTCTCTCCTCTAGTGGTGTTATGTGAACGTTGACTACATGACACTTCACCATTATTTGGGCCTAGAGGAAGGCACTGGGAAGTAATAAGTAGATGATGGGTTGCTAGAGTGACAGAAGCTTAAACCCTAGTTTATGCGTTGCTTTGTAAGGGGCTGATTTGGATCCATATGTTTCATGCTATGGTTAGGTTTACCTTAATACTTTTGTTGTATTTGCGGATGCTTGCAATAGAGGTTAATCATAAGTGGGATGTTTGTCCAAGTAAGGACAGCACCCAAGCACCGGTCCACCCACATACCAAATTATCGAAGTACCGAACGCGAATCATATGAACGTGATGCAAACTATCTTGACGATATTCCCATGTGTCCTCGGGAGCGCTTTACATCATATAAGAGTTTGTCCAGGCTTGTCCTTTGATACAAAAAGGATTGGGCCACCTTGCTGTACTTTATTTACTTTTGTTACTTGTTGCTCGTTACAAATTATCCTATCACAAAACTATCTGTTACCACTTATTTCAATACTTGCAGAGAATACCTTGCTGGAAACTGCTTATCATTTCCTTCTGCTCCTCGTTGGGTTCGACACTCTTACTTATTGAAAGGACTATGATAGATCCCCTATACTTGTGGGTCATCAAGACTCTTTTCTGGCGCCGTTACCGGGGAGTGAAGCGCCTTTGGTAGGTGGAATTTGGTAAGGAAAATTTTATGTAGTGTGCTGAAATTTACTATCACTTGTCACTATGGAAGGTAATCCTCTGAGAGGCTTGTTCGGGGTATCTTCACCCCGACCAGTAGATCAAAGAGTTGTTCCTCAACCTACTGAAAATGAAAATGAAAATGAAAATGCTTGCTTTGAAGTTCCTTCGGGTATGATAGAAAAACTGCTAGCTAATCCTTTTCTAGGAGATGGAACAAAACATCCTGATGAACATATGATATATGTGGATCAAGTTTGTGGATTATTTAAGCTTCCAGGTGTACCCGGAGATGTTGTTAAGAAGAAGGTCTTTCCCTTATCTTTGAGGGGAGATGCATCGACATGGTAAAGGCTATGTGATGATATGAGGTCTTGGAATTACAAACGATTGAAATTGGAATTTCATCAGAAGTTTTATCCTATGCATCTTGTTCATCGTGATTGCAATTATATATATAATTTTTGGCCTCGCGAAGGAGAAAGCATCGCTCAAGCTTGGGGGAGGCTTAAATCAATGTTATATTCATGCCCCAATCATGAGCTCTCAAGAGAAATGATTATTCAAAAATTTTATGCTTGGCTTTCTGGTAACAATCGCACCATGCTTGATACTTCTTGTGCTGGCTCTTTTATGATGAAGACTATTGAATTCAAATGGGATTTATTGGAAAGAATTAAACGCAACTCTGGAGATTGGGACCTCGACAATGGTAAGGAATTAGGTATGACACCTAGTTTTGATTGTGTTAAATCTTTTATGGATACCGATATTTTTCATAAATTTAGCACTAAAAATGGACTTGACTCTGAGATAGTAGCTTCTTTCTGTGAATCTTTTGCTACTTATGTTGATCTCCCCAAGGAGAAGTGGTTTAAATATCATCCTCCCATAGAAGTAAAATTAGCTGCACCTATTAAAGTTGAAGAAAAGACTATTACTTATAATGATCCTATTGTTCCTACTTCTTATGTTGAGAAACCACCTTTCCCTGTTAAGATAAAGGATCATGCTAAAGCTTCAACTGTGGTTCGTAAAAGCAATATTAAAACATATACCCCTCCTGAGCAAGTTAAAGTTGAACCTAATATTGCTATTGTTAAAGATATCTTGTCTGATAATATTGATGGGCATGTTATTTATTTCTGTAATGAAACTGCTATAATTGCTAAACCCCGTGATAAAGATAAACCTAGACCTGTAGTAGGCATGCCTGTTATTTCTGTTAAAATAGGAGATCATTGTTATCATGGCTTATGTGATATGGGTGCTAGTGCTAGTGCACTACCTTATTCCTTATACAAAGAAGTTATGCATGATATTGCACCTGCTGAGATGGAAGATACTGATGTCATAATTAAACTTGCTAATAGAGATACTATTTCACCAATGGGAATTGTTAGAGATGTTGAAGTCTTGTGTGGGAAAACTAAATATCCTGCTGATTTTCTTGTTCTTGGTTCCCCACAAGATAGCTTTTGTCCCATTATATTTGGTAGACCCTTCTTAAATATTGTTAATGCTACCATAGATTGCAAAAGGGGTGTTGTTACTATCGGTTTAGATGATATGACTCATGAATTTAATTTTTTTAAATTTAGTAGACAACACCGTGAAGAAGAATTACCTGGTAAGGATGAAATTATTGGTCTTGCTTCTATTGCCGTACCTCCTAGTGATCCTTTAGAACAATATTTGCTAGACCATGAAAATGATATGTTTATGAATGAAAGAAGGGAATTAGATGAAGTATTCTTTAAACAGGAACCTATTCTGAAAAATAATTTACCTGTTGAAATCCTAGGGGATCCTCCTCCACCCAAGGTGATCTCGTGTTTGAGCTTAAACCGTTACCTGATACCCTTAAATATGCTTATCTTGATGAGAAAAAGATATATCCTGTTATTATTAGTGCTAACCTTTCAGAGCATGAAGAAGAGAGATTATTGAAAACTCTGAAGAAGCATCGTGCTGCTATTGGGTATACTCTTGATGATCTTAAGGGCATTAGTCCCACTCTATGTCAACATAAAATTAATTTGGAAGAAGATGCTAAACCAGTTTGTGATCATCAATGCCGGCTGAATCCTAAAATGAAAGAAGTGGTAAGAAAGGAGATACTAAAGCTCCTTGAGGCAGGTATAATTTATCCCGTTGCTGATAGTCAGTGGGTAAGCCCTGTCCATTGTGTCCCTAAGAAGGGATGTATTACTGTTGTTCCTAATGATAAAGATGAACTGATTCCTCAAAGAATTACTACAGGTTATAGGATGGTAATTGATTTTCGCACATTAAATAAGGCTACTAAAAAGGATCATTACCCCTTACCTTTTATCGATCAAATGCTAGAAAGATTATCTAAACATACACATTTTTGCTTTCTAGATGGTTATTCTGGTTTCTCTCAAATACCTGTGTCAGCCAAAGATCAATCAAAGACTACTTTTACATGCCCTTTTGGTACTTTTGCTTATAGATGTATGCCTTTTGGTTTATGTAATGCACCTGCTACCTTTCAAAGATGCATGATGGCTATATTCTCTGACTATTGTGAAAAGATTTGTGAGGTTTTCATGGATGACTTTTCCGTCTATGGGTCTTCTTTTGATGATTGCTTGAGCAACCTTGATCGAGTTTTGCAGAGATGTGAAGAAACTAATCTTGTCTTGAATTGGGAAAAATGCCACTTTATGGTTAATGAAGGTATTTTCTTGGGGCATAAAGTTTCTGAAAGAGGTATTGAAGTTGATAAAGCCAAGGTTGATCCTATTGAAAAGATGCCATGTCCCAAGGACATCAAAGGTATAAGAAGTTTCCTTGGTCATGCCGGATTTTGTAGGAGGTTCATTAAGGACTTCTCAAAAATCTCTCGGCCTCTGACTAATTTATTACAAAAAGATATACCATTTGTCTTTGATGATGATTGTGTAGAAGCATTTGAAAAACTTAAGAAAGCATTGATCTCTGCACCTATTATTTAGCCACCTGATTGGAATTTACCCTTTGAAATTATGTGTGATGCTAGTGATTATGCTGTAGGTGCTGTTCTAGGACAAAGACTTGATAAGAAACTAAATGTTATTCAATATGCTAGTAAAACTCTAGACAATGCTCAAAGAAACTATGCTACTACTGAAAAAGAATTCTTAGCAGTTGTATTTGCTTGTGATAAGTTTAGACCTTATATTGTTGATTCTAAAGTAACTATTCACACTGATCATGCCGCTATTAAATATCTTATGGAAAAGAAAGATGCTAAACCTAGACTTATTAGACAGGTTCTCTTACTACAAGAATTTGATTTGCATATTGTTGATAGAAAAGGAGCTGAGAACCCCGTTGTAGACAACTTGTCTAGGTTAGAAAATGTGCTTGATGACCCACTGCCTATTGATGATAGTTTTCCTGATGAGCAATTAAATGTCATAAATGCTTCTCATATTGATCCATGGTATGTTGATTATGCTAATTACATTGTTGCTAAGTTTATACCACCTAGTTTCACATACCATCAAAAGAAAAAGTTCTTCTATGATTTGAGGCATTACTTTTGGGATGACCCACATCTTTATAAAGAAGGAGTAGATGGTGTTATTAGACATTGTGTACCTGAGCATGAACATGAACAGATCATACGCAAGTGTCACTCCGAAGCTTATGGAGGACACCATGCTGGAGATAGAATTGCACATAAGGTACTGCAATCTGGTTTTTATTGGCCTACTCTCTTCAAGGATGCCCGTAAGTTTGTCTTATCTTGTGATGAATGTCAAAGAATTGGTAATATTATTAGACGTCAAGAAATGCCCATGAATTATTCACTTGTTATTGAACCATTTTATGTTTGGGGCTTTGACTATATGGGACCTTTTCCTTCCTCTAATGGTTATACACATATTTTAGTTGTTGTTGATTATGTTACTAAGTGGGTAGAAGCTATTCCAACTAGTAGTGTTGATCATAACACTTCTATTAAAATGCTTAAAGAAGTTATTTTTTCCAAGATTTGGAGTCCCTGGATATTTAATGACTGATGGTGGTTCACATTTTATTCATGGTGCCTTCCGTAAAATGCTTGCTAAATATGATGTTAATCATAGAATTGCATCTCCTTATCACCCTCAGTCTAGTGGTCAAGTAGAATTGAGTAATAGAGAACTCAAATTAATTTTGCAAAAGACTGTTAATAGGTCTAGAAAGAATTGGTCCAAGAAACTTGATGATGCATTATGGGCCTATAGAACTGCATATAAAAATCCTATGGGTATGTCTCCGTATAAAATGGTCTATGGAAAAGCATGTCACTTACCTCTCGAACTAGAACACAAGGCTTATTGGGCTATTAAAGAACTTAATTATGATTTTAAACTTGCTGGTGGGAAGAGGTTATTTGATATTAGCTCACTTGATGAATGGAGAACCCAAGCCTACGAAAATGCCAAGTTGTTTAAAGAAAAAGTTAAAAGATGGCATGATAAAAGGATACAAAAGCGTGAGTTTAATGTAGGTGATTATGTTTTGCTATACAAGTCTCGTTTAAGATTTTTTGCAGGAAAACTTCTCTCTAAATGGGAAGGTCCTTACGTTATCGAGGAGGTCTATCGTTCCGGTGCCATAAAAATCAAAAACTTCGAAGGCACAAATCCGAAGGTGGTGAACGGTCAAAGAATCAAACACTATATCTCAGGTAATCCCATAAATGTTGAAACCAATGTTATTGAAACCGTAACCCTGGAAGAATACATAAGGGACACTTTCCGGAATGTTTCAGACTCCGAAAAGGAATAGGTATGTGGTACGGTAAGTAAACCGACTCCAAAACAGTTTTTAAGGCAATATTTCTCTGTTTTGGAATATTTAGAAAAATAGAAAAATAAGCACCAGTCCGGGAAGGACATGAGGGCTCCACGAGGGTGGAGGGCGCGCCCTACCCTACTGGGCGCGCCCCCCTACCTCGTGGGAACCTTGTGTGCTCTCCGGACTCCGTTTTCGTACACAACATGTATTTTGGTCGGTAAAAATTCATTATATAATCTCCCGGATGTTTTGACTCCCGTATCACGCAATTATCTCATGTTTTTGTTTCGAGCTGTTGCTGCTGCAGATTAGAGCAGGATGTCTTCGCAAGAGTTAGTTGGGGAGAGCAGGGTGTCTCATCCGGCACCGAGATCAACGACAAACAATCATGTTGACCCCTTTGGGCCAGCAATGGAGGAAGAGATGGAGGCTGATTTGAAGAGGATAGATGCCATGGAAGAGGATCAAGAAGTCACTTCCCGCCTCCAAGCTGGATTCACAATGGGAGAACTACAGACCTCAACTATTCCAAACTCGGTTATCCCTTCCAATGTTAGATTTCTTATGAGAATACGAAAAAGAGTGTCACTGGTTCTCCCGTAGCTATGCAGCACCCTTGGGTGCAGGGAGCTTTTGCTGTTACAGGAAAACTCCAAAAGGAAATAATGGACCTCAAGCAGCAAGTCAACAAGCTTGAGGAGGAGAACCGTATCTTGAGGGGCATCATCGCCAAGAATATCACATCACCATCCCCAAAAAGAGAGACATAATCACATGGGTATGGGCGCTCCACTTGGAAACTGCCAAGCTTGGGGGAGTGCCCCGGTATCGTATCACCATCACTCTATCTTTACCGTTTTTCTTAGTTCGATCCTTTTGGTAATATCTTGATCTAGTAGAATAAAAGTTCTTAGTATGATCTAGTTGTGAGTTTTGCTTTATTATCCTTCTATGTAATCGAGTCCGTGAGCTATATAATAAAGATTAGTGTTGAGTCAAGGGCTTGATTATTTTTCCATGATCCTAAAGGAATAAAAGAAAATAGAAAGAAATAAAAAGAAACAAAGAGATCATATGAGTCTTATGGAGACTAATGAGCTCACATAGAAAGAGTATGATGAATAAAAGTTATTGAGGGTTGACAAACATAGTTTTGGTCATCGTTGCAATTAATAGGAAGTAATAAAGAAAGAGAGGTCTTCACATATAAATATACTATCTTGGACATCATTTATAATTGTGAGCACTCATTAAAATATGACATGCTAAAGAGTTGACATTGGTCCAGGAAGACAATGTAATGGGTTATGTTTTCTTATATCTGAGATAAATTATATTGTCTTGGATCTTCCAACATGATGAGCTTTCCTTTCCCCCTCATGCTAGCCAAATTCATCGCACCAAGTAGAGATACTACTTGTGCTTCCAAACACCCTTAAACCAGTCTTGCCATAAGAGTCCACCATATCTACCTATGGATTGGGTAAGATCCATCAAGTAAGTTTTCATCGGTGCAAGCAATAAAAATTGCTCTCTAAATATGTATGATTGATTGGTGTGGAGGAAATAAGCTTTATACGAGCGTGTGATATGGAAGTAATAAAAGCGACAGACTGCATAATAAAGGTCCATATCACAAGTGGCAATATAAAGTGACGTTCTTTCACATTAATATTTTGTGCATCCAACCCATAAAAGTGCATGACAACCTCTGCTTCCCTCTGCGAAGGGCCTATCTTTTACTTTTATCTCCTACATTGCATAAGAGTCATGGTGATCTTCACCCTTCCTTTTTAAATTTGATCCTTTGGCAAGCACAATATGTTGGAAAGATCCTGGTATATATGGCTAATTGGATGTGAGTTTTCATGAACTATTACTGTTGACATTACCCTTGAGGTAAAACGTTGGGAGGCAAAACTATAAGCCCCTATCTTTCTCTGTGTCCGATTAAAACTCCATACCCGTAAGTATTGCGTGAGTGTCAGCAATTGTGAAAGATTATATGATAGTTGAGTATGTGGACGACTTGCTGAAAAGCTCTTATACATTGACTCTTTCCTATGTTATGATAAATTGCAATTGCTTCAATGACCGAGATTATAGTTTGTTAGTTTTCAATGAAGTTTACGATTCATAATTGATATTGTGATTGAATTATTACTCTAGCATCAGATATTAGATGACAAAGAATTATGTAAGTTGATGTTCTAAGAATGATCATGATGCCATCATGTCCGTATTTTATTTTTATCGACACCTCTATTTCTAAACACGTGGACATATTTTTCGATTTCGGCTTTTCGCTTGAGGACAAGCGAGGTCTAAGCTTGGGGAGTTGATACGTCTATTTTGCATCATGCTTTTATATCAATATTTATTGCATTATGGGCTGTTATTACACATTATGTCACAATACTTATGCCTATTCTCTCTTATTTTACAAGGTTTGCATAAAGAGGGAGAATACCGGCAACTGGGATTCTGGGCTGGAAAAGGAGCAAATATTAGAGACCTATACTGCACAGCTCCAAAAGTCCTGAAACTTTACGGATGATGTTTTCCAAATATATAAAAAATTACCGAGCACAAGAACCTCACCAGGGGGGCCACACCCTTCCCATGAAGGTGGGGGGCGCGCCCCACCCCCCAGGGCGCTCCCCCCTACCTCATGGGCCCCTTGGTGGCCCTCCGGTGGCCATCTTCTACTATATGGACTCTTTCGATGGGAAAAAATCATAAGCCATCTTCTCGAACAAAACTTCGCCGCCACGAGGCGGAACCTTGGCGGAATCAATCTAGGGTTGTGGCGGAGCTGTTCTGCCGGGGGAACTTCCCTCTCGAAGGGGGAAATCATCGCCATCGTCATCACCAAAGCTCCTCTCATCAGGAGAGGGCAATCTCCATCAACATCTTCATCAGCACCATCTCATCCCAAAACCCTAGTTCATCTCTTGTATCCAATTCTTGTCTCCAAGTCTGGGATTGGTGCTAGTAGGTTGCTAGTAGTGTTAATTACTCCTTGTAGTTGATGCTAGTTGGTTTAATTGGTGGAAGATCATATGTTCAGATCCTATATGCATATTAATACCCCTCTGATTATGAACATGTTTATGCTATGTGAGTAGTTACTTTTGTTCCTGAGGACATGGGAGAAGTCTTGCTATTAGTAGTCATGTGAATTTGGTATTCGTTCGATATATTGATGAGATGTATGTTGTCTCTCCTCTAGTGGTGTTATGTGAACGTCGACTAAATGACACTTCACCATTATTTGGGCCTAGAGGAAGGCATTAGGAAGTAATAAGTAGATGATGGGTTGCTAGAGTGACAGAAGCTTAAACCCTAGTTTATGCGTTGCTTCATAAGGGGCTGATTTGGATCCATATGTTTCATGCTATGGTTAGGTTTACCTTAATACTTTTGTTGTATTTGCGGATGCTTGCAATAGAGGTTAATTATAAGTGGGATGTTTGTCCAAGTAAGGACAGCACCCAAGCACCGGTCCACCCACATACCAAATTATGGAAGTACCGAACGTGAATCATATGAACATGATGAAAACTAGCTTGACGATATTCCCATGTGTCCTCGGGAGTGCTTTACATCATATAAGAGTTTGTCCAGGCTTGTCCTTTGCTACAAAAAGGATTGGGCCACCTTGCTGCACTTTATTTACTTTTGTTACTTGTTGCTCGTTACAAATTATCCTATCACAAAACTATCTATTACCACTTATTTCAGTACTTGCAGAGAATACCTTGCTGGAAACCGCTTATCATTTCCTTCTGCTCCTCGTTGGGTTCGACATTCTTACTTATCGAAAGGACTACGATAGATCCCCTATACTTGTGGGTCATCATTACTTGCCCGAGATTCAATCGTCAGTATCTCAATACATAGTTCAATATCGTTACCAACAAATCTCTTTACTCGTTCCATAATACATCATCCCGCAACTAACTCATTGGTTACAATGCTTGCAAGGCTTATAGTGATGTGTATTACCGAGTGGGCCCAGAGATACCTCTCCGACAATCGAAGTGACAAATCCTAATCTCGAAATATGCCAACTCGACAAGTACCTTAGGAGACAGCTGTAGAGCACCTTTATAATCACCCAGTTACGTTGTGACGTTTGGTAGCACACAAAGTGTTCCTCTGATAAACGGGAGTTGCATAATCTCATAGTTATAGGAACATGCATAGTCATGAAGAAAGCTATAGCATCAAACTAAACGATCAAGTGCTAAGCTAACAGAATGGGTCAAGTCAATCACATCATTCTCCTAATGATGTGATCCCATTAATCAAATGACAACTCATGTCTATGTTTAGGAAACATAACCATCTTTGATCAACGAGCTAGTCAAGTAGAGGCATACTAGTGACACTCTGTTTGTCTATGTATTCACACATGTATTATGTTTCCGGTTAATACAATTCTAGCATGAATAATAAACATTTATCATGATATAAGGAAATAAATAATAACTTTATTATTGCCTCTAGGGCATATTTCCTTCAGTCTCCCACTAGCACTAGAGTCAATAATCTAGATTACACAGTAATGATTCTAACACCCATGGAGTCTTGGTGTTGATCATGTTTTGCTCGTGAGAGAGGCTTAGTCAATGGGTCTAGTACATTCAGATCCGTATGTATCTTGCAAATCTCTATGTCTCCCACCTAGACTTGATCGCGGATGGAATTGAAGCGTCTCTTGATGTGCTTGGTTCCTTGTGAAATCTGGATTCCTTTGCCAAGGCAATTGCACCATTATTGTCACAAAAGATTTTCATTGGACCCGATGCACTAGGTATGACAACTAGATCGGATATGAACTCCTTCATCCAGACTCCTTCATTTGCTGCTTCCGAAGCAGCATTGTACTCCGCTTCACACGTAGATCCCGCCACGACGCTTTGTTTAGAACTGCTCCAACTGACAGCTCCACCGTTCAATATAAACACGTATCCGGTTTGCGATTTAGAATCATCTAGATCAGTGTCAAAGCTTGCATCAATGTAACCATTTACGATGAGCTCTTTGTCACCTCCATAAACGAAAAACACATCCTTAGTCCTTCTCAGGTATTTCAGGATGTTCTTGACCGCTGTCCAGTGATCCACTCCTGGATTACTTTGGTACCTCCTTGCTAAACTAATAGCAAGGCACACATCAGGTCTGGTACACAGCATTGCATACATGATAGAGCCTATGGCTGAAGCATAGGGAACACCTTTCATTTTCTCTCTATCTTCTAAAGTGTTCGGGCATTGAGTCTTACTCAACTTCACACCTTGTAACACGGGTAAGAATCCTTTCTTTGCCTGATCCATTTTGAACTTCTTCAAAACTTTTTCAAGGTATGTGCTTTGTGAAAGTCCAATTAAGCGTCTTGATCTATCTCTATAGATCTTGATGCCCAATATGTAAGCAGCTTCACCAAGGTCTTTCATTGAAAAACTTTTATTCAAGTATCCTTTTATGCTATCCACAAATTCTATATCATTTCCAATCAACAATATGTCATCCACATATAATATTAGAAATGCTACAGAGCTCCCACTCACTTTCTTGTAAATACAGACTTCTCCAAAAGTCTGTATAAAACCATATGCTTTGATCACACTATCAAAATGTTTATTCCAACTCCGAGAGGCTTGCACTAGTCCATAAATGGATCGCTGGAGCTTGCACACATTGTTAGCACCCTTTGGATCGATAAAACCTTCAGGTTGCATCATATACAACTCTTCTTCCAGAAATCCATTCAGGAAGGCAGTCTTTACATCCATTTGCCAAATTTCATAATCATAAAATGCGGCAATAGCTAACATGATTCAGACGGACTTAAGTATCGCTACAGTTGAGAAGCTCTCATCGTAGTCAACTTATTGAACTTGTCAAAAACCTTTCGCAACAAGTCGAGCTTTGTAGACAATAACATTACCATCAGCGTCTGTCTTCTTCTTGAAGATCCATTTATTTTCGATGGCTTGCCGATCATCGGGCAAGTCAACCAAAGTCCACACTTTGTTCTCATACATGGATCCCATCTCAGATTTCATGGCCTCAAGCCATTTTGCGGAATCCGGGCTCATCATCGCTTCCTCATGGTTCGTAGGTTCGTCATGGTCTAGTAACATGACCTCTAGAACAGGATTACCGTACCACTCTAGTGCAGATCTTACTCTAGTTGACCTACGAGGTTTGGTAGTAACTTGATATGAAGTTTCATGATCATCATCATTAGCTTCCTCACTAATTGGTGTAGGTGTCACAGAAACCGGTTTTTGTGATGAACTACTTTCCAATAAGGGAGCAGGTACAGTTACCTCATGAAGTTCTACTTTCCTCCCACTCACTTCTTTCGAGAGAAACTCCTTCTCTAGAGAGGATAAAAATTTAGCAACAAAATTCTTGCCTTCGGATCTGTGATAGAAGGTGTACCCAACACTTTCCTTTGGGTATCCTATGAAGACACATTTCTCTGATTTGGCTTCGAGCTTATCAGGTTGAAGCTTTTTCACATAAGCATCGCAGCCCCAAACTATAAGAAACGACAACTTTGGTTTTTTTGCCAAACCACAGTTCATAAGGAGTCGTTTCAACGGATTTAGATGGTGCCCTATTTAACGTGAATGCAGCTGTCTCTAAAGCATAACCCCAAAGCGATAGCGGTAAATCAGTAAGAGACATCATTGATCGCACCATATCTAGTAAAGTACGATTATGACGTTCAGACACACCATTACGCTGTGGTGTTCCAGGTGGCGTGAGTTGTGAAACTATTCCGCATTGTTTCAAATGAAGACCAAACTCGTAACTCAAATATTCTCCTCCACGATCAAATCATAGAAATTTTATTTTCTTGTTACGATGATTTTCCACTTCACTCTGAAATTCTTTGAACTTTTCAAATGTTTCAGACTTATGTTCCATCAAGTAGATATACCCATATCTGCTCAAATCATCTGTGAAGGTGAGAAAATAATGATACCCGCCACGAGCCTCAATATTCATTGGACCACATACATCAGTATGTATGATTTCCAATAAATCTGTTGCTCGCTCCATAGTTCCGGAGAACGGCATTTTAGTCATCTTGCCCATGAGGCATGGTTCGCAAGTACCAAGTGATTCATAATCAAGTGATTCCAAAATTCCATCAGAATGGAGTTTCTTCATGCGTTTTATACCAATATGACCTAAAGGGCAGTGCCACAAATAACTTGCACTATCATTATCAACTATGCATTTTTTAGCTTCAATACTATGAATATGTGTATCTCCACTATCGAGATTCAAAAATAATAGACCACTCTTTAAGGGTGCATGACCATAAAATATACTATTCATATAAATAGAACAACCATTATTCTCTGATTTAAATGAATAACCGTCTCGCATCAAACAAGATCCCGATATAATGTTCATGCTTAACGTTGGCACCAAATAACAATTATTCAAGTCTCATACTAACCACGAAGGTAGATGTAGAGGTAGTGCGCCGACTGCGATCACATCGACTTCGGAACCATTTCCCACGTGCATTGTCACCTCGTCCTTTGCCAATCTTCGCTTAATCCGTAGTCCCTGCTTTGAGTTGAAAATATTAGCAATAGAACCAATATCAAATACCCAGGTACTACTGCGAGAATTAGTAAGGTACACATAAATAACATGTATATCACATATAACTTTGTTCACCTTGCCATCCTTCTTATCTGCCAAATACTTGGGGCAGTTCTGCTTCCAGTGACCAGTCTGTTTGTAGTAGAAGCACTTGAGTCTCAGTCTTAGGTCCAGATTGGGTTTCTTCTCCTGAGCATCAACTTGTTTGTTCTTCTTCTTGAAGTTCCCCTTTTTCTTCCCTTTACTCTTTTTCTTGAAACTGGTGGTCTTGTTGACCATCAACACTTGATGCTCCTTCTTGATTTCTACCTTCGCTGCCTTTAGCATTGCGAAGAGCTCAGGAATTCTCTTATTCATCCCATGCATATTATAGTTCATCACGAAGATTTTGTAGCTTGGTGTCAGTGATTGAAGAACTCTGTCAATGACACTATCAACAGGAAGATTAACTCCCAGTTGAGTCAAGTGATTATGATACCCAGACATTTTGAGTATATGTTCACTGACAGAACTATTCTCCTCCATCTTGCAGCTGTAGAACTTATTGCAGACTTCATATCTCTCAATCCGGGCATTTGCTTGAAATATTAACTTCAACTCCTGGAACATCTCATATGCTCCATGACATTCAAAACATCGTTGAAGTCCCGGTTCTAAGCCATAAAGCATGGCACACTGTACTATCGAGTAGTCATCATCTTTGCTCTGCCAGATGTTCATAACATTTGGTGTTGCTCCTGCAGCAGGTTTGGCACTCAGCGGTGCTTCCAGGACGTAATTCTTCTGTGCAGTAATGAGGATAATCCTCAAGTTACGGACGCAGTCCGTGTAATTGCTACCATCATCTTTCAACTTTTCTTTCTCAAGGAACGCATTAAAATTCAACGGAACAATAGCACGGGCCATCTATCTATAATCAACATAGACAAGCAAAATACTATCAGGTACTAAGTTCATGATAAATTAAGGTTCAGTTAATCAAAATTATTAAAGAACTCCCACTTAGATAGACATCCCTCTAATCACCTAAGTGATCACGTGATCCATATCAACTAAACCATGTCCGATCATCACATGAGATGGAGTAGTTTTCAATGGTGAACATCATTATGTTGATCGTATCTACTATATGATTCACCCTCGACCTCTCGGTCTCAGTGTTCCGAGGCCATATCTGCATATGCTAGGCTCATCAAGTTTAACCTGAGTATTCCGCGTGTGCAAAACTGTCTTTGCACCCGTCGTATTTGAACGTAGAGCTTATCACACCCAATCATCACGTGGTGTCTCAGCACGAAGAACTTTCGCAATAGTGCATACTCAAGGAGAACACTTATACCTTGAAATTTAGTGAGAGATCATCTTATAATGCTACTATCGATCTAAGTAAAATAAGATGCATAAAAGATAAACATCACATGCAATCAATATAAGTGATATGATATGGCCATGATCATCTTGTGCTTGTGATCTCCATCTCCGAAGCACCGTCATGATCACCATCGTCACCAGCGTGACACCTTGATCTCCATCGTAGCATCATTGTCGTCTCGCCAACTATTGCTTCTACGACTATTGCTACCGCTTAGTGATAAAGTAAAGCAATTACAGGGCGATTGCATTGCATACAATAAAGAAACAACCTTATGGCTCCTACCAGTTGACGATAACTCAGTTACAAAACATGATCATCTCACACAATAAAATATAGCATCATGTCTTGACCATATCCCATCACAACATGCCCTGCAAAAACAAGTTAGATGTCCTCTACTTTGTTGTTGCAAGTTTTACATGGCTGCTACGGGCTGAGCAAGAACCGTTCTTACCTACGCATCAAAACCACAATGATAGTTTGTCAAGTTAGTGCTGTTTTAACCTTCTCAAGGACCGGGCGTAGCCACACTTGGTTCAACTAAAGTTGGAGAAACTGACACCCTCTAGCCACTTGTGTGCAAAGCACGTCGGTAGAACTAATCTCGCGTAAGCGTACGCCTAATGTCGGTCCGGGCAGCTTCATCCAACAATATCGCCGAACCAAAGTATGACATGCTGGTAAGCAGTATGACTTGTATCGCCCACAACTCACTTGTGTTCTACTCGTGCATATAACATCTAAGCATAAAACCAGGCTTTGATGCCACTGTTGGGGAACATAGTAATTTCAAAAAAAATCCTACGCACATGCAGGATCATGGTGATGCATAACAACAAGAGGGGAGAGTGTGTCCATGTACCGTCATAGACCGAAAGCGGAAGCGTTAGCACAATGTGGTTGATGTAGTTGTATGTCTTCACGATCCGACCGATCCAAGTATCAAACGCACGGCACCTCCGAGTTCAGCACACGTTCAACTCGATGCGTCCCACTAGCTCCAATCCAGCAGAGCTTCGGCGGAGAGTTTCGTCATCACGACGGCATGATGACGATGATGATAATGCTACCGACGCAGGGCTTCGCCTAAGTACCGCTACAATATGATCGAGGTGGATTATGGTGGAGGGGGGCACCGCACACGGCTTGGAACAATCAACTTGTGTGTCTTTGGGTGCCCCCCCCCCCGCCCCCGTATATAAAGGAGCAAGGGGGAGGCCGGCCAGCCTTGGTGCGCCCCAAGGAGAGGAGGAATCCTCTTCCTAGGAAGAGGATTCATCCTTTCCTAGTCCAACTAGGAAGAGGGCAGGGGGGAAGGAAAGAGAGGGAGAGGGAGAGGGAAAGAGGGGCTGCGCCCCCTCCCCTAGTCCAATTCGGACTCCTCATGGGAGGGGGTGCGCCACCTCCTGGGCTGCTGCCCTCTAATGTCTACTACACAACCTTCTTCTTATAGACGTTGTTGGGCCTCCAAGTTCAGAGGTTTGTAGGACAGTAGCAAATTTCCCTCAAGTGGATGACCTAAGGTTTATCAATTCGTAGGACGCGTAGGATGGAGATGGTCTCTCTCAAGCAACCCTGCAACCAAACGTGTGCCAACCCCTACGCATAGGTTCATGGGAGGAACCCGCAAGTTGATCACCAAAACATACATCAAGTGGATCACGTCACTACAAAAAAAAGACACATCCGTGACATTTTGGGCCGAACGAATTTTTTTTCTGTCATACATATGACACTTCTATGACGATAATTGTGACAAAACCCGGTGTCATCATAGATGTGGTGGGCTCCTACTTTTATGACAAAAAATCATGACAGAAAATGGGCTTTTCGTCCTGGGCGGGCCGGAGATGCAGCTGCATGGCATTCTTTGGGCCGTCCATGACGGAAATAACCGTGGTAGAAGCGAGGGCGAGGAAAATTTCGGGGAGTTCCCAGTTACGGTGGGAGGTCGGGGGCTGAGCGATGCGCGTTTCTCTCGTACATGTACGCGCGTGTGTGCGAGGCGTTGGCTCTAACTGAACCCGAGCGAGGCGTTGGGCTCTAACTGAACCCAAGCGATTGCACTGCAGGCTACACGTTAGTGAACCCGAGCAATCGATCGATGGCTGTTAACTGAACCCGATCGAGTGATTCCTTCGCTATTGCTGCTAACTGAAGCTGATTGATGCTGCCTCTGGATGAACAGTGAGCGTTGCGGGGGCGGTTTGGATGAACAGTTCCCGGTGGGGGTGGATGAATAGGACCCCGTGGTGTTGCCTCTGGATGAACAGGACCCCGATTGATCGAGCCGGTTGGGGCTGGATGAACAGGACCCTGTGGAGGGCTGGATGAACAGGACCACCCTGTGGAGGGCAGGATGAATAGTAGACGGTGGAGGGCAGGATGAACAGTAGCCCGTGGAGGGGTGGTTGAACAGGAGCCCGTGGAGAGGGCGGGTTGAACAATAGCCGATGGAGTAGCGCGCGGTGGAGGCTGGATGAACAGGAGCCCGTGGATGAACAGTCGCAGTTGGAGGATGGAGGACGTCAGCGGTGGATGAACAATAGCTCGTGGAGGCTGGAGGGGGTCGACGGTGGAGATGAACAGTATCCCGTGGAGTCCCGTTTTGCGGTACACCACACCCCTCCCGATGAACAGGACCCCCGTTTCGACAGTAGCGCTCCAACACAAGTCTGTTTCGTCCGTTTTGCGGTATGCCACACCCCTCCCGAACAACAGGACCCCTGTTTTGACCGTAGGAGGTCCGTTTCCTCCGTTTTGCGATACGCCAGACCCCTCCCGATCAACAGGATCCCGTTTCGAACGTGGCCGGTCGAACACAAGGCCGTTTCCTCCGTTCTGCGGTACGCCAGGCCTCGTTTCCATCGTCTGTTCCGTCCAAGCCCTCCCGATGAACACGACGCATTCCGTTGCCTCCCCATGAACACGACGCATTCTGTTGCCTTCCCATGAACACGACGCATTCCCTTGCCTCCCCATGAACACGACGACGACGCTGTTTCTCCATTCCGACCCAGCCATGTACACGAGCCCTGGCCGTACGTATGCGCGAGTAGGCATTCGAGACCCCGCCCGTATGTACACATACGTGGTCGTATTTTCTTTCTTGCACCCTGGCGGTTGTACGTACGTGTACATGCTACGTGCGCGCCTCTACTACGACACGTGCGCGCCTCTACATCGACCAGTATATATGTACGTACATGTTCGTTACCAGAATGACAACGCTACGTACGCTTCGACCAGGTGGGTCCCAACTATCAGGCACTTCCTTACGTGCGAAGATGTAGCTGGTGGGTCCCAGCAGTCAGGGGCAAACGTTTTTTTCACGAAATACGGTGGCCTGTCCGATGGGTCCCCGCTGTCAGGTGGAGGAATAATTATTTTGTGCGTAATAAGGAGGCACTTCCTTGCTGCGGCCCTGGACCCAGCCGCCAGCGTCTCCACGCACAGTACTCTTCCGATGGAAGTCGGTCGTTGACCACATTGACCACGCCGCGCCGAGAGCACCACGGCGGTGGACGACGACGAGGCCTAGGAAGGGGACGACGCGGAGCCGGGGAAGACGCGGAAGTGGAAGCCCGCGCAGAGAGGAGTACGAGGGTTCACTGGTTCGGCTGCGGTGTGAGGCTGCCGTCGCCGCAGGGCCTAGCCAGCGGTGGGAATAGTAGGGGGCAGTGAGGCCTCCGCGGCAGCACAGCCAGCCACGGGAGGCAGGAGCATGCGACACGACTGGCGCTGCTTTGGGCGGCTGGAGCAAGAAGACCAGATGTTGAAGAAGCACTACGGCCGTTGGATGGACATCGTACGTTCACTGGAGCTAGAATCGTTCATATTGACTAAGTTGACAAAGCCCTTCATCCCCGTCAACTTAGTAGGCCCACAAGTCGGCCTCCCACCAAGGTGGGTCCCAGCTAGCCGGGGGAGTATTCATTTTTTTGTGCATAATAAGGAGGCAGTTCCGGTGGGTCCGAGCTGACAGCGGGGGGAACGTTTTTTCACGAAATACAGTGGCCCGTCCGATGGGTCCCAGCAGTCAGGGGGAAACGATTTTTTCACAAAATACTGGTGGCCCGTCCGGTGGGTCCCCGCTGTCAGGTGGAGGAATAATTATTTTGCGCGTAATAAGGAGGCACTTCCTTGCTGCGGCCGTGGACCAAGTTGTCAGCGTCTCCACGCACAGTACTCTTCTGATGGAAGTCGGTCATTGACCACATTGACCACGCCGCGCCGAGAGCACCACGGCGGTGGACGACGGCAAGGCCGAGGAAGGGGACGACGCGGAGCCGGGGAAGACGCGGCAGCGAAAGCCCGCGCGGAGAGGAGTACGAGGGTTCACTGGTTCGGCTGCGGTGTGAGGCTGCCGTCGCTGTAGGGCCTGGCCAACGGTGGGAATAGTAGGGGTGGTGAGGCCTCCGCAGCAGCACAGCCGGCCATGGGAGGCAGGAGCATGCGACACGACCGGCGCTGCTTTGGGCGGCTGGAGCAAGAAGACCAGAGGTTGAAGAAGCACTACGGCCGTTGGATGGACATTGTATGGTCACTGGAGCTAGAATCGTTCATATTTACTAAGTTGACAAAGCCCTTCGTCCCCGTCAACTTAGTAGGCCCACAAGTCAGCCTCCCACCAAGGTGAGTCCCAGCTAGCCGGGGGAGTATTCATTTTTTTGTGCGTAATAAGGAGGCACTTCCGGTAGGTCCGAGCTGACAGCGGGGGGGAACGTTTTTTTTTGCGAAATACGGTGGCCCGTCCGGTGGGTCCTAGCTATCAGGGGGAAACGATTTTTTTCACAAAATACTGGTGGCCCGTCCGGTGGGTCCCCGCTGTCAGGTGGAGGAATAATTATTTTCCGCATAATAAGGAGGCACTTCCTTGCGGCTGCCGTGGACCCAGCTGTCAGCCTCTCCACGTACAGTACTCTTTCGATGGAAGTCGGTCGTTGACCACATTGACCACGCCGCGCCGAGAGCACCACGGCAGTGGACGACGGCGAGGCATAGGAAGGGGATGACACGGAGCCGGGGAAGACGCGGCAGTGGATGCCCACGCGGAGAGGAGTACGAGCGTTCACCGGTTCGGCTGCGGTGTGAGGCTGCCGTCGCCGCAGAATAACAAGGGGTGTGGGTGAGTAGAGGGATGCCCTGGCCAGCGGTGGGAGTAGTAGGGGGCGCTGAGGCCTGCGCGGCAGCACAGCCGGCCACGGGAGGCGGGAGTAGGCGGTCCCGCCGGCGCTGCTTTGGCGGCTGGAGCAAGAAGATCAGAGATTGAAGAAACACGACGCGTTGGATTGACATCCAACGGTTACGTTTGCTAGAATCGTTTGTTGACGTATATAATAACTAAAAAAATCTTGCATACGCGTCAACTAAACAGGCCCACAAATCAGACCACTCCCTCTTTTTTTAATAATTTATATGTAGCTCATGGAAACTTCTTATGCAATTTATTGCAGTCGTTTTTTTTGGTTGGCCAGGGCCAATTTCGCATATTTCTGTGGGTTCCAAACTATTTTTAATACCGAAATGTCCAGCCAGATTTAAAGTACTTTGAAGATATATTTAAATTAGGTTAATGCCCAATGAAATAGGAATCTGAAAATGTAATAAAATTCAGAAATTATAAAGTAATTGCCAATTTGTCATCTGTTTTTATATTTACAACCCATTTCATATTACTTTCAAGATTTGTAGGCGTCTTGAAAGAGTTGCAGCCCATCGGGGCATAGAAAAATAAGTACGCCTGGATTGGGTATTCTTCAGAAAAAATAAACAGGGCTCATTTTCACAAAGAAAAAATAGCTGGGCTGGTCACATGGTGAACATAAAATATAAGCCTGGCCTAGACGGGCCACAGCCCAGTTCAAACCCTGCTCCATCTCAACAATACCAAACAAAAAAATACTGCTCGAGTAGCTACGTCCCAGGTGTCAGCCGATCTTGTGTTGTTCTCTTGTCTATTGACTATATATGCTCCCAATGTCGTGGGTCCCATATGTCAGGAAAACACTAGGAGGAAGCATTTTATTTTTCCATACGCTGATGTGGTGGGCCCCTACTGTCATCCTCTCCACGTAATTCTGCCGATTCCTGTTGTTTGTTGACCATGTTGACAACGCGAGAGGGCGGCGCCGCGGCGAGCGCACCAAAGCGCGCGGAGGACGTCGGCGTTAACGATTTAGGAGACGGTGGGGCGGCGATGCGTGCGCTGAGGCGCAGCCAGCCGTGGGAGGCGGAAGCAGGCAGCCCCGCCGGCACTGGTTTGGTTTTGGCGGCTGGAGGAAGACAGTACTGAAGAAACACGACAAACTATAAAAGCAGCAGGAGTACTTAACAACCTTAACTAAAACCAGCAGGGGCACTTAAAACCAAAGCTGAAAGCAGTATGAGTACTTATACAGGTTCAACCGTACAAAGCACGCCTCGAACAGTGCTACTTTGCCTACAGTTAACCAAGGGTGAGGCCACCAAGCCCCAGGACTAGGCCCAGGCGCCACCCCACGCATCCACAACCTTCTGAAAGCGGCTTCATCTCGCAACATGGTCAATAAACAGGATATTCGCTTTAGAGCCATGGAAAAGCATGAACATAATCTTCTGTCCTATTCTCCAAGATGGACGGGCCTTCATTATTTGAGACCACCCATGAATAAGTATCTTTTCACCTTCAAGGGGAATTGAGTAGGCCGACATAAACATCATGTTGTGACCAAGCGCAAGTCTGACCCGACCATGGCCAGGCATCTGTATAGGAACAATAGAACTCGGCAGTTCCTGTTTCAAGAAGATCATAGCTGTAAAACTGTGTATAAGCAATAGTTTATGAACAACATATACTCCCTCCGGTCCTTTTTACTCTGCATATTAGGTTTTTCCGGAGTCAATCTCATTCAACTTTGACCAAGTTTATATAAAAAATTATAGACATTCACATAAGAACACCAATATCATTAGATTCATCTTGGAATATATTTTCATATTATATTTATTAGATATTATAGATGCTAATAATTTCTAATATAAATTTGGTCAAACTTAGCAAAGTTTGACTTTCGGCAAATCCAATGTGCAGAGTAAAAAAGACCGAAGGGAGTATAATAGAAAACAGCTCGTACCATAAGTTTCCCGACACAGTTGGACCTGTTCAACGAGTGCAGCAGTGGAACACATATCCCACGTGGCCTTCCACCATTGAAACGCCCCACGAGGACCTCAAGACGATCAATAAAGTGTAGGAACTTGTGGATGTCGATCCAGTCAACTTCAGTGCTATTAGTAACAGCGGAGTTATTACAGAGTAACAAACGAGTAGACTGCTTAACTCTGAAAAAACCTACACGTGCCACCAATTATAAGAAAATATTAGTTAGACGTAGCATCTTCGTGAGAGATTCATTGCTTCTAAAGTTAAATTGTGATTAGTTAGACAAAATAGGTGGATTAAGAAGTAATCGAGGCAACAAGCAAGAACCAGATACAAAACTAACATGGATGAACAATTGGAATGACGTCGGGGTGGAAGATCGCAGTGAAGATGAGACCAGGTTCTGCTATTTCCATCAACATTCGTGCGCCAACTTTTAGTCCGTAACACTTGAGAAAGTTTATCCAAGTTTGGCCATAAAAAAAGCAGCGATCTTCTTGGTTCATGAACCCAACTCGGAACTTATATCCATGGCTTATCTTCACTATGACCATTAAACTAGTGTATTCAGTTATGGCAAGGCCGAGCATCTTGAGTACATGTGTTCTGGCAGAGCAAATAATACACTGCAGGAAAAATAATATGAGAACACAGCATGTTCAAAAAAACCCCACCCTCCCGGATAGAAAAGAGGATTCTAGGAACATACTGTGCGCGTTTCAAAATGTTGTGTTAGGATGAGAAGGAACAAGTGTGGTGTCTCGCCGAGGGCGCAGAAACCTGTAGGGTACTCGCAGTTTGGGCACTGCAAATGAAACACACTAGATTCAGTAGGAATAAAAATGCATCAACGGCGGCGGCTGCCATCCTAGGATTACCTACGACCAAGGGACTTGGGTTTAATGGGGATGGATGAAGAATTCGTACCTGGTTCTCCATGAGAAAACCCTATGCAATCGCCGAGAGGGGGTTTTCTCTGAACAAGCAGGCGAGGGAGAAGGGGATTCAGGCCCAGGGAAATATTGCCGCTTCGTCCGTCCAGCTTATTGCTAAAGCTAGAAAGGGGGGGTTGTGATTTGATGGCTCATTGGGCATTACTGCGGTGCTACGACCGGGGTATATCTACCATGAAGTTGTGCACTCTAATTTTTGCATATGGCACGTGGACCCCGTTGCCAGTTGCCCCACATATCAACGAAAGGAAGTAGAAAGATAGGAGTAACTAGTTACACATAAATATATATTTTGACAGAGAAATATACAAATCTTTTATATCACAGGCTCACCTTGCCGAGAAATATACTCCCTCTGCAACGCACGGGCATTATGCGGGTTCAGCTGAGAATATAATACTCAGATGTTTTTTTAGGGATAAAAGCTGCTTTATTGAAGATTAACAGTCATAGGTATACAAATAATTTCAGGGGTTCCTGTGAGCCAAAGATGGCGTCCACAGGGTAAAGAAGTAGCAGCTTTTGCGAGCACATGCGCTTCAACATTACACTTGCGTTTTTCATGTATGATCTCCATGGTTTGGAACATATTCTTCTTCATCTTGATCTCTTCCATAATAACTTTGCTGGGCCCCAAGTATGCCTCTCTGATATGCTTGACTGTTGCTGAACAATCGGTGCTAATCTGAACTTGTTGCAGGTTTAAGTCAAGAGCCAGAGATAGCCCCTCGCAACATGACATTGCCTCTAGGATCTCTGGATCAGTAACACTTTTGCACACCAGTGCCGATGCTCCAAGGAAGAAGCCTGTATGATCCCGACTCACAACTGCCAGAGCTCCCCTTTCACCATTGCGAGATAACGCAGCATCAACATTCATCTTTGCCCAACCCACAGCAGGAGGAGGACGCCACTTCTGCACTGAGCTAGTGCTTCTCGAAACCAGGTTCTGGACTTTGGGCCGCAGGCCGACCCTGCATGTTTGGGGGCCCATGTGTTCTACCTCAGCGCTTTTCCTATTGCAAGTGATCAGTACGGCGCTGGTTTTAGATGATGTCGCAAGGCGAATACACAAAATTGAATAAAGCACGGCAGCTGTTGGAATGAAATCGAATAACAGTTCCTAACCAGCAATCAGATTTGCAATTCTATCAACGATATACCATGTGATAAATAATACTGTCGTACTACTTATACACATAGGACACTTGTTTCACCATGCCAGATTATTACATCAAAATCTCTCGGAGGATAGATCAGTTAGGCAGTTGCGTGCTGCTACTGAAGAATTTCAAAGTTGATTTGGACCAGCTCTCCTTGCCGAGAAAGTTTGATTTTGACGTCATCCCCTACCGCAAGATATGATCTAGATTTGAACCTTGACCATCCTTTAGCATCAATCATCATGCGACCATCCTTTGTACTTACGATATATTGAGCAGGTTCATTCACACCAAGGCTGCGCATGGTAAGAGAAACTCGGCCGCGGTCACCCGGATTGTTGAACGACTCCCTCGTTGCTCTAGGAATTCTCTGTTTGCAAACAAGAAGACATACCCAAACAGTTAGATCAACACAGTGAATCATATGAAACAACATGGAAAGAAAAAAGAACGAAGCACTTGGGTGGCCAATGCTTACCAAGAAGGTGGACATGTCGGTTTTTGTAAGGACTTTGGTATATGAAGTGTGAACTGCAGCCTAGTCTGTTGCCGGTGCAACTGCACGGGCCAGAGCAGATGCAAGTGCAAGGGTTGGTGCAGGTGCCGAAGCCACTTCTGCTGCCGAAGATGGTGCTCCTTGTAGAGCTAGTGCCGGTGTCGGAGCAGGTGCTGGTGTCGATGCCCGATCCTTCGGTAGATCAGACTGATCCACTCACGCGGTTGGTGCCCAATCCTCAGTTGGATCAGACTGAGCTGCTGCCGCTGTCAGTGCTAGAGCAACTGTCGGTGCTCGATCTGTGCGAGACAGCGGCGATCATGTCTGGTCTGCTATGATCAGCTTTCTAACTTGACTAGGATCCGTGACCGTGATCCAGTTTTTTTCTTCATTTCTTTTAAACGCGAGAAGGACTAATTGTGGCGTTTTTGTTAAACCAAACTGCAGTTCATCATAGGGATTCAGCTTGTACTCAGACAACAAACTGACCCAATTTTTTCCAGTAATATAAGTGATGGACAGTGCCTTCATTACTGACACGACATAAGAAGTGAAAACTTCAAAAATAGCCATCATAGAGCAAACCAAACGGTTTATTCTGTGATGAATGTCACATGGCAAAACCTGCATCGTAAAATTGCAGGAAAAGAAAGAAAACATGACATTAAATCAATAAGATTTAGATAGTAAATCAATAAGATTTACTTGATGTGACATGAGTGAATCCTTACCCGGAAATCACTATGTTGAAGTACTAAACAGAAGATTGATCGTTCAACTACGCGTGGCATGCAGGAGGCCCGCCTACTCCCACAAGCAGGACAGTCCAAAGGTCGTGACAAATCATATGGACCGAACATCCATGGGGCTGGAAATCCTGGTGGGTGCGATAAACCCCGTAGTGCATACAGATATTGGAGTGTAACCATAATTGATAGACCGTCCTCACAAAAAATATGATATGGATACTTCCAAATATACAGACTGAATTGAGTGGACAGACATTAACATAGACCATTCTCAGGACTGACCACACACCAAAAGCGGCAGTACTAATAAACAATACAGGGTTCACAAACACAAAGCAAGTACTGAACAATAGTACTTACTACAGACAAGAAAAGTTGCACTAACTAAACTCTGCAGACTATTTTTTGCCACTAACCTACGGGATGAACCCCGCATAACTGACTAGGCCATGGACTTCGTGTGAGATGTCTACATGCACCATCACCATCTTGTCAACCTTGGAGAACCTAACAGAGTCGTCTTTCCACTCATAAACATGATGATGAAGACAGGCCGCATCAGATATTTTGGGAAGCTTTACAAGAACCACACCCTTCGTAATTGAAGGCACAGCCAGGAAATTGTTGTGGTCAAGTACAGCCTCGACAACACGCCTAACAACAATGCTACAGGAAAACACTAGTTCAGGACACGTGGCGACAAGGACACAGCAGTTGGATAGTTCAGCAGTAGAACTCATCATCAGGTCTTCCAGTTCACACGGCATGACTTTGAGAACTTCATCTCCACCGCGGATCTGGTTCTAATTCAAACAGAAACCATATTTTATTACTACCTCCGTTCAGAAATATAAGATGATTTTCGATATTATACTCCATATATGACTACATATACGCACAGAAATGAGTGAACAAAGACACTAGAACATGTCTTCAAAGGCATGAGAGCAGAAGGATTACATGCAATATCCATAACACAAGTTACTAAGGAAAATATACCCTCTTAAAAGGTAGCATTGATGTTCATAAAGTACTCCCTCCGTTCCAAAATTCTTGTCTTAGATTTGTCTAGATACAGATGTATCAAGTCACATTTTATTATTATATACATCCGTATCTAGACAAATCTAAGACAAGAAATTTGGGACAGGGGGATTAGTTGAAAGTAATCTATAAGAAATCAGTGTCAACCTCTCGCATGTTTTGGTCAAAAGAGGAATTTAGAACCGTCAATTGGCACACAAAAATCACATGCAAGATCACCCAGAAAGTTGTACTACTAGTACTAGTACCGCGTGTTAGATGAAAAAACACGATCAAGATCGAGAAAAAGATCGTCAAGAAGAGATATTACCTGGACTTGCTTAATGAGGGATCCCGGAGAGGGGGCTTGGACAGGGCGATGGCTTTGAGCTTGTCTGCGGTAGTCTCGGCGGGGTGCTTGCGCTTCTTCGTACCATGAGCCTCGATGGTTTTGGCCGGAGCCATAGACATCACTTCGGCCGGTGCTCCAGCGTCCATCAAGAAACTATCAAATAGAAATAAAAGAAAAGAAACCATAATCACAAACCCAAAAGAAGAAAAGAGAGGGAGTTATAGGATCAGTCTCGGGGTTGCAAGACCGGGCCTTGGCCAGAATCAACACCATTGATGCGCTCACCTTTCCTTCTTTGGGAGAGAAGAACAATGGCAGAAGCAGGTCGGGGTTTTCTTGAAGAAATGAGGAACAAGATGAGGCGGAAGCGAGGGTTGGGTAGAGAGGAAGCTGAGAGAGAAGAGTGAAATGATGGTTGCTTCGTCCGTCCAACTTACTGCTGGAAAGGAGGGGGTTTTGTGATTTGATGGCTCATTGGGCATTACTACGGCGCTTCGGTCGGGGTAGTCTACCATCACTCTACTATGGCGTAATTTAGTGCATGGCTGGTGGACCCCGATGCTGGATGTCCCACACGTCGGCGAAAGTGAGTAATTTAGTGCATGGCTGGAGGAGGATCCGCACGGTAGAGCGTGTCCACTGTTTTTCAGAAGAAAAAAATGATTATAGCAAGCGTTTCCACTCTTACGATGGAGGAGTGCGAAACAGGGCAGCCACTTGAACATACACAGTGCTCCTACTACTAGGCATGTGCAGTGGTTCATACGTCAGTACTACACAATCTTGTTGCTAGTGTAGTAATATATGACGATAACAAATGATGTTGTGCGCATGTCAACTACTCCTATATGTAACATAGTACCGCTTTTTCGACTGTCCGGTCGAGAATGGACGGTGAGATCAATGTTAACAGAACTAGGTCCACAGCGCACGGAGAGTACGGTGCTACAGTACTCCACGAAACATGAACCATATGAAGCACGAGTAGTGTTAGGCAGGGTGTATGAAGGGTGCACGGGATGGGAGCAAAATTTCCCTTCTCGACCCACTTTTGGGTGTTTGGCAGAGTGCATGAAGGGTGCATGAGTCCACACTAGTAGGTTGACAAAAATACACAAAAAGGAAACAACTATATTGAGATGAGAATGCAACCAAACACACCCACACGCTTTGTGCTACAGTGACTGATCTGCACCGTCTGAGTTTGATCCAACGGTCATGTTGCGCCGAGACATGGACATGCCCATGTAGAGAGCGCCTAAACACCACCGAAGTCCCTCTGCTTCTCGAGGCGCACGACGTTGGTGATGCAGGGTGCAACCGCCCGCAGAGCCCGCTCCCGATCGACGGGAGCCAGCTCGTCAAAGATGGCGTCCAATGGCACGAATGGATTCCGGTGACGGAGCCCTGAAAGGATTCGCCCGGCAACGGCGACGGCAGCCCGCAACCCCTCCTTGTCCAGCTCAGCCCCCACCGTCGCGCGGAGACGGCTCAGCTCCTCGGAGATATATGTGAAGAAGGAGACCATGTCAGGAAGCCGCAGCTCGTTGAAGTCGACCGGGTGGTCGAACAGGTTTAGCCCGACGGCCGGCATCGCTGCGTTGGCACGACGGTAGGCATTGCGCAGCCGCAACACGTGCGTGCCAACTTGGTTCACCAAGTGGCTGAGGCGATCCTGGACCTCGTCACGATCGGCCCACTCACGCTCCAGCCGGCTCCCCTGACGGCCTATCGTATCTCCTGCTTTCTGTAGCAACGCCGCCGACGCCTCGAGCATCTTTGTGGTGGACGTCTGTCGCTTTTGAAGCTCCGTGAACTCCTGCACATAACGGAGAAGCATGGCACTCCTCTCCTCCTTGAGCTCACGGAGCTCCACGTCCTTGGCCCTGAGCTCCGCATCCTTGGCATGGAGCTCCTGTGTTAGGAGCCTCACCTCGGACTCTGTGATCTGCTGCGCCGCCATGGCACCAGGTAGAAGCAATGGGGAGAGGAAGCAAAGGGGGCGAAACGGCTGAAAGGCAATGCAATCTACGGGAAGGCGGAGGGAGCGGGGAATCTTTTGGTTTTCACCACGGTAAAACACCAGTCGACGACTTCTCACATCAGGGAGCAGTGGGTACAGGCGGAGTCATCGTGACTAATTGCTGCCGCGCCTGCTCCTGTCAATCAAAAAATTAAAAATCCTGTCGCGCCTGCTCCCGTCAATCAAAAAATTAAAAATCCTGCCGCACCCAAACACCAGAGCAACGCCGCGGTGGATATTTAAATTTACCTGCCGGCAAGTAGATAAAAAAAGGGTGAAAAAACAAATGTGGCGGCGGCCTAGCTAATCGGTCGAACTAGCCCAACTAGCTAGCCACCGTGCTTCACTGATGTACTCGGCGGGAAAGGTGGTCTTTCATGATTTGGCGACTCATTTACTTGCTTCGGCGCTACAATCAAGGAGGACCCAGAAAACGTGCGGTAGGGCGTCCCACGTCAGGAAGAATATATGCGTGCACCACCCGGGAGGACCCCGAAACCGTGCGGTAGGGTGTGCCACGTCTCGGCACGGAGGAAAAATGTGCGTGTAAAAATATACTATATCAGACGTAGTAGAGTACCTATGGTTCGACCTCGGGACCCAGCCAGTCGGTTGAAAACACCCCACTAGCCACACAGCTTCATCATGCAAACGTGGCACGAAAGATAGATGTGGTTAGCTCCGTCTTGACCAGCCACAACGTCTCTTGTTCTAGGCGATTCTTCTATTTTCCAAGTTTTTTTAGTTGTAATAACACCACAGCAAGCTAACGCCGCTCTTTGTGTGTGCCCATGCAAAGGTTAGACGATGGAGAGAAGAGAGATTGAGATCGCAGACCTGGGACCCACCAGTAAGTGAGATAACGGTCATGCACGTGTTGACAAGGCACTCCCTCTACTCTACTCAACGCAAGTACTGTATAAAATCAAGTTATGGGACAAAGCCAACAACCGTTCGTTTTTCAGGCTATCGACTTACGCTTTGTAGTCTAGGTTGCCAATTCGAATATCGTCTTTCAGATTTGTTAGTTTTAGGTACAAATTTGATTAATGACAAGTGGGACCCCCATGTGTTGTTCCGATATTTCAGTGTAGGATGGTTTTTTTGAACAAACACTTTGCGCGGTTAGACAAGTAACGGTACGAGTTACACGTTTTTTGCAAGTTTATGAACAAAAGTGACAGCGGCATAGAATATCACATCCACCCCGCAGCTTAGATACTATGGTGATACGAGTTTTTACACTGTTGGAAGTGAGATCCAATGGCTTGGGAGTAGTCTTTGTAATTATGCGCAATTTCCAAACTCTCCAAAGGTTTTTTTGCAAATAAAACATTTAGGCCTCGTGTGTGCCGCTGCATCTTCGATCCAACGGCTCCCCGGTGCTCATATTAGGTGCTCCCCGTAGCTTAATTACCCGCTACGGTGATTGGAGTAGTTGTGAGCCGAATGCTACGAAAATATAATCTAAACCAACCGGAATAAATGCCTACACAAATTAATCCAAGGTTGGAGTGCCCCTCGCAATGTAAATAGCTCCGGCTTTGCAAGGAATGGAGAGGTAGTAGCTTCAATGCGTGGAAGATACAGTGTGAGAAAGCGAGGTCAATCGAGATACATATAGATAGAGAGACAAAGTGAGTGTGGTCCGACATTCATTGAACAAATATATATGCTCTGGAGAGATATTGTCCGATTGAGATTTTTGGCAAGGGTGAGGGCTGTAAGATAGAGCTTGAGAGATGATCCAGTCACAGACATGTAGATATATTTTGTGCGTGGGCACATAGAAGTGAGACGGGTTGGAGAGAGTGACCTAGATAGACGATGTGCGTGAGAGAGTACAATGTGAATAGGTGGAATTAGGCTCAACATGGTGATATATCGTTTTTGTCCGAGAAAGAGAGAGGTCAATCGAGACATACGGAGAGAGAGAGAGAGAGAGAGTGTGTGTGAGAGAGAGAGAGAGAGATTGAGTGAGTGTGGCCCACCACGAGGTCGAAAGAGTGGTGGCGGCTTGGATGGACTGACCTAGATAGACAATCTGCGTGAGAGAGTATAGAGTGTGTCGATCGAGGCCTGAACAGGGAGATATATCATTTGTGTGTGAAAGAAAACAAGGTTAAACGAGACTCAAATAAAGAGAGCGAGATTGAGTGAGTGTGGCCCGCCGTGTGGAAGAAAGAGTGAGACAGTCTCGAGGGAGTGACCTAGATATACAATGTGTGTGCGTGCGCATGCACGAGAGGTTGGGGGTCTAGATAGGCAATGCATGTATTTAGCGCGAGAGGGTGAGAGGGAGAGGGAGAGAGAGAGCTCGGCATGGGGGTGCAATGGCGGGTGTGTGAGGTAAATACATTTGGTAACAGAGTGGAAAAAGGGGTTGTGTAGTTGAGAGACTTAGAGATCGAAACATGGAGAGAAAGAATGAACGTGTGTTGGAAACCGATAGCTTCCTAAGGTGGTTAGGAGAGGAAGATTGACCGATACAGGAAGTATGTAGCATTTGTGCGGGGGGGGGCTAAAAACAACATTTGAATGTACATAGTACGAGACTTAATATCGATGTTTCAATTCGGTGTACATTGTAAGATTTGAACCGAGGACCAGGCATACAGGTAATTATTTCGAAATCATGCCATACTAAGTTTCGAAAAGTTGACATTGACTCAGTTTGTTGTGCTATTTTGTAGGTCATATGTTTGAATCCATCCAAAAGTTTTCTCACTACCATGGTGTTCATAATATACATATGAATTTGTATTAAAAAAGTAGCGTGGATACAGTGAAATGCGAAATCCACGTTAGAATTGGAGATTGCTACGTGACACACACCCTAATTCAAATAACTAACTACGTGACACACACTCTAATTCAAATAACTAATTATGTGACACACACTCTAATCCACGTTAGCATGGGTACCGTTTCGATTTTTTTTCAAATAACTCCTCATTAATTAATTTATAGTACTCCCTCTGTTCACTTTTATAAGACCTTGAAGACATTTTAGACAATGTGCAAAACAGTTCATTTTAAGTTGTACAAAAGTGAACGGATGGAGTATCTCGTTTCGAATGACTAATTATTGCAAGGAAACACGGGCATGGTAATGCATACAGATTCGTTTGCAAATGAAAGAAGATTTGTTTGCATTCTCAAATGTAGGTGCACCAGGCAAACCAGGGTCGTGTCGGGGTGGACGCTGCTTCGGTGCCTTAAAGGCAACTGCCTTTGGGTCACTGACATGTGGGCCAGCCACCTGTTGGGCCCATATGTCATGGACACACAGGCAGGTGCCTTAAGGCACCGAAGCATAGTCCTGTCGGGGTGGTCGCGTGTGTCGGACAGACGCGTAGCACCCAGCCACCC
>NC_041390.1:51067382-51112910 GCF_002162155.2 Triticum dicoccoides | reverse complement strand
CAAAAGGACGATGACAATATAAGTTCGCGCTTCCATGTTTCGGATTGAAATATCTGGCGGCCCCAATTCCAGCCCTGCAAAATCTCTCTTCTCCACTGTCCCCTTCGCGCCCAGATTGCTCAAATCCCTAATTCGCCGCCAACCCTCGAATCGCCCCTCGTCTTGTCTCTTTCCCCACCGTTCCCCACCTCTGTGCCGGACGACGACGACGAAGACGACGGTCGCACTTCACCACCGCACCGGAGCTACCTCATCTACGCCCTCGTCCACCGCACCGGGTGGTCCACCGACAACGTCGGCCGCCGCAACCGACGTGCCTCACAGACACCGAGTTCCACCGCATCAGGTGCGCTTCACCGACGCCGTCTCCCAGCTCACCGGGGCTACTTCACCGAGCACATCATCGCACCTCCGCCCCCTGAGGCCGTTGGGGCTTCACCAACGGTCTCGTCCACCGCATCTAGTGCTCCGCTGCCACTCAAGATCTGCATCCGTGCGCGGCCAGCCAATGACAGTGCATCACCCTCAACGGCTCTGAAGTGACCCACACTCTAGCTAGGCGAGCATGCCCAAACGCCGGCCCGAACTAGGTATCCACACATCACTCCCTTGTGCACTGTTCCGACGATGTTTGGATATCCTTTCACTGCTCTCTTAGCTTACACGCCTATGCAACTTTGACCTTAACTCTTATTTCTTCTGGAGATATCATCTGAAAGAAGCAAATCCATATTTTAGCAAAGCATGACGGCGCTACAGGATCTGGTACACATCCTGCACACCCGTATAACCTTGTAAGTGTTTGTCCTCCGGTACAACATCAAGGTCGATTCCTCTTATTTGATCAACCATTCGCCGTGTCAAAAATGCAGAGGGGGATGCAAGGAGCACAAGGCCTGCACATCCAAGCAAGTGGTAACATGTACATGTACATGGAACATCCCAAGCGCAAGCAGAGCTGTAGTGAGCCAGTACAACGAGCTAGCGTAAGTCCCTGCATTTCATTTAATTCGTACTGGCATTCGTGTATGATGTGTGTGCAGTGGCTGATCCACGAATTCAAGTTACCAGGGGCAAACGTTTAACTTAAAAAATACGAAGGCACTTGCACTCCAGAAATCAACATAATTTGAGAAATGTGAAGCTACATGCACTTTGAAAACCAGCTAATGATCCAAAGTAGTTCAGATTATAAACACTAAATGATGCAAGCACCAAAAAACACAAAATGCAACATGGTGTACAAGGACTACAAACATGGTCTGTACCTGCTTGAATTATTTGTTCTCTGGCTGAAAATATCGAAGTGTAATTGCACGTATAACCAGTGCGCAAACTGCATATCAATATATCTATCCTGCACAAGTATGCCAATAGTTTCAAACAATAGATTAGAAAAGTATTTATGCTATGTTGTCATGATACGGGGACTTTCTGGTAGATGGCCTCGACGTTTCCTCAAGCTATGAAAATGCACTATAACTTGCTTGTCATCAATGCCTGCAAATCTCTGTCTCTCTCAACATAGTAGATCATCATTAGTGAAAGTGCGTTATATCGACTAGAGGGGGGTGAATATGCGATTTTTATGAAAGTCTTCAAAACATGGACGTTTTGAAGACAAACGATAGAAATAAACCTATTACCGTGCAGCGGAAGGTAGACTACACTAGGCAAACCATAGTCAAGTATTCAATGGAGTGAGAGCACAATGACTAATAGCAGCAATGTAGTAAGGATCAGGTAGGAAGATATTATGAAGCCAAACAGAACACGCAGTCACTCAGTGAAGACAAAAGATAGTGCAATCATACAATGACTTCACAAAGAGTAACAGTAAGTAAAGGGAAGGGAAGGATGAAACCAGTGACTCATTGAAGACAATGATTTGTTGGACTAGTTCCAGTTGCTATGACAACTGTACGTCTGGTTAGGGCGGCTAGGTATTTAAACCTGAGGACACACAGTCCCGGACACCCAGTCCTGAACACGCAGCTCAGGACACCCAGTCCTCACCGTATTCCCCTTGAGCTAAGGTCACACAGACCTCGCCCAATCACTCTGATAAGTCTTCAAGGTAGACTCCCAAACCTTCATAGACTTTGTTCACCGGTGATCCACAATGTCTCTTGGATGCTCAGAACGCGACGCTTAACCGGCTGGAGGATTCACAGTCCTCAAGTGTAATAAGTATTCAAATCACACAGACAAAAAGACTTAAGTGGTGCCTAATTCTCTTTGGCTCTGGGTGGTTAGGGCTTTATCCTCGCAAGGAATTCTCTCTCAAAGGCTTCGAGGTGGGTTGCTCTCAAACGACAAAAGCCGTACTCTAACTCTGAGCAGCCAACCGTTTATGGTTGTAGGGGGTGGGTTATTTATAGCCACTAGGCAACCCGACCTGATTTGTTCGAAATGACCCTGGGTCACTAAGGAACTGACACGTGTTCCAACGGTCAGATTTCAAACTCACGCGGCAACTTTACTTGGGCTACAAGCAAAGCTGACTTGTCCGACTCTGGACAAGATTCGCTCTCATAGTCTTCACTCGAAGACATAGGTTTTGGTTAAGCATCACTTCAGTCATTCTGACTGGTTCTCTTGGACCCCACTTAACAGTACGGTGGTTCCTATGACTCAACAAAGAAGAAAAAGAACTACGAAAGATCCAAGTCTTCGAGCTCCATAGGCTTCATGCGATGTCTTGTCTTGTCATAGTCTTCAATGTGAATATCTTCATATACCACCTTTGACATCAATGTCTTCATAGATTTTTAGGGGTCATCTCTGGTAGGAAAACCGAATCAATGAGGGACTTCTACCTGTGTTATCCTGCAATTCTCACAAACACATTAGTCACTCAACTAGATTTGTCGTCAATACTCCAAAACCAACTAGGGGTGGCACTAGATGCACTTACAATCTCCCCCTTTTTGGTGATTGATGACAAACTAGTTGAAGTTTTCAACGGGGAATATAATATGTGAAGTTGTAAGGATAAGGAATTGTCTTCATAAGTTGCAAGGGCTCCCCATGAAGATGTGCATATAAGTAATTTGCTTTTGGAATGCAAATGCACATGGCAGGTTGTGCTTGTGGAGATCCTCTTCAACTTATGATGACAATCCACTATGCATGTGAAGGTATGTGAAGATAGTGACATGCATAATGGAAAATGGACGTCTGCAAAATGATCTAAGTGTGGAATTTATCGTCGCACATGCGGGATTTATCATCGCATCACAAGGTGGCAAATAAGTAGCAGACGACCATCGAGTTTAAGTGTTACAACTCAAAGAACCAACTGTATCAAAGCAAACGAGAGTTGTAAACATGAAGCAAAAAAGTATAAAGCACCCGCCCATATGGACCCGCTTGAAGACTATCAAACTCATATGCTTTCTCCCCCTTTTGTCAGTAAGGACCAAAAAGGTTTGAAGACATAGAGCATCTACTCGTTCCCATGAAGAGTAGGTGAAGCAGCAGGGTCGTCGGTGGTGTTCGGCGGTGCAGAAGAACTTGGAGCAGTGTCGAAGCATGTTGAAGGAGGTGGCGGTGAAGTAGCATCGTCTTCATCCTCGATCACTCTGGCATTCACACTTCAGCAGAGGAAGAGAACTCAGAGTCTTCAAGAGATGGAGTTCATCGCAGCACTGCCCTTCGAGGAGGTGTGGAGTCAAACTTGAAGCATTCAGAGAAGCCATCCTCTTGAAGATCATCTTCAAAACACATCAGCGTCAGCCCTTTCCATGTGCGTCGAGAGGTTTCATGGGCAACAAAGGCATTCTTGGTGGCAAGATTGCGAATGCGATTAACATCCACCAAGAGGCTTTGCATTTGACGCTTCAGCCAGTCATGATGCCTATCCTATTTCTGATGAAGAGCCACAAGAAGCTCTCGGTCATTGAGAACACGAGTGCGCTTCTTGGGTCGTTGGGCAATTGTGCTATTAGTGGCTTCAGTGAGAGCAGGATGCGGCACACGTGTAGTGCTAGCCAAAGGATACACACGAGTGACTGCTTCAACTCCTTCAATGTTCTGAGAAAAACTTTGATGCTCTGCATTCTGAAGACTTAGAGGTTCCTTGGCAGGCTCAGGATAGATGGCTTCAATAGACATATCCACATCAGGCAGAAAGATCCGATGATTGCGAGCAGATGGCTGATATGAGATAGCGAAGTGAAGTTTGATCAGCCGCATTACCCATGGGGTATAGAACTTCAAGCCAAAAAGATCAGAGCCTGATGCAGCAAGTTGGCGAATGAAGAAGTCCTGTGCATTGAAACATTTGCCATGAAGAATATAGAAGACCAAAGTCTTCATTGCACCTTCCAGCTTGGCATGTGGAGAATGTCCTTTGATGGGCCAGAGAGTTCGCCTTATGATGTGATAAATAGTCCTTGGTAGATACTCAAGGTCTTCAGCAAAGAACTCTTTGGGATATGCAGCATCTTGGGGCAATGGCTTCATCATACTGAGCATCTGACTCATGTTAGGTTCAGGCTTCTAAAAGATGCTCTCCACAGCTTCACTGTGAAGTTGACAGCCAAATTCGTAGAGATCGCCAGGAGTGGGTAGACCAGTGAGCTCAATGATGTCAAAGGCTTTGGCTTCGTGATGAACGTTTCCTGTCATCCACTCCAGGACCCAAGTCTTCGGATCTCTGTTATACCCGCGGATGTGAAGTGTGGCATAGAATTGGAGCAGCAACTCTTCAATCCAATGCTCTTGATCGGTGACGAACGGCAGCAATCCAACCTCTTTGAAGCAATCCAGAGCTTCTTCTAGACAGGGCAGACCAGCTATTGCTTCAATGTCAAGACGCTTGTGTGGGAAGATGCGACCTTGATTGTAAAGAATGCAGGAGTAATAGCTTCGTTGCGGATAGCTCCAGAACCGATTAGATGATATTCTTTCCCTTGAGTAGGGGTTCCTGGAGCTATTGAAGAAAGTGTTGTCTGCTTTGAAGCCATTGATATTGAAGGATCCAGGTGCTGATGCAGGACCTGGGAACCTGGGCAATCTTGGGATTGGCTTCTGTACCTGAGGCCTGTGCTCAACATGATAGTCAAACTGAGGACCGACAGCAGGCGCAGGAACAGAAGCAGTGGGACCAGTGGCTTCGCTGACTTCTGGTGCTTGGGTTGGTGAGGGCTCCACATTAGCTTCATTGGTGTTGGTGGTGGCAGCCTCAAGATTTTCAACCTCCACTTGACGAGCTGGAGGGTCGGTCACAGTCACGTTCTCCTCAAGAACCGCTTCTTGGTGGGACAGGGGAGTTGTAGCTTGTGGGGCTTCTTCTTCATCGGTTGGTGCAGCCGGAATGTCTTCAGCAGCTTTAGCTTCAGACGCAGAGACTGGAGGCCTTGGTCCTTTGCGAAGCCTGCGCAACGCTGGCGACGCCTGTGGAGTTGGTGTGGGCTGGGCCTCAAAGTCTTCTTCCTCTTGTGGGCGATCAGCCCATGAAGCATCCTGAGAAATTGGCATCAGAGGATGACCAATGCTGATGAGTTTGCTGTGCGTTCGCACAGGCGATGATACCTGTTGGTGCTCGAGCTGAGGAAAGACTGCATCATCTTCAACATGGTCATGGTGACCAATGTCTTCAGCAGCGATGGGATCAGCTGCTGGAAAGTCTTCAGCTTCATGAGCCTCTGTGAAAGTAGGCTCATGGACAGTCAGTTGACGTTCTTGCGGTTCAGCGTCAGGGTGAACCATGGAGATGGGTTCAACAATCAAGGGCTTTGTGTGAGCAGCCCGTTCCTTCTTGGTCTTCCTCTTCTTCTTGGAGGGGGCAGTAGGAGAGGCTTCAGGATGTTTCCTCTTCCTGGCTTCAGCCTTAACAGTCCTCGTCTTCTTCAGCTCTGAAGCGGTTGATCGGGCCTTTGGCTTCGAGCCAGTCATGCGAGTTGGGAAGACAATGGGATCTGCTTCCTGCCTTGGTGCGAGAGGTTTGGCCATAGTGGGCTTATTCTTCTTCTTAGCAGCCATCCTGGGGTCGATGCCAGGATGCCCAAGGGCCTTGCGCTTCTCAGCCTCATTGTAGGCTTGCACACACTTGTCAGCCAGGCTCTTCATGCGCTCATGAGAGCCTTGAGCTTCTTCGCGCTTCTTGAGAAAGGCTTCTTTAAGCTCGTGCAGCATAGTCTTGAAGTTTTTCACCTCTTCCATGCTGAGCTTGGCCATATGCTTCTTGAACTGAGCCTTTTCATAGTCAATATTTTGCTTCAGTTCGACGATGCGCTGAGCGAGAGCTAGCTCTGAAGCAATGGCGCCATGGAAGGCAACACTGAGGCCAATGGGTAGTTGCAGATCTTCAAAGCTGATGTTTGGTGTGTCAAACCACTCATCAATGAAGTTGTGGATGATTGTCACATCAAAGAGAGGCAGATCATTGAAGATTTCTGCTTCTTCTTTGCTCTTGATGAGTTGCTCAAGAGCGTCATCTGCAAGATCTTCATCACTGGACAGATCGATGGCATCGTTGCGCAGAATGGCAGCAGCTGTCAGCTCTTGGCCGGTGTGTGGCAGAGGCATCTTGACCTTCTGGGGCTTGGAGATGCGTGACAAATCTTCAGACTGCACACTGTCTTCAGGAGGTGCAGTTGCCAATGGCTTCACTCGTGAGATTTTTGGTGTAGAGGCAGGCTTGGAAGCTTTTGGCTGTTTCAGTTTCTTTGGCTTCGGCGCTGCAGGCGCTTCATCTGAGTCAGCGTCATCTGCAGGCTCATTTATGGCAGTCCCTTGAACCACTATATGGGTGATGAGACCTTCAAGGTTGTAGAAGGGCCCAAGAAGATTGGGTTCAGCTTCGTGAGTTCCATCGGCACGGGGAGCAGAGGGACCAGGGTTGAAATCTAATCCCAAAGACTTCTTGTTCTGCTTCGCTGAGTTTTGGGCAAACTGGAAGTTGCGCTTAAACAGATTGTCGTCACGACACCATAGCAGTGACGATGGGTCAGCATCCGTAGGCTGTGGTCCACGGACCATGCAGGGATAGAAGCCTTTTTCAATGGCTTCATCTCTGGTCCTGGGTTGAATATTTTTGTAGAGGATGTCTCCCCATGGTCGCTTGATGGCATTCTTTTCAGCATATTCCTTTGTCACGAATCTGTACTTGAACCACTGTTCTGCCCAATAGCATCGAATCCATTGGATTCGTGTCTTGCGCTGATTGTAATCCTCTTCAGGATCTGTCTTGTACAGCTCTGAGAGGTCATCGGGCAGATCTCTTGATGTTTCTCCTCGACGCTTTCTGCCACCCTTCCTTGCTGATTTCTCTGAAGCCATGAACTTTAAACTGAAAGGCTTCAATATGTTCAAAGGCTTCAAAGGTTTTCGCTTGCTGGACAAACAGGAACTGGCTTCGGGAGAATTTATGTGATGCTGTAAGTATTCTGCAAATGTATGCAGACTATGAGAACCAAGGGATTCTCCCACGGACATGTACCTGTGACAGCATTAAGGTGCGAGGGAAGGGGAAGAGGTCATATGCATTCTCAGAAGATTTTGAAGATAAATCTGTTTAGAAGACATTGACCTCATCGTGCGAAGACATTCACTCACAGATAAGGAGTTGGTTCCAGATTTGTACGAATCCACGGATCAGTACAAGTGAGGAATCTAACTACTTGTGAAGCATAAGTGAATATACTAGGCATGTTATGAGATGAAGTATGAAAGAGATCCAACTTGTGTGAATAGAAACTGCTTGTGGTAGAAAGTGATAAAGCTATAGGATCAAAGCGGACGTAAAAAGGAAGTTTTATTTACCACACGAAGAACTGCTAGACGGAGTGGAAGAGGAGGCCGAGCAGTTCGATCTTCCGTGCCCTAACTTGGCGACGGAGGACACCTACGGCGACGGCGGAGAAGACGATATCCGCGGTCGGCGTGAAGACGGCGTCGGAGAGGTTGCGGCAGCGAAGCGCTTCGTCGCCGGCGTCGTCGAGGCCTAGCGGTGGCGCTAGGGTTCGTGCGAGAGTGGAAGAAGAGATAATGACTGCTGTGAGGCGTGTATTTATAGGTACAGGGGCGGCACTGCGTTATTACACAGGTGCCCCTGGCGATTCACATCTGAGGGACACGTGGCTGTCATGTAGCATATCGGGGGTTGTTCCACGTCCCACGCACGCCTGGATTGTCGGGTGGTCGTTCCCACTTCTCTTGGTTTCAGGTGAAGGAATGAGCATTGAAAACGGACTTAATGTTTGTCTCTGTATCTTCTGCTGACAAGGACGCAGAGAAGACATTCGACAGTTTCAATAGAATGTTGGAGAGATAGAGTTTGAGATAGAAAGCACAGAGAGGTTAGGGTCCGATCACATTCACTTAGTTCAAAAGATTCATCAAGAAGACATAGCTATAAGTGAATGCTGTAGAGGACAGAACACTAGTATATATATATAATCAACATAGTGAAGATAATCATGAAGACATGTTGAGATTGAAGCCAAACCAAATGTGAAGACATAGCAAATGTAACGCCATGAGTGAAACACTTCAAACAGAACATTTGGTGGTGGCGTTACCCACCGTATAGGAAGTATTAGACCCAGACACGGCGCACAATTATCGTGGCGCTCCGAAGTCAAATTCCACATTGATGTATTCACACTTAGAATATATGCCTTCATTGATTGAAGATATACTTTACTTCGTGTGTTGCACATCTAAGTCATCAATATGCATAAGTGTTAGGATGTGTGCCTGATCATAGGACATTTGAGGATTCCAAGATATTTAGCTCACACCGTAACTTGCAAAATCTCTTCTCATCCAAGGGCTTGGTGAAGATATCTGCCAATTGCTCTTCAGTGTTGACGTGAATGATATCAATATCTTCCTTCACAACATGATCTCTGAGAAAGTGATGACGAATTTCAATGTGCTTTGTCTTCGAGTGCTGAACTGGGTTGTTGGCAATCTTGATGGCGCTTTCATTGTCGCAGTAGAGTGGCACTTGCTTCAGATGAATGCCATAGTCCTTGAGTGTTTGCTTCATCCACAGAAGCTGAGTGCAGCAAGATCCAGCAGCAATGTATTCAGATTCAGCAGTGGAGAATGATACACAGTTCTGCTTCTTTGAAGACCAACATACAAGTGATCGTCCCAGAAAATGACATGTGCCTGATGTAGACTTGCGATCCACTTTGTCACCAGCATAATCAGCATCCGAGAATCCAACCAGATCAAACTCTGAGCCCTTTGGATACCATAATCCTAGAGTTGGGGTGTGAGCCAAATATCGAAGAATTCGCTTCACAGCTAAGTGATGCGACTCCTTTGGTGCCGCTTGAAATCGAGCACACATGCAAACACTAAGCATAATATCTGGCCTAGATGCACATAGATAAAGCAAAGAACCAATCATGGAGCGGTATACCTTTTGATTGAACTCTTTACCATTGTCGTCAGGACCCAGATGATGCTTGGCTGGCATTGGCGTCGTGAAGCCTTTGCAGTCTTGCATACCAAACTTCTTCAGGCAATCTTTGAGATACTTCTCTTGAGATATGAAGATGTCGTTGCGTTGCTGTCGTATTTGAAGACCGAGGAAGAACTTCAGCTCTCCCATCATGGACATCTGATATTGCTCTTGCATCATATATCCAAACTCTTCACTGTACTTCTGATTGGTGCAGCCGAAGATAATGTCATCCACATATATTTGGCACACAAACAGTTCACCATCATATGTCTTCGTGAAGAGAGTGGGGTCGAGGGAACCAGGTATGAAGCCTTTGCTCTTCAGGAAGTATTTGAGTGTGTCATACCAGGCCCGAGGGGCTTGTTTGAGGCCATACAGTACCTTGTTGAGCTTGTATACCATGTCAGGATGTTTTGGATCTTCAATGCAAGCGGTTGTGCAACATACACTTCTTCTTCAATCTTGCCATTGAGAAAGGCGCGCTTCACATCCATTTGATATAGAAGTATGTTATTATGATTTGCATAGGCCAGCAGTATGCGTATGGCTTCAAGTCTAGCCACAGGAGCAAATGTTTCATCAAAGTCAATGCCTTCCACTTGAGTATATCCTTGAGCAATGAGACGAGCTTTGTTTCTGACAACTTGACCATGCTCATCTTGCTTGTTGCGGTATATCCATTTGGTGCCTATTATGTTGTGCTTCCGAGGATCAGGACGCTTAACCAGTTCCCATACATTATTCAGCTCAAACTGTTGAAGCTCTTCTTGCATAGCTTGAATCCATTCAGGTTCCATGAAGGCTTCTTCAACTTTCTTGGGTTCTGTTATTGAGACGAATGCGAAGTGCCCACAGAAATTTACTAGCTGAGTTGCCCTTGAACGAGTGAGCGGGCCGGGTGCATTGATGCTATCAATTATTCTCTCAATCTGCACTTCATTGGCAACACGAGGATGTACAGGGCGAAGATTTTGCTCTTGCTGATCATTGTCATTGTTAGAGGGATTGTCTTCAAGCTGAGCATTGTCTTCAGGTTGATCAGGTGCGGAGATGATAAGTTCCTCTTCAGGTTGAGCTTCAGAGGGTATGATTTCTCCAGTTCCCATTAGCTTGATTGATTCGCTGGATGGAACTTCATCTAGCACATTTGGCAGGTGTTCTCTTTGTGAACCATTAGTCTCATCAAATCGCACATCCACTGTTTCAACCACTTTATAATGAAAGAGATTGAAGACTGTGTAGGAGTGCGAATCCTTTCCATATCCAAGCATAAAACCCTCATGTGCTTTTGGTGCAAATTTTGAAGTGTGATGTGGATCCTTGATCCAGCACCTGGCGCCAAATACTCTGAAGTAACTGACATTTGGCTTCTTGCCAGTAAGGAGCTCATAAGATGTCTTGTTCAGAAGCTTGTGAAGATAAACACGATTGATTGTATGGCATGCAGTATCAATGGCTTCAGGCCAGAATTTTCCTGGAGTCTTGTATTCATCTAGCATCCTTCTGGCCATCTCAATGAGTGTTCTGTTCTTGTGTTTGACGACGCCATTCTGCTGTGGTGTGTACGGAGCTGAGAATTCATGTGTGATGCCCAAAGTATCAAGATATGTATCAAGGCCAGTATTCTTGAATTCAGTGACATTGTCACTTCTGATGTGCTTTATCTTGGCGCCATAGTTGTTCATTGCTCGATTGGCGAAGCGTTTGAAGACATCCTGCACTTCAGTCTTGTAGAGGATTATGTGCACCCAAGTATATCTAGAATAATCATCAGCAATGACAAAGCCATAGAGACAAGCAGTAGTAGTAAGAGTTGAGTAATGAGTGGGACCGAAAAGATCCATGTGGAGCAGTTCGAAGGGTCGAGTAGTTGTCATGATTGTCTTCGAGGGATGTTTGGCCCTCGTCATCTTTCCTGCTTCACAGGCACCGCATAAGTGATCTTTCTTGAACTTGACGCCCTCGATGCCTATGACATGCTTCTTCTTTGCAAGGGTGTGGAGGTTCCTCATGCCAGCATGCCCTAGCCTCCGATGCCAGAGCCAGCATTCTGAAGCTTTTGCTAGAAGACATACGGCAAGCTGTGGTCCTGCTGAGAAATCTACCATGTACAAATCATCTTTCCGATACCCTTCAAACACTAGAGACTTGTCAGATTCCATTAGAACAAGGCAGCGATATTTTCCAAATATTACGATCATGTTCAAATCGCAAAGCATTGAGACAGACATTAAGTTGATGCCAAGGGATTCAACAAGCATGACTTTATCCATGTGTTGATCCTTTGAGATTGCAACTCTACCTAGACCCAGTACCTTACTTTTACCAGTGTCAGCAAATGTGATGTGACTCTTGTCGGATGGACGTAAGGTTGAGTCCATAAGAAGGCTTCTTTTGCCAGTCATGTGATTTGTACACCCACTATCAATAATCCATTCTGAAGACGCTGGTGTCGTACCCTACAGTGCAGTTAGGGGGATAGGCTTCATGAAGAGAATTGTTAAGAAAAAACATTTGACGAACCAGTGGGTTATGAAAGCTTAGATCCAGATTAGGACTAATAGGGAGAGTAGCAAGCGATTCAGGAACGAAGTACATAGTAAGACCATTCGGGCATTTGATCTTGCGCCCTACAAGATGTTTAAGGTCCCCAGCAATAGCGTCAGACGATTTTGGTTTTCTGCTGGAGACCTTTCCCTGCAAAAGAGAGTTAAGCTTTCTTAGCCACCCACATCTTCAAGGGTGGCTTAGAAGCAATAAGTCTAAGTGCAGCGTCTGAGAACTTTGGCTTTGGAGCCCTAGCAAAAAGTCTTGCAGGCGGACAATAGTACTCATAAGAATAAGCAGAATAGTTCTTGGTCTTATGAACATGGTGGTTCGATGAACCGCGCTCATATTCATAGGCCTGAGTATGGTTTCCCTACAAAACATTTGCGTTAGTGCGACTCAGGTGAGTCCTCTGTCTGTATGAAGCCTTTGGGCCGTATGAAGCCTGTGGTCTGGGGTTTGTCTTCTTCATCTGTGGTGTCATGACGACATTCACAGGAAGATTTTCCAAACACTTTTTTGGCACCCAGATCTTCTTCATAGGCGGTCCATTCCTGCAGTTAGTACCAATGTACCTAGCAAACACTTCACCATTCTGATTCTTAAAAAGTTTATAGTTTGCATCAAAGGATTCATCAATGACAATGGGGTTAGCACAAGTGAAGCCAGATAGATTGGATGGATCTGCTGAAGGTTCCTTTGCAGTAACCCATGTGGTTTTGGGGTACTGCTCAGGTTTCTAGTAAGAGCCATCAGCATTCATTTTCCTTACGAACCCAACACCCTCTTTCCTAGGGTTTCAGTTCAGGATCTGTCTTTTGAGGACATCACATAGTGTCTGATGCCCTTTGAGACTTTTGTACATCCCTGTTTCAAGCAATGTCTTCAACCTAGCATTCTCATCAGCAATAGCAGTGGTATCCTCAGCAGAGGGGTTAGTTCCCACATCAACAGTTGAAGATATTGCAACAGTAGCAGCAGTAGAACATTCAGCAACAGAAGTAGCATTATCACGCTCAATGCATTTAAGACATGGTGGTTCAAATCCTTCCTGAGCGGAACTGATCTGTTTGGCGCGAAGTGACTCATTTTCTTTTTGAAGATCTTCATGAGCTGCTCTCAATTTCTCAAGATCTTGCTTCCTTTGAAGATAATCATAGGAAAGCTTTTCATGAGTTGTTGAGAGCGTTTCATGACGACTTTTTCAAGTTCCTCATACTTAACGTGAAGATTTTTTATGTCTTCAATTAAGGACTCAGATCGAGTCATTTCAGCGCCCAACAGATCATCGCTTTTGTCTAACAGTTTTTGAATATGTTCCATGGCTTTCTGTTGTTCATTTGCAATTTTAGCAAGTGTTTTGTAGCTGGGTCTTGAACCACAATCAGAGTCATCGTCACTAGATGTTTGATAGTGATTAGTGCGTGTGTTTACCTTGGCACCGCGTGCCATGAAGCAGTAGGTAGGAGCAGAGTAGTCCTTGTCATTTGCATCGGTGTCGGTGATGAAGTCATTGTCTTCAGTGTTGAAGATGGACTTGGCAACGTATGATGTAGCCAGACTTGCAATGCCAGAATCGGACTCCTCCTCAGACTCCACATCCGCCTCCTCAGAAGCGGACTCCTCCTCTGAATCCATTTCCTTGCCAACAAACGCACGTGCCTTGCCAGATGAGCTCTTCTTGTGTGATGAAGACTTTGAGGAAGACTTGGAAGAAGACTTTGAGTATTTCTTCTTCTTCTTGTCGTCAGAGTCATATTCCTTGCTCTTCTTCTTCTTTCTGTTCTCATTGTCCCACTGCGGACACTCAGAGATGAAGTGGCCAGTTTTCTTGCACTTGTGGCATGTTTTCTTGAGCAGAAACTTCATCATTCCTTGAGCTTGATCGTGAAGACTTTCTGAAGCCTTTCTTCTTGGTGAATTTTTGGAACTTCTTCACAAGCATAGCAAGTTCCTTTCCAATGTCTTCAGGATCATCAGAACTGCTGTCAGATTCTTCTTCAGATGAGGAGACAGCTTTTGCCTTCAAGGCACGAGTTCGCCCATAGTTTGGACCGTAGATATCTCTTTTCTCAGAAAGCTGAAACTCATGTGTGTTGAGCCTCTCAAGTATGTCGGACGGATCGAGTGTCTTGAAATCAGGTCGTTCTTGAATCATCAGGGCTAGAGTGTCAAACGAACTGTCAAGTGATCTCAGTAGTGTCTTGACGACTTCATTCTTGGTGATCTCAGTAGCGCCGAGGGCTTGAATCTCATTTGTGATGTCAGTGAGTCGATCAAACGTGAGCTGGACATTCTCATTGTCATTTCGCTTGAAGCGGTTGAAGAGGTTGCGAAGGACACTGATTCTCTGATCTCTCTGGGTTGAGACGCCTTCGTTGACCTTGGAGAGCCAGTCCCAGACCAGCTTAGATGTTTCCAAAGCACTCACACGGCCATACTGTCCTTTGGTCAGATGACAACAGATGATATTCTTGGCAGTAGAGTCCAGTTGAACGAACTTCTTGACATCAGCAGCAGTGACACCTTCTCCAGCCTTGGGAACGCCGTTCTTGACGACATACCATAGGTCGACGGCAATGGCTTCAAGATGCATGCGCATCTTATTCTTCCAGTAGGGATATTCAGTTCCATCGAAGACGGGACACGCAGCGGAGACTTTAATTATCCCTGCAGTCGACATAGCTAAAACTCCAGGTGGTTAAACCGAATCACACAGAACAAGGGAGTACCTTACTCTGATACCAATTGAAAGTGCGTTATATCGACTAGAGGGGGGTGAATAGGCGATTTTTATGAAAGTCTTCAAAACGTGGAAGTTTTGAAGACAAACGATAGAAATAAACCTATTACCGTGCAGCGGAAGGTAGACTACACTAGGCAAACCATAGTCAAGTATTCAATGGAGTGAGAGCACAATGAATAATAGCAGCAATGTAGTAAGGATCGGGTAGGAAGATATTATGAAGCCAAACAGAACACGCAGTCACTCAGTGAAGACAAAAGATAGTGCAATCATACAATGACTTCACAAAGAGTAACAGTAAGTAAAGGGAAGGGAAGGATGAAACCAGTGACTCGTTGAAGACAATGATTTGTTGGACCAGTTCCAGTTGCTATGACAACTGTACGTCTGGTTAGGGCGGCTAGGTATTTAAACCTGAGGACATACAGTCCCGGACACCCAGTCCTGAACACGCAGCTCAGGACACCCAGTCCTCACCGTATTCCCCTTGAGCTAAGGTCACACAGACCTCACCCAATCACTCTGATAAGTCTTCAAGGTAGACTCCCAAACCTTCACAGACTTCGTTCACCGGCGATCCACAATGTCTCTTGGATGCTCAGAACGCGACGCCTAACCGGCTGGAGGATTCACAGTCCTCAAGTGTAATAAGTCTTCAGATCACACAGACAAGAAGACTTAAGTGATGCCTAATTCTCTTTGGCTCTGGGTTGTTAGGGCTTTATCCTCGCAAGGAATTCTCTCTCAAAGGCTTCGAGGTGGGTTGCTCTCAAACGACAAAAGCCGTACTCTAACTCTGAGCAGCCAACCGTTTATGGTTGTAGGGGGTGGGCTATTTATAGCCATTAGGCAACCCGACCTGATTTGTCCGAAATGACCCTGGGTCACTAAGGAACTGACACGTGTTCCAACGGTCAGATTTCATACTCACACGGAAACTTTACTTGGGCTACAAGCAAAGCTGACTTGTCCGACTCTGGACAAGATTCGCTCTCATAGTCTTCACTCGAAGACATAGGTTTTGGTTAAGCATCACTTCAGTCATTCTGACTGGTTCTCTTGGACCCCACTTAACAGTACAGTGGTTCCTATGACTCAACAAAGAAGAAAAAGAACTACGAAAGATCCAAGTCTTTGAGCTCCATAGGCTTCATGTAATGTCTTCTCTTGTCATAGTCTTCAATGTGAATATCTTCATATACCACCTTTGACATCAATGTCTTCATACATTTTTAGGGGTCATCTCTGGTCGGAAAACCGAATAAGTGAGGGACTTCTACCTGTGTTATCCTGCAATTCTCACAAACACATTAGTCCCTCAACTAGATTTGTCGTCAATACTCCAAAACCAACTAGGGGTGGCACTAGATGCACTTACAATTAGACACTAAATCCTTTAATGAGCTTGCAAAATGCTTGCATTAGATCCCTCATTAGACACTATATGTTCATCACCAGGAGCATGTAAAATGTTTGCATCAAATCCTTCATTAGCAGTCTGTTCATTAGACACTTCAGGATCAAAAACAACATGAGCTTGTATGTTTGCACTGGAAACTTGATTAGATACATCAGATTCAGTCGGTTCAGTATTGATTTGGGGAGTTATAAAATAAGTAGAAATTGGTTTCATTTTCTCATAGATTCCCTACATACAAGCAGTTTTACAACACCGTCAGGTTTAACTATTGGCCAGAAATTTAAGAGTTGAATTAGATATAATCAGGGATGTGATGTACCTACTCGTTGCGCATGCTACTCTTGCAAGCTGCGACTGTCCGTTTGCGCAAGCTCGATCCCATGCCCGTGCTGCCGCCGCTGCCTCCCACGCAGGCTACACCCAGGGTTGGATCTTCATCTTCTTGTCCTTCTGTTCGCTTGAAGCTCGGCGACCGCCCTCCAATGAGGGCGCGAGGAAGTGTTGTGTCGGTCTGTCCAGCGGTGGCTAGGTTAGGAGCGAACCAGACTGGAGGCTGGAGCGAATGAATTGGGATTTTTCCTGCTGTCGATCAATATGGGAGGCGCTCGTTTGGGCCGCGAGCCTGCTATAGGGCCTGCCTTGCACTTATGTTATTGGCCCATCCAAATTAAAACATTTTTCTTCATTTTTTACATTGCCTGCTCGTGCGTTGGGACGAACAAAACTAGCATGGGCCAACCTGGACGACTCAAACTAGGTGCACACTTTCCAGCCACCTGAGGCGGCCGCCCATACCAGCCCCTATGGTGGCGTCGCCCCTTTTTGCGTGTATGATTGGATAGTGAAAAATATTCCAGTGGCGCTTTTGATTTACCCACAGAATGGTTGAATTGCTTGTTTCTATGAACTGAGTTCGCCAATAATGTGAAGGATGTCAGTCTTTTCATCCTATTGTAGATTGCTTAGATCTCGATATGCCAAAAGTAATCGCATGAAATATACAATAAAAGTCAATGTGATGTGTTTGGCTACAACTAGCCTGACTACACGTCCTCATATAACATATCAAGGACGCACCATCTTACTAGATTAACCATTCGACTTACCCATGCAGTGTGGGAAGAAAGAAGTATTGGGACTGCGTATCCAAGCAATTGATGCCATGGACTCCTTCGTACAACCTTGTAAGCGAAAAAGAAGTTGCAGTGTGCTTGTACAAAGAACTAGTGTAAGTTCAGTTACCTGCTTCTCGGAATTTTAGTTAGCCACTTATTGCAAAATTGTTCAATTACGTTGCTTGGCTTAATTTAGTTTGCTACTGATTACATAATGGCACAGCCTGTTAATCATATTGTAGACTGCGCCTATCTATGTGTTTGATACTGTTAAGAATTACCTGTTTGCCTTAACTTAAATATCTACTTGTTTGTTTAACTGCTTTGTTGCTGCAATAGCGGGTTACAATGATGTTAATAACTACTTTTCAGCATCCAATTGAAACTCTTTAATTCCTTGTTTGTTTAACTGGTTTGCTGTTATAACTCCCAGTTGAGATGTTTTGCTAACTTCAACTTTTCTGAATCCAATCGGAACTTTAATGGCAAAACAGGTTAGCCCAAGATCAAAGAGTGAGGTCCCCATGGACGTTGCATCATCCCACAGTAGTGGCACTGGCCCAATCGTGCATTATGAATTGCCAACTGCTGATGCTCTAGAGGCTAAACTGGTGGTAGAAAGAGATTCTGCTTCTGCACTTAGAGATGAAGTTGACATGTTGAGGAAGCAAACAGCACAATCACAAGCAGTACTCAAGACAACCATTAAATATTTGGTGGATTTCAAAACGAAGCAAGCTGAGACTGACCAGATTGTTAAGGTCCTGAAGGAAAAAAGGAAATTAAATTCCTACTTGGTAAATCATAGGTGAAATGTTCTTTCCATAGTTGAATAACCTTTGTGTTGTTTGTTCATGTAATCAATCAAACCATTTGTTTTAGAGATCATGTAATAATTGTTTTTTTGTTTTTTTTGTTTGTAATTTTATTTGAGCACAAGTCTGTATTAATTGATAAGATTCGGAGAAATTTCATTTGGATTGCTGTGCCAGACCTACAAATATGCCAATCGGGCTGAATGTGCATTCAGCAATAGTAGTATAGATGGACCATAAGTGGCACGCATCGGAAAGGTCCAAGATGCTGGCTAAAAAAAGGATGATGTTGTAGCCAAAAAAAGTATAGCGGCATGGCTTATGTATGTTAGTTGATATTATTGATCCATATACTTTATAAGTGTTTATATGTCTGTTAGTTTCGTACATTCTTGGTTGATTGACTCGGTATTTGAATCTTGATACATCGCTTGTGTACATATCTAAATGGGAGTACACATTATGCTGCGTGTGACATTTGAGTTGGACATGAAGTGTTCCAAATATTCGAATTCACCTTAAACTGGATTCTAGTTTCTGAATTTGAGTATCGGCCTTTGTAAACCATATTCATATATGACAGTGGAATACATCTTTGTCGTCCTTTTGAAGATATATAAAAACACATAGAATGATTTATAAAGATTCATATAGGAATACAAAATGGATTCAAATTTAGTTGCCAGGGTAAACGTGGATGCTTATTGTCCCAAAATTCGAAAGAAACAGCAAAATGTCCACTCCCGCATCGGCTGCCCGAAGCCAAGTGGTTGGGAGATGGAAATTACTGTCTACCCATTACACGGACAATCCATCGGCCCGATTTCCACTGCTCTAAATAGGGGTAGGTTAGTAACTTCAATTAGACGTGACACGACCGCCTCTGAGCCCATTCCGACACAGTGGGCGTCAAACATGGGCGGCAAAACTCATTTGATTCAAGCTCGTCCGAAAGACCTCTGTTTCTCCCTCCATTCCCCATTCATACACGGTGGGCGGAAAAACACCCTCTCCTCGTCCGAAATAGATGTAGGCTAATATTTTAAATAGGGGCAAATGTGTAACTTCCATCAGACGTGACACAACCGCCCTACCTGTCAGCCCCGTTCATACACCGTGGGCGCCAACCGTGGGCGGCAAAACACCCTCTCCTCGCCCGAAATAGTTACCGACAAATATTTGGGAGATGCGATATTACCATCCTATCCCCAACCGACGAGACATCCAAATTTGAAACGGGGGATAAGTTCGTAACTTTCCTATATTTCAGACAGGCGCGTCCCAAAAACATGGTTCCCCGTACCTCTCCCTCCATTTTCCCATTCATACACCGTTCGCGCTAGAACACCCCATTCCCACACCAGCCTCCGTCCGCCACCCCATCCATCACCGCCGTCCTCCACCACATCCATCGCCACCGTCCTCCACCATGCCAGAGCGCCTACCAATACCGCATCGTCCACTGCTAGAGATGGACGTTTCTCATCCACGGCGATGGACCAATAGCCTTGCATCGCGTCCTCTCGCTTCATCGGCACCGTCGTCCTCTTTGCCGGGGCCGCTCACACGACCTTCTCTTCCACCGCAACGGGACTTATCCCCCGATGCACCCGTCTACCATCGCAGATCTGCTTCAACGCCACCGACAGCCATCGCACCCCCGATGCCTACACGGCGCTACAAGAGAGGTGGTACTTCATATCTCCTCAACTTTTTGATCTCAACCAGAAAATAGATCTTAACTTGGTTACTCTACCTTCTTTTCAGCTCTTAGAATTTAGTTCTTAGTTCGAAGCAAACAATGGATGCTAAATATCATTTCTCCGGTTTGCAGCTTCAAATCTGCCATGGCACAGCCATAATACGGTTTAATTGATCATGCTTAGGGTTTAATTGATCATGTTGGTTCCGTGGTGGTTTCTTTAATAGAAATCAAAGGGGAAACCCTCTTTTGCTAAAAAATATATGCTTAGAGTTTCCCCCTTTTATGATCACTATACGATCAGAATACATGCTTCGTGACATAATAACACTGCTCCACCCATCAAGCTAAACAAGCTTAGTTGTTCAAATACGAATCTGATATTATTAAAATAGAGTTGTTTAATTGGTCAGCTAAATGTTCCTAAATTAGTTTCAAAAATGCATGTTCGCCGCTCGGGTGTGTATCTCTGTGTGTGGTCTGGTCAGCACGGTTGGGGAGGTGAACTTTGCATATGCAGGGGTTTATAGGGAGACACTCTCCGAGTTGAAACCGCAATGCATTCCATAGATAATCTGACTACCTTTTATGTTTTCATGAATCTCAGATTCTGAACAGCATCATAATGATTATGAGCTTGCGCGCATGAAAAGAATAAAGCAGAACAATGCCATGGTTGTCAAACTTGGCATTAAGGGACTGAAATCAAGTCTGGATGCAATGCAATGCAAACACTCTCCACCTACAGATTCATGCTCAGAATATGATCCTAATAGTGATTCTGAGCTAGAGGGAGACCTAAGTCAATGTAGCTCCCTAGCGGAGGAGTCAGAGGAAGATGCCCTATCTTATTCACCCATCAAGGTACTTGCTCTAACTTTCCAAGGTTACATTGCTCGCACATATCTTGCAACTGATGCTTTGCATTGCTTCTACTTTGTTGAACTGCCATTAGCTTAGTTTACACATCGTGTATGTGAATACGCCCTGCCTATCCATTTTCAGTACATATTCCATCTGTCATCATACCATATTTATCCATTCAAATGATGTTCTTGTGTATCAGACGTTCAAAAGGAAGAGGGCGATTGCTGATCATGGAGGAGCACAAGCAAAGTATTTGGAAAAGGTAGTGGCACCTGATAAATCAAATAGCCCATTAGGTGTAGTTGCAATATCACCTGACCCACAAAATACCCCAACTCTAGCAGACTCTAGCCCTACTACACTAGTCATTTCTGATGCCCCAACTCAGCAGACCCCAACTGTAGCAAACAGTATGATTATGCCAGTTGACATAGCACCAGCTGTACGACACAAAACCCCCATTCCAGCAAAGAGTACACCAAATCTAGTTGCCAAATCCCTTTTCGAACCAGAGAGAGCCCCAATTGCAACAAATAGGACCCCTGTTCCATTTCTTCCCAGTTTAGAAGACGAAGCTTATGTTGTTGTCAGGAACTTTGTGCGCATCTTTCCTTCATGGAAAGATTATACTGCAGACACAGAACAATTTCCAGTCTTCCTCCACAACTTACGCGTAAGTAATGTACTAATGTTATTCATGGTGATTACTGCATATGTTTCTCCTGACAGAAGACACAAGATTTCATTCTTTTAAATAGGAGAGGCGCAAACTGGATTGTGATGACGAGCAAGGGTTGGTTGCGCTTTTCAAGCACTCGTTGATGAAGTATCGTTCCTACCTGAGGCAAGCGCACTTCGATGGCAAGCCTCTGAACAAAATTTCTGTAAAGTCTCCGGTGCTACATTTATCCGACGGTGACTGGAATAATCTTGTTACACATTGGTCTCGGCTGCAGCGTAAGGTACTGTCTATGATATCACATCACAATTTGAACTACATTTCTGCATTTGCCTTAATGTCTCACTTGTACGAAAACTGTTAGCAGAAGAACATTCGTTCTCAAGGGACCACAGAATCTCGCAACTATACTGCACACTGCATTGCTCTTGTGAGTACCTCTTGCCCTGTATGACCATACGTACTTTCATAGCTGTTTGATTATGTAGCATCACTGCACATGTTAGCCTCGTAATCGTCCATTTGGTGGACATTATAAGATCCGTATGGACTCTTACATAAATTTAGAATCAACCCAATGCTTTTGAAGAGGTTTAGCTCTGCAGTCCTCTTGTAAGGACTGAACGTGGTCTATCATTGTACTTACACTAACAGCTACTCCCTCCGTCCCATAATATAAGAACGTTTTGTACAATACACCGGTGTTCAAAACACTCTTGTATTATGGGAAGAGGGATTGGTTCATTTTGTAGCATTCTGCATCTTATCTCCCTCGCCCACCATTTACTAAAAAAGATTAGATCTATATTTAATCTTACCAACAAGTAGAATACACAGACAATGCCAGTGCAGAAGTGTAGCCCATTGCTCTTGTCAGTACATTTCGTCCTGTAACGCTTGTACTTCCAGGGATTGGTAGTTGATTATGTAGCATCAATCTGCATCTTATCCTCATTATCCTCTATCCCTTCCAGTATTAACATATCGATAATTACTCTCTACAAAATGTAGAGTACAGGCAATGCTTATGAAGAAGATTATGTGCTGAAATTCTTGAGTTATCCTTCCCTTGCCATGGAGAAGGGCATTATAAAGCCGGTGTTAACTATTAATGTAAGTCAGTCCTTCTAAAGCCTTTATCCTCAACTGCTGTTTAATTTGCTCATACTCCCTATCGTTTACTGCTGTTTAGTTTGTTGTTTCTACCAAAATGCATGTTCGTAAGAACCGTAAGTTCTAAGTTTTACTTGTAAAACCAAATTCCTTATTCATATCATGCACATTACTTAATACTCCCTATATGTATGCTTGTTTTGTGGATCTATAATCCAGTGTGTGGTGAAGCAGCCCACGTTTGCACCTTGTCATCTCCTGTTTTATCTTACTGATGTGGCTAATGATATGAACAACATGCCATGCACGTTATCCAAAATAGATACAATGATTTTCTTTGCCCTTCATCTATGCTTGTTATGTTGACATGGTAATCCAGTAGTGTGGTGAAGCTCCCTGCATTATGAACAATGCCAAATTATGCTATTGATATTTTGAACATACTCTTTATTTTCTGATTTGAAACTGGATAGAATTGACAGAACAGTTATCATCTTTATTTATACACGTGCAAAACCTGACATCTCTCTGCTTTGTTTCAGGGTGATATGCCTGATGGCATGCACAAGTCTGCTGAAGGTTGTGAGACAAACCCAACAAATATTGCAGCAAAGAAGGCAAAAACATCTTGAAGATAGCGAGACAACCCCAAAGTCTTGTCTTGATGCAGTGTTCAGGTTACTTGAGACTAACAGTCAGACAAGCTCACAAAATTCGATGTCTGAATTAGTTCGACTTCTTCAGTCCCAAGTTCTAACAGAAAGGCATTCTGCAACTCAACTTCGACTTGAAGTCCTATCTCTAAGAAAGATTGCGCAGAACACCAATGAGAACCTCATCGCTAAATAGCTACACCTGGAAGCTATGACCGACATGCTAGGCCGGTCTCACAGCCTTGCTCAGCAGCTTGCGCAGCAGTTCCCTCGCAAGGCTAACCTTTCTTGAACTGTCTTGGAAGTGGTCTCGGTTCAGTATTATTTTGTTACGCTGCAATGGTGCCCAGTTTTTGTAATCTGCTTCTTTGTTGCGCTTTATGATCACTGGTGGCGAACTTTGATGCCCAGTGGATGTAATATACCTTAAATATTTTATTGTGTAGTGTAGGTTTATTCTTAGTTATTGTGCCGTAATTTCTTTATTGTATAGAGCAGGTTTGTTCTTAATTCCTACTAGTTACGCAGCAGCCCGAAATGAACCGCGGCCCATGATTGTGCGAATCAAATCATGGGCTTTTAACAGGCCAAAATTGTCTGGGTCCTTGTTTGGCCCAATTAGATATCGGCTGCGAGCAGGCCGGATGCAAACTGGGCCATAGTTAGGCCCAACTATATGACGGGCTTTTAACAGGCCGAAATTAATATAGGGCCGAAATGTTAAACGGGGCCCTTAACAGGCCAAAACTAATATCATGCCAAATTACTAAGTGGGCATTTAGCAAGTGGGCCCAAAAGCATAGTGTCCAGTTGATGGGTTGAATCTGATATGGGCCATAATTGAGCCCAAAGCCTCTTAAAGGGCCGGACCTGATCTGGGCCGTAATTTGGCCCAGAACGTGGTAGGCTTTTAACGGGCCGGATCTCATATGGGCCACTATTAGGCCCGGAGCGTGGCAGGCCATTAATGGACCGGATCACATATGGGCCGGCATTTGGCCCAAAACATGGCAGCCAGTTAATGGGCCGGCCTAATAGGGTCCTCAAAATCTTGTGGGCCTACAGCTGGGCCAGCCCATTAATGTCGGCGAAATCTCGTGGGCCTTTAGCTGGGCCGGCTCATTATGACCCGCAAGAATCTTGTGGGCCTTTACCTGGGTCGGCCCATTATGGCACACAAAAATCTTGTGGGCCTTTACCTGGGCCGGCCCATTATGGCCTGCAAAATCTTGTGGGCCTTTAGCTGGGCCAGCTCATTATGGTCCGCAAAATCTCATGGGCCTTTAGCTAGGCCGGCCCATTATGGTCCGCAAAATCTTGTGGGCCTCTAGTTGGGCCAGCTCATTTAAACTTTTTGGGTCGTGCCATGTGTCGACGTATCATAGGCGCCTTCTGTCCAGTGAGTGGATGACATCTGTCCCGATGATGAGTCGACACGTGTTTCCTCTAGCCAATGATGATTTTACACGTGGAAAATCCCCATTGGTCGGGGCTGTTAACGGGTTATCGGATCCAAAACCCGACCCGATAGCTTAACGGTGTTCCATTACGGTGGATGCCACGTGTCGGTCACCCTTGACGAAAGCACTTCTGTGACGCGCGATTTATCGTCATGGAAGTGGACACTTCCGTGATGATAATTTTGGTAATGTCATGGAACACTTCTACGACAGCACAGGTATGACTATCTTGATTCTATCATAAATTTGTCATGGATGTACATGCATGACAAAAAAAGCGACCTACTGTGACAAACACATATCATCACGGAAGTGTATTTTTTTTGTAGTGCGTGATATCCCATTGTCACCACAGATAAGCACGACAAGACATACATCAAGTGTTCTCAAATCCTTAAAGACTCAATATGATAAGATAACTTCAAAGGGAAAACTCAATCCATTACAAGAGAGTAGAGGGGGAGAAACATCATAAGATCCAACTATAATAGCAAAGCTCACGATACATCAAGATGTATCACCTCAAGAACACGAGAGAGTGAGAGAGAGATCAAACACATAGCTACTGGTACATACCCTCATCCCCGAGGTTGAACTACTCCCTCCTCGTCATGGAGAGCGCCAGGATGATGAAGATGGCCACCGGAGAGGGATTCCCCCTCCGGCAAGGTGCCGGAATGGGTCTAGATTGGTTTTCGGTGGCTACGGAGGCCTTTGGCGGCGGAACTCCCGATCTATTCTGCTCCTCAAAATTTTTAGGGTATATGGGTATATATAGGAGGAAGGAGTACGTCGGTGGATCTCTGGGCTGTCCACGAGGCAGGGGGCGTGCCTAGGGGGTGGGCGCCCCCCACCCTCGTGGGCAGCCCGGGACTCTCCTGGTCCATCTCCGATACTCCATGGGCTTCTTTTGGTCCAAAAATAAGTTCCGTGAAGTTTCAGGTCAATTGGACTCCGTTTGATTTTCCTTTTCTGTGACACTCTAAAACAAGGAAAAAATAGAAACTGGCACTGGGCTCTAGGTTAATAGGTTAGTCCCAAAAATCATATAAAATAGCATATAAATGCATATACAACATCCAAGGTTTATAATACAATAGCATGGAACAATCAAAAATTATAGATATGTTGGAGACGTATCACCCTCTCTCTCCCCTCAGGTCCACTAAGGCCCAATACTTCCTCGGGGGGTTCCGGTAACCCCTCCAGCACTCCGGTTTTCTCTGAAACCATCTGGAACACTTCCGATGTCCGAATATAGACGTCCAATATATCAATCTTTACGTCTCGACCATTTCGAGACTCCTCGTCATGTCCGTGATCACATCCGGGACTCCGAACTACCTTAGGTACATCAAAACACTAAAACTCATAATACCGATCGTCACCGAACTTTAAGCGTGCGGACCCTACGGGTTCGAGAATAATGTAGACATGACCGAGACACGTCTCCGGTCAATAACCAATAGCGAAACATGGATGCTCATATTGGCTCCTACATATTCTACGAAGATCTTTATCGGTCAAACCGCATAACAAAATATGTTGTTCCCTTTGTCATCGGTATGTTACTTGCCCGAGATTCCATCGTCGGTATCTCAATACCTAGTTCAATCTCGTTACCGGCAAGTCTCTTTACTCACTCCATAATACATCATCCTGCAACTAACTCATTAGTTACAATGCTTGCAAGGCTTATAGTGATGTGTATTATCGAGTGGGCCCAGAGATACCTCTTCGAAAATCGGAGTGACAAATCCTAATATCAAAATACGCCAACTCAACAAGTATCTTCGGAAACACCTGTAGAGCACCTTTATAATCACCCAGTTACGTTGTGATGTTTCGTAGCACACAAAGTGTTCCTCCGGTAAATGGGAGTTGCATAATCTCATAGTTATAGGAACATGTATAACTCATGAAGAAAGCTATAGCATCAAACTAAACGATCAAGTGCTAAGCTAACGGAATGGGTCATGTCAATCACATCATTCTCCTAATGATGTGATCCCGTTAACCAAATGAAAACTCATGACTATGGTTAGGAAACATAACCATCTTTGATCAACGAGCTAGTCAAGTAGAGGCATAGTAGTGACACATTGTTTGTCTATGTATTCACACATGTATTTTGTTTCCGGTTAATACAATTCTAGCATGAATAATAAACATTTATCATGATATAAGTAAATAAATAATAACTTTATTATTGCCTCCAGGGCATATTTTGTAACACCCTGGATATGACTTTCCCAATATGTACTCCAACTCTTGCCGTTTCCGGCGTTAAGTTATTTTATTTTTCTCGGGTTCAGGTTTTGTCTCCGTGTGTTGTTATCGTTGTCATGCATCTCATATCATGTCATCATGTGCATTGCATTTGCATACGTGTTCATCTCATGCATTCGAGCATTTTCCCCGTTGTCCGTTTTGCATTCCGGCGCTTCGTTCTCCTCCGATGGTCATTTCTACTTTTCTTTCGTGTGTGGGGATTAAACATTTCCGGATTGGACCGAGACTTGCCAAGCGGCCTTGGTTTACTACCGGTAGACCGCCTGTCAAGTTTCGTACCATTTGGACTTCGTTTGATGCTCCAACGGTTAACCGAGGGACCGAAAAGGCCTCGTGTGTGTTGCAGCCCAACACCCCTCCAAGTTGGCCCAAAACCCACCAAAACCCTCTCCATCATCTAGAGCGTTCGATCACGATCGCGTGGCCGAAAACCGCACCTCATTTGGACTCTCCTAGCTCCCTCTATGCCTATATATAGACCCCTTCCCCGAAATCCGGATCTCCCTCGTCCGAAACCCTAAAAATATCTCCTCCGCCGCCGCCGGACACGTCCGGACGGAGCCGGACGTTGTCCGCCGCCGCCACCGACCAACCTCGGCTCGCCACATGTCCCCGGGAGAGCCCCACTTCGCCGCCGACCACGAGGGCCCGCCAGGCCCGGAGCCGGCCCCCGCGGCCCAGTTGCCCGCGCGCCGCCGCCTGGCTCTTCTCCGCCCGAGCCGGCAGCCCCTCGCCGCGTCTCCGCCTTCACTCCGCTGCGCCGCCGCGGGCCATTGCCGGCCCCACCGGAACAAGCCGTTGCGCCACCTCGTCAGTCCGGCGACCGTCCGCGCCCCGCCACCTCTCCACCGACCACGCCGGCTCCGGCGAGCGCCACCCGCCGCCATCCACCGCTCCGGCAAGCCCGCAAACGACTCCAGTGAACAGTGATTCCGGCGAGCGCCTCGAAGTCCGTGCAGATCTGAGATCCGAAATCTCGGTTGACTTTTTGCCCGAAACCCTAGTTCATATTGCCCTGTTCATCATGCTATAACTCCGCATCCGTAGCTCCGTTTTTGGCATATAGCATATCAAAATGTTCGTCTCAAAGAGCACATCATTTCATCGCATTGCATCATTTTCATTTGAGTTCATCTTGATGCCCGAAATGTTGTTAGAAAAGTGCTACTTGAGTTAATTGTCAGATATGCTGCTCCATTTAGATATTTGTCATTTTTGCCATGATTAATGTGTGCATGATATGCCCCTGAGCTCTACGTATGTTTTGTTAAGGGTTTTGCCATCTTTCCAGAGGTGCAACCCATGTATTTTTTTTGATGTGTGTGGTGACTAGCACAAGCTTGCAAAGTGAGGCACTTGGTAATGCTGATTTCAGGGACAGCATTTCCACTAAGTCCTTGAGCTGTTTATCTCATATGGCCATATGTTCATGTTGTTTCCTAGTGATCTGTGTCTCTTTTGAGGATGATCAGTAAGGATGTTTTGTTAATCTTGTAGTGCTCTATCCATCCATGTCTTTGTTTGCAATTATGGAGCACCCTAGATTGAGTCAATCGAGCTCTACTTTTGCTATTTCGTGAATCTGGGCAGATTGTCTACTTGTTAGTGATTTTGCTGATGATGTTGTAGTTGATCCGTGCATGCTATGCTATTGTTCTTGTCATGTCTAGCTTGCATTTTATGTATTCTTGATGGGTGTATGCTTGGATTATCATGACTTTCTCCGTAGTGAGTGCATCGAGCTCGTAAACATGCCTACTTGATATCTGTTTTCAGCATGCTCCAGTTTTCACTAAGTCTGAGAACTGATTATGTTTTTGCCATGTTCACATGCTTGCAATTGTATTTTCTGATCCCTTTTGGCTCAAGGTCACTAAGGGACTTTTGTTAAGCTCTTTAAGTAGCTCCATGCCATGCTTTACTTTGCCATGTTCAGGTCCTATAGCATATAGTTTTCATGCTCCGAAGAGTGCTATCTGATCTGAAATTCCAGACAAGTGTTAATTTCACTAAGTCTGAGATCTGTTTACCATATGCATTTTTTCCATGCTTGTTTGAACCTGTTAATGGATGAATTGGCCGTAGCTCAGTGCTAGACTTTTGTTAAGCATCATGAATGCATCCCTGCCATGTATTTTTTTGCCATGTTTGGGTGCTGTAGCATGTTCATCTTGTTGCATTTAGATGGCTACTTGCTGTAAATCGCAGACCGGTGTCATATTTGAATCGCTTGCCATTTCCAAACCGTAGCTCCGATTCCGGCGTTCTTTATATCGTTTTCAAGCTATTTCATCTCATCTTTCCAGTGGAACACTTGGATTTCCAAGTTGAGGCCAGGTTCATTCATTCCTTGTCACATCTTGCATATGCATCCCGCATCGCATCCCGCATAGCATACCATGTTTGCTTCATATTGTTTGATCCTTGCACTCGGTTGAGTGTGTCCTTGTTGCTTGTTTGTCTTGTTTGGATAGAGCCGGGAGACGAGTTCGCTAACGAGGAGCCCGTTGAGTTTGCTTTCGAGGATCCAGTCAACTCTGACAACTTTGCAGGCAAGATGATCATACCCTCGAAATCACTACTATCTTTGCTTTGCTAGATGCTCGCTCTTTTGCTATGCCAATGCTACGATGCCTACCACTTGCTTTCAAGCCTCCCAAATTGCCATGTCAAACCTCTAACCCACCATGTCCTAGCAAACTGTTGATTGGCTATGTTACCGCTTTGCTCAGCCCCTCTTATAGCGTTGCTAGTTGCAGGTGAAGATTGGAGACCGTTCCTTGTTGGAACATTATTTACTTGTTGGGATATCATTATATTGCCGTGTTATCTTAATGCATCTATATACTTGGTAAAGGGTGGAAGGCTCGGCCTCTCGCCTAGTGTTTTGTTCCACTCTTGCCGCCCTAGTTTTCGTCATATCGGTGTTATGTTCCCGGATTTTGCGTTCCTTACGCGGTTGGGTTATAATGGGAACCCCTTGACAATCCGCCTTGAATAAAAGTCCTCCAGCAATGCCCAACCTTGGTTTTACCATTTTCCACCTAGCCTTTTCCCTTGGGTTTCGCGGACTCAAGGGTCATCTTGTTTTAAACCCCCCGGGCCAGTGCTCCTCTGAGCGTTGGTCCAACCTAGAGCACCGTGCGGGGCCGTCCCTTGGCAACTTGGGTTACGTTGGCTCCCGTACGCTTAGCTTATCCGGTGTGCCCTGAGAACGAGATATGTGCAGCTCCTATCGGGATTTGTCGGCACAGCGGGTGGTGTTGCTGGACTTGTTTTACCATTGTCGGAGTTGTCTTGAAGAACCAGGATACCGAGTCTGATCGGAATGTCTCGGGAGGAGGTCTATTCCTTCGTTGACCGTGAGAGCTTGTCATGGGCTAAGTTGGGACTCCCCTGCAGGGATTTGAACTTTCGAAAGCCGTGCCCGCGGTTATGGGCAGATGGGAATTTGTTAATGTCCGGTTGTAGATAACTTGAACCTTAACTTAATTAAAATGAATCAACAGTGTGAGTTACCGTGATGGCCTCTTCTCGGCGGAGTCCGGGAAGTGGACACGGTGTTGGAGTAATGCTTGCCGCAGGTTTGCCCTCTTTAGTTATCCGTTCGCGCTTTGCCTCCTCTTCTCGCTCTCTTTTGCGGACAGGATAGCCACTATATATGCTAGTCGCGTGCTGCAGCTCCACATATTTTACGTTGCCTTACCTAAGATTAAATAGTCTTGATCGCGAGGGTGCGAGATTGCTGAGTCCTTGTGGCTCACAGATTACTATTACACCAGATGCGGGGCCTGACGATTCCGCTCCAGGTGACACGCTCGAGCTCAAGTGGGAGTTCGACGAGGACTCTCAACGATACTACGTGTCTTTCCCTGATGATCAGTAGTGGTGCCCAGTTGGGGTGATCGGGACCGTGTCACATGTTGGGTTATCTTTAATTTTGGCGCCGTAGTCGGGCCATGAGTGTTTGAATGATGTAATGTTATTTATGTACCTTGATTGACGTGGCGAGTGTAAGCCAACTGTGTTATCTCCCCTTTTATTATCTATATATTACATGGGATGTTGTGAAGATTGCCTAACTTGCGACATATGCCTTCAATGCGATTATGCCTCTAAGTCGTGCCTCGACACGTGGGAGATATAGTCGCATTGAGGGTGTTACATATTTCCTTCACATGCACCCTTGAAGAGTGGTCTATTTTTGTTGAATCTCGATAGTAGTGATACACATATTCATAATGTTGAAACCAAAAGATGCAGACTTGATAATGATAGTGCAACTTATTTGTGGCACTGCCGTTTGGGTCATATTGGTGTAAAGCGCATGAAGAAACTCCATACTGATGGACTTTTGGAATCACTTGATTATGAATCACTTGGTACTTGCGAACCATGCCTCATGGGCAAGATGACTAAAACGCCATTCTCCGGAACTATGGAGCGAGCAACAGATTTGTTGAAAATCATACATACTGATGTATGTGGTCCGATGAATATTGAGGCTCGTGGCGGGTATCCTTATTTTCTCACCTTCACAGATGATTTAGGCAGATATGGGTATATCTACTTAATGAAACATAAGTCTAAAACATTTGAAAAGTTCAAAGAATTTCAGAGTGAAGTGGAAAATCATCGTAAAAAGAAAATAAAGTTTCTACGATCTGATCGTGGAGGAGAATATTTGAGTTACGAGTTTGGTCTACATTTGAAACAATGCAGAATGGTTTCACAACTCACGCCACCCGGAACACCACAGCGTAATGGTGTGTCCGAACATCGTAATCGTACTTTACTAGATATGGTGCGATCTATGATGTCTCTTACTGATTTACCGCTATCGTTTTGGGGTTATGCTTTAGAGACGGCTGCATTCACGTTAAATAGGGCACCATCAAAATCCGTTGAGATGACACCTTATAAACTATGGTTTGGCAAGAAACCAAGGTTGTCGTTTCTTAAAGTTTGGGGCTGCGATGCTTATGTGAAAAAGCTTCAACCTGATAAGCTCGAACCCAAATCGAAGAAATGTGTCTTCATAGGATACCCAAAAGAAACTGTTGGGTACACCTTCTATCACAGATCTGAAGGCAAGACATTCGTTGCTAAGAACGGATCCTTTCTAGAGAAGGAGTTTCTCTCGAAAGAAGTGAGTGGGAGGAAAGTAGAACTTGATGAGGTAACAGTACCTGCTCCCTTATTGGAAAATAGTTCATCACATAAACCGGTTCCTGTGACTCCTACACCAATTAGTGAGGAAGCTAATGATGATGATCATGAAACTTCAGATCAAGTTACTACCGAACCTCGTAGGTCAACCAGAGTAAGATCTGCACCAGAGTGGTACGGTAATCCTGTTCTGGAGGTCATGTTGCTAGACCATGACGAACCTACGAACTATGAGGAAGCGATGATGAGCCCAGATTCCACAAAATGGCTTGAGGCCATGAAATATGAGATGGGATCCATGTATGAGAACAAAGTGTGGACTTTGGTTGACTTTCCTGATGATCGGCAAGCCATCGAGAATAAATGGATCTTCAAGAAGAAGACAGACGCTGATGGTAATGTTACTGTCTACAAAGCTCGACTTGTTGCGAGAGGTTTTCGACAAGTTCAAGGAGTTGACTACGATGATACCTTCTCACCAATAGCGATGCTTAAGTCCGTCCGAATCATGTTAGCTATTGCCGCATTTTATGATTATGAAATTTGGCAAATGGATGTAAAGACTGCCTTCCTGAATGGATTTCTGGAAGAAGAGTTGTATATGATGCAACCTGAAGGTTTTATCGATCCAAAATGTTCTAACAAACTATGCAAGCTCCAGCGATCCATTTATGGACTGGTGCAAGCCTCTCGGAGTTGGAGTAAATGCTTTGATATTGTGATCAAAGCATATGGTTTTATACAGACTTTTGGAGAAGCCTGTATTTACAAGAAAGTGAGTGGGAGCTCTGTAGCATTTCTAATATTATATGTGGATGACATATTGTTGATTGGAAATGATATAGAATTTCTGGATAGCATAAAAGGATACTTAAATAAGAGTTTTTCAATGAAGGACCTCGGTGAAGCTACTTACATATTGGGCATCAAGATCTATAGAGATAGATCAAGATGCTTAATTGGACTTTCACAAAGCACATACCTTGACAAAGTTTTGAAGAAGTTCAAAATGGATCAGGCAAAGAAAAAGGGTTCTTTCCTGTATTACAAGGTGTGAAGTTGAGTAAGACTCAATGCCCGACCACTGCAGAAGATAGAGAGAAAATGAAAGATGTTCCCTATGCTTCAGCCATAGGCTCTATCATGTATGAAATGATGTGTACCAGACCTGATGTGTGCCTTGCTATTAGTTTAGCAGGGAGGTACCAAAGTAATCCAGGAGTGGATCACTGGACATCGGTCAAGAACATCCTGAAATACCTGAAAAGGACTAAGGATATGTTTCTCGTTTATGGAGGTGACAAAGAGCTCATCATAAATGGTTACGTTGATGCAAGCTTTGACACTGATCCGGACGATTCTAAATCGCGAACCGGATACGTGTTTATATTGAATGGTGGAACTGTTAGTTGGAGCAGTTCTAAACAGGGCGTCGTGGCGGGATCTACATGTGAAGCGGAGTACATTGCTACTTCGGAAGCAGGGAATGATGGATTCTGGATGAAGGAGTTCATATCTGATATAGGTGTCATACCTAGTGCATCGGGTCCAATGAAAATCTTTTTTGACAATACTGGTGCAATTGCCTTGGCAAAGGAATCCAGATTTCACAAAAGAACCAAACACATCAAGAGACGCTTCAACTCCATCCGGAATCAATTCCAGGTGGGAGACATAGAGATTTGCAAAATACATACAGATCTGAATGTTGCAGGCCCATTGACTAAGCCTCTTCCACGAGCAAAACATGATCAGCACCAAGGCTCCATGGGTGTTAGAATCATTACTATGTAATCTAGATTATTGACTCTAGTGCAAGTGGGAGACTGAAGGAAATATGCCCTAGAGGCAATAATAAAGTTATTATTTATTTCCTTATATCAGGATAAATGTTTATTATTCATTCTAGAATTGTATTAACCGGAAACATAATACATGTGTGAATACATAGACAAACAAAGTGTCACTAGTATGCCTCTACTTGACTAGCTCTTTGATCAAAGATGGTTATGTTTCCTAACCATAGATATGAGTTGTCATTTGATTAACGGGATCACATCATTAGGAGAATGATGTGATTGACTTGACCCATTCCGTTAGCTTAGCACTTGATCGCTTAGTTTGTTGCTATAGCTTTCTTCATGACTTATACATGTTCCTATGACTATGAGATTATGCAACTCCCGTTAACCGGAGGAACACTTTGTGTGCTACCAAACGTCACAACGTAACTGGGTGATTATAAAGGTGCTCTACAGGTGTCTCCAAAGGTACTTTTTGAGTTGGCATATGATGTCTACTACACAACCTTCTTCTTGTAGACGTTTTTGGGCCTCCAAGTGCAGAGGTTTGTAGGACAGTAGCAAATTTCCCTCAAGTGGATGACCTAAGGTTTATCAATCCGTAGGAGGCGTAGGATGAAGATGGTCTCTCTCAAGCAACCCTGCAACCAAATAACAAAAAGTCTCTTGTGTCCCCAACACACCCAATACAATGGTAAATTGTATAGGTGCACTAGTTCGGCGAAGAGATGGTGATACAAGTGCTATATGGATAGTAGATACAGGTTTTTGTAATCTGAAAATATAAAAACAGCAAGGTAACTAATGATAAAAGTGAGCGTAAATGGTATTGCAATGCGTTGAAACAAGGCCTAGTGTTCATACTTTCACTAGTGCAAGTTCCCTCAACAATAATAACATAATTGGATCACATAACTATCCCTCAACATGCAACAAAGAGTCACTCCAAAGTCACTAATAGCGGAGAACGAACGAAGAGATTATGGTAGGGTACGAAACCACCTCAAAGTTATTCTTTCCAATCAATCTGTTGGGCTATTCCTATAAGTGTCACAAAAAGCCCTAGAGTTCGTACTAGAATAACACCTTAAGACACAAATCAACCAAAACCCTAATGTCACCTAGATACTCCAATGTAACCTCAAGTATCCGTGGGTATGATTATACAATATGCATCACACAATCTCAGATTCATCTATTCAACCAACACATAGGACCTCAAAGAGTGCCCCAAAGCTTCTACCGGAGAATCACGATGAAAACGTGTGCCAACCCCTATGCATAGGTTCATGGGCGGAACCCGCAAGTTGATCACCAAAACATACATCAAGTGAATCACGTGGTATCCCATTATCACCACAGATACGCACGGCAAGACATACATCAAGTATTCTCAAATCTTTAAAGACTCAATCCGATAAGATAACCTCAAAGGGGAAACTCAATCCATTACAACAGAGTAGAGGGGGGAGAAAACATCATAAGATCCAACTATAATAGCAAAAGAACATGAGAGAGAGAGAGAGAGATCAAACACATACTTACTGGTACATACCCTCAGCCCCGAGGGAGAACTACTCCCTCCTCGTCATGGAGAGCACCGGGATGATGAAGATGGCCACCGGAGAGGGATTGCCCCCTCCGGCAGGGTGCCAGAATGGGTCTCTTGATTGGTTTTTGGTGGCTACGAAGGCTTCTGGCGGTGGAACTCCCGATCTATTGTGCTCCCCGATCGATTTAGGGTATATGGAGATATATAGGCGGAAGAAGTACGTCGGGGGGGCCACGAGGGGCCCACGAGGGTGGAGGGCGCGCCCCCCCTACCTCGTGGCTTCCTCGAAGCTTCCTTGACGTGGACTCCAAGTCTCCCGGGTTGATTTCCTACCAAAAATAAGTCCCGTGAAGTTTCAGGTCAATTGGACTCCGTTTGATTTTCCTTTTCTGCGATACTCTAAAACAAGGAAAAAAACAGAAACTGGCACTGGGCTCTGGGTTAATAGGTTAGTCCCAAAAATAATATAAAAGTGTATAATAAAGCCCATAAACATCCAAAGTTGACAATATAATAGCATGGAACAATCAAAAATTATAGATATGTTGGAGACGTATCAGCATCCCCAAGCTTAATTCCTGCTCGTCCTCGAGTAGGTAAATGATAAAAACAGAATATTTGATGTGGAATGCTACCTAACATATTTATCCATGTAGTTCTCTTTATTGTGGCAAGAATATTCAGATCCATAAGATTCAAGACGAAAGTTTAATATTACATAAAAATAATAATACTTCAAGCATACTAATCAAGTAATCATGTCTTCTCAAAATAACATGGCCAAAGAAAGCTATCCCTACAAAATCATATAGTCTAGCTATGCTCTATCTTCATCACACAAAATATTTAAATCATGCACAACCCCGATGACAAGCCAAGCAATTGTTTCATACTTTTGATGTTCTCAAACTTTTTCAATCTTCACGCAATACATGAGCATGAGCCATGGACATAGCACTATAGGTGGAATACAATGGTGGTTGTGGAGAAGACAAAAAGGAGAAGATAGTCTCACATCAACTAGGCGTATCAACTGGCTTTGGAGATGCCCGTCAATAGATATCAATGTGAGTGAGTAGGGATTGCCATGCAACGGATGCACTAGAGCTATAAGTGTATGAAAGCTCAACAAAAGAAACTAGTGGGTGTGCATCCAACTTGCTTGCTCACGAAGACCTAGGGCATTTTGAGGAAGCCCATCATTGGAATATACAAGCCAAGTTCTATAATGAAAGATTCCCACTAGTATATGAAAGTGACAACATAGGAGACTCTCTATCATGAAGATCATGGTGCTACTTTGAAGCACAAGTGTGGTAAAAGGATAGTAGCATGGCCCCTTCTCTCTTTTTCTCTCATTTTTTTTATTTTTTTATTTTTTTATTTGGGCCTTCTCTTTTTTTATGGCCACTTTTCTCTTTTTTATTTGGGCTTCTTTGGCCTCTATTATGTATTTAGTTTCGTCCGGAGTCTCATCCCGACTTGTGGGGGAATCATAGTCTCCATCATCCTTTTCTCACTGGGACAATGCTCTAATAATGATGATCATCACACTTTATTTACTTACAACTCAAGAATTACAACTCGATTCTTAGAACAAGATATGACTCTATATGAATGCCTCCGGCGGTGTACCGGGATGTGAAATGACTCATGAGTGACATGTATGAAAGAATTATGAATGGTGGCTTTTCCACAAATACAATGTCAACTACATGATCATGCAAAGCAATATGACAATGATGGAGCGTGTCATAATAAACGGAATGGTGGAGAGTTGCATGGAAATATATCTCGGAATGGCTATGGAAATGCCATAATAGGTAGGTATGGTGGCTATTTTGAGGAAGGTAAATGGTGGGTGTATGATACCGGCGAAAGGTGTGCGGTATTAGAGAGGCTAGCAATGGTGGAAGGGTGAGAGTGTGTATAATCCATGGACTCAACATTAGTCATAAAGAACTCACATACTTATTGCAAAAATCTATTAGTTATTGAAACAAAGTACTACGCGCATGCTCCTAGGGGGATAGATTGGTAGGAAAAGACCATCGCTCGTCCCCGACCACCACTCATAAGGAAGACAATTAATAAATAAATCATGCTCCGACTTCGTCACATAACGGTTCACCATACGTGCATGCTACGGGAATCACAAACTTCAACACAAGTATTTCTCAAATTCACAACTGCTCAACTAGCATGACTCTAATATCACCATCTTCATATCTCAAAACAATCATCAAATATCAAACTTCTCATAGTATTCAATGCACTTTATATGAAAGTTTTTATTATATCCCTCTTGGATGCCCATCATATTAGGACTAAATTCATAACCAAAGAAAACTACCATGATGTTATAAAGACTCTCAAAATAATATAAGTGAAGCACGAGAGTTCATCTATTTCTTCAAAATAAAACTACTACCATGCTCTAAAAAGATATAAGTGAAGCACTAGAGCAACGACAAACTACTCCGAAAGATATAAGTGAAGATCAATGAGTAGTTGAATAATTATGTAACTATGTGAAGACTCTCTAACATTTAATAATTTCATATCTTGGTATTTTATTCAAACAGCAAGCAAAACAAAAGAAAATAGAATGACGCTCCAAGCAAAACACATATCATGTGGTGAATAAAAATATAGCTCCAAGTAAAGTTACCGATGAACGAAGACGAAAGAGGGGATGCCTTCCGGGGCATCCCCAAGCTTAGGCTTTTGTTTGTCCTTTAATATTACCTTGGTGTGACTTGGGCATCCCCAGGCTTAGGCTCTTACCACTCCTTATTCCATAGTCAACCGAATCTTTACCCAAAACTTGAAAACTTCACAACACAAAACTTAACAGAAAACTCGTAAGCTCTGTTAGCGAAAGAAAACAAAACACCACTTCAAGGTACTGTAATGAACTCATTCTTTATTTATATTGGTGTTAGACCTACTGTATTCCAACTTCTATATGGTTTATAAACTCTTTTACTAGCCATAGATTCATCAAAATAAGTAAACAACACATGAAAAACAGAATCTGTCAAAAACAGAACAGTCTGTAGTAATCTGAATCAAACGTATACTTCTAGAACTCATAAAATTCTAAAATAAATTGCTGGACCTTAGGAATTTATCTATTAATCATCTTCAAAAATAATTAACTAAATATCACTTTCCAAATAAAAATGGCAGCAATTCTCGTGAGCGCTAAAGTTTCTGTTTTTTACAGCAAGATTAAAAAGACTTTCCCCAAGTCTTCCCAAAGGTTCTACTTGGCACAAACACTAATTAAAAGCATAAAACCACATATAAAGAGAGGCTAGATGAATTATTTATTACTAAACAGGAACAAAAAGCAAGGAATAAAAAATAAAGTTGGGTTGCCTCCCAATAAGCGCTATCGTTTAACGCCCCTAGCTAGGCATGATGATTTCAATGATGCTCACATAAAAGATAAGAATTGTAACACAAAGAGAGCATCATGAAGAATATGACTAGCACATTTAAGCCTAACCCACTTCCTATGCATAGGGATTTTGTGAGCAAACAACTTGTGGGAACAAGAATCAACTTGCATAGGAAGGTAAAACAAGCATAACTTCAAAACGTTAAGCACATAGAGAGGAAACTTGATATTATTGCAATTCCTACAAGCATATATTCCTCCCTCATAATAATTTTCAGTAGCATCATGAATGAATTCAACAATATAACCAGCACCTAAAGCATTATTTTCATGATCTACAAGCATAGAAATTTTATTACTCTCCACACAAGCAAAATTCTTCTCATGAATAATAGTGGGAGCAAACTCAACAAACTAATTATCATGTGAGGCATAATCCAATTGAAAACTAAAATCATGATGACAAGTTTCATGGATATCATTATTCTTTATAGCATACAAGTCATCACAATAATCATCATAGATAGCAACTTTGTTCTCATAATCAATTGGAACCTCTTCCGGAATAGTGGATTCATCACAAAATAAAGTCATGACCTCTCCAAATCCACTTTCATCAATATAATCATCATAAATAGGAGGCATGCTTTCACCATAATAAATTTTCTCATCAAAACTTGGGGGACAAAAAATATCATCTTCATCAAACATAGCTTCCCCAAGCTTGTGGCTTTGCATATCATTAGCATCATGGATATTCAAGGAATTCATACTAACAACATTGCAATCATGCTCATCATTCAAATATTTAGTGGCAAACATTTCAATGCATTCTTCTTCTAACACTTTGGCACAATTTTCCTTTCCATCATACTCACGAAAGATATTAAAAAGATGAAGCGTATGAGGCAAACTCAATTCCATATTTTTTTGTAGTTTTCTTTTATAAACTAAGCTAATGATAAAACAAGAAACAAAAAGATTTGATTGCAAGATCTAAAGATATACCTTCAAGCACTCACCTCCCCGGCAACGGCGCCAAAAAAGAACTTGATGTCTACTACGCAAACTTCTTCTTGTAGACGTTGTTGGGCCTCCAAGTGCAGAGGTTTGTAGGACAGTAGCAAATTTCCCTCAAGTGGATGACCTAAGGTTTATCAATCCGTAGGAGGCGTAGGATGAAGATGGTCTCTCTCAAGCAACCCTGCAACCAAATAACAAAGAGTCTCGTGTGTCCCCAACACACCCAATACAATGGTAAATTGTATAGGTGCACTGGTTCGGCGAAGAGATGGTGATACAAGTGGTATATGGATAGTAGATATAGGTTTTTGTAATCTGAAAATATAAAAACAGCAAGGTAACTAATGATAAAAGTAAGCATAAACGGTATTGCAATGCATTGAAACAAGGCCTAGGGTTCATACTTTCACTAGTGCAAGTTCCCTCAACAACAATAGCATAATTGGATCACATAACTATCCCTCAACAAGCAACAAAGAGTCACTCCAAAGTCACTAATAGCGGAGAACGAACGAAGAGATTATGGTAGGGTACGAAACCACCTCAAAGTTATTCTTTCCAATCAATCCATTGGGCTATTCCTATAAGTGTCACAAACAGCCCTAGAGTTCGTACTAGAATAACACCTTAAGACACAAATCAACCAAAACCCTAATGTCACCTAGATACTCCAATGTCACCTCAAGTATCCGTGGGTATGATTATACGATATGCATCACACAATCTCAGATTCATCCATTCAACCAACACATAGGACCTCAAAGAGTGCCCCAAAGCTTCTACCGGAGAATCACGACGAAAACGTGTGCCAACCCCTATGCATAGGTTCATGGGCGGAACCCGCAAGTTGATCACCAAAACATACATCAAGTGGATCACGTGGTATCCCATTGTCACCATAGATACGCACGGCAAGACATACATCAAGTGTTCTCAAATCTTTAAAGACTCAATCCGATAAGATAACCTCAAAGGGGAAACTCAATCCATTACAAGGGAGTAGAGGGGGGAGAAAACATCATAAGATCCAACTATAATAGCAAAGCTCGCGATACATCAAGATCGTACCACCTCAAGAACACGAGAGAGAGAGAGAGAGAGAGAGAGAGAGAGAGAGAGAGATCAAACACATAGCTACTAGTACATACCCTCAGCCCCGAGGGAGAACTACTCCCTCCTCGTCATGGAGAGCACCGGGATGATAAAGATGGCCACCGGAGAGGGATTGCCCCCTCCGGCAGGGTGCCGGAACAGGTCTGGATTGGTTTTTGGTGGCTACGGAGGCTTCTGGCGGCGAAACTCCCGATCTATTGTGCTCCCCGGTCGTTTTAGGGTATATGGAGATATATAGGCGGAAGAAGTACGTCAGGGGGGCACGAGGGGCCCACGAGGGTGGAGGGCACGCCCAGAGGGGTGGGCGCACCCCCTACCTCGTGGCTTCCTCGAAGCTTCCTTGACGTGGACTCCAAGTCTCCCGGGTTGCTTTCCTTCCAAAAATAAGTTCCGTGAAGTTTCAGGTCAATTGGACTCCGTTTGATTTTCCTTTTCTGCGATACTCTAAAACAAGGAAAAAACAGAAACTGGCACTAGGCTCTAGGTTAATAGGTTAGTCCCAAAAATAATATAAAAGTGTATAATAAAGCCCATAAACATCCAAAGTTGATAAGATAATAACATGGAACAATCAAAAATTATAGATACGTTGGAGACGTATCAGCATATTTCGAGATTAGGATTTGTCACTCCGATTGTCGGAGAGGTATCTCTAGGCCCTCTCGGTAATGCACATCACTATAAGCCTTGCAAGCAATGTGACTAATGAGTTAGTTGCGGGATGATGCATTACTGAACGAGTAAAGAGACTTGCCAGTAACGAGATTGAACTAGGTATTGAGATATCGATGATCGGATCTCGGGCAAGTAACATACCGATGACAAAGGGAACAACATATGATGTTATGCGGTTTGACCGATAAAGATCTTCATAGAATATGTAGGAGCCAATATGAGCATCCAGGTTCCGCTATTGGTTATTGACCGGAGACGTGTCTCGGTCATGTCTACATAGTTCTCGAACCCGTAGGGTCCGCACGCTTAAAGTTTGATGGCGATCGGTATTATGAGTTTTTGTGTTTTGATGTACCGAAGGTAGTTCGGAGTCCCGGATATGATCATGGCCATGACGAGGAGTCTCGAAATGGTCGAGACGTAAAGATCGATATATTGGACGACTATATTCGGACACCGGAAGTGTTCCGAGTGGTTTCGGATAAAAACCGAAGTACCGGGGGGTTACTGGAACCCCCCGTGGAGTTAATTGGGCCTCATGGACCTTAGTGGGAGAAGAGGAGGGGCGGCCAGGGCAGCCGCGCGCCCCCTCCCCCTCTAGTCCGAATTGGACAAGGAGGGGGGCGGCGCCCCCCCTTTTTTCCTTCTCCTCCTCTCTCCCATCCTTCCTTCTCCTGCTCCAACAAGGAAAGGGAGGAGTCTTACTCCCGATGGGAGTAGGACTCCCCTCCTGGCACGCCCTCCTCCTGGCCGGCCGCCTCCCCCCTTGCTCCTTTATATATGGGGGCAGGGGGCACCCTAGAAGACAGAAGTTGATCAGTTGATCTATTCCAGTCGTGTGCGGTGTCCCCCTCCACCATATTCCACCTCGGTTATATCGTAACGGTGCTTAGGCGAAGCCCTGTGTCGGTAGCAACATCATCACCGTCATCACGTCGTCGTGCTGACAAAACTCTCCTGTGAAGCTTTGCTGGATCGGAGCTCGCGGGACGTCATCTAGTTGAACGTGTGCGGAACTCGGAGGTGCCGTGCGTTCGGTACTTGGATCGGTCGGATCATGAAGACGTACGACTACATCAACCGCGTAGTGCTAACCCTTCCGCATTCGGTGTACGAGGGTACGTGGACACACTCTCCCCTCTCATTGCTATGCATCACCATGATCCTGCGTGTGCGTAGGATTTTTTTTGAAATTACTACGTTCCCCAACAATCTAATGATGTGATCCCATTCATCAAATGACAACTCTTTGTCCATGGCTAGGAAACTTAACCATCTTTGATTAACGAGCTAGTCAAGTAGAGGCATATACTAGTGACACTCTGTTTGTTTATGTATTCACACATGTACTAAGTTTTCGATTAATACAATTCTAGCATGAATAATGAACATTTATCATGATATAAGGAAATATAAATAACAACTTTATTATTGCCTCTAGGGCATATTTCCTTCAGTACCGACAGGCCATCGTGGAGCATAGCTCCCTAGGCAATAGGTGATGTCACGAGCAGCGTGGCTACAGTACCCCGCTGGGTGGGGGCATCCACCAGGTACGCCCTTACTGTAGCCGCGCTTAGTCCAGGATTCAGGGGTGGCAGGCCGCATTGTAGCCACGCCCCGTCCTGTCATAGTGATGTAGGTGCGAACTTTGAGGGCACGAGGGGCCGCCTGCTGGAAGCCGGCCGCCTCGTAGCCGCCTTCTGGTATCCTGCCGCCTTCTAGCAGCCGGCCGCTTGGACCAGCTGTCTCAAGGGAACAGTCGTTCATTCGGGAGGTGTGAGGGATGCAGTCGGCCCCAATGTCTTGAAATACCATGGGGAGCTGATGAGGCTACCCGTGGTCATTTACTCCGACAATATATGTAGGAGGATGCTAGGCGTCGGCCCACCGATGGAAGGCCCCAATTGATCACCTCCCACGCAGCTCCATATACACATTCACAACTGTTGATCCCCCTTCGCCAACATGCATGAGAGAGAGAGAGAACGCCCCTTTCTCTCTCATCTCTCCTGCGCCTCCTCCTACTATCTCATTCCCTAAGTTGGTCATAACATTGCCAAATCGTCGCCCCAGCACCTCGCAACATGGATGGTTGGTTGTCAAACAACCTCGTAGCATCGCTCATGGCATCAATGACCTTGCTCGTCTTGCAAACTTGTGTGCAACACGATCATTGACGGTTGCAGCTCCGTCATCACTACTTGCAACACCGACGGTTGTAGTACACCCGTCAGTGCTTGCATCTCCTTGCGAAGTTTTCTTTATGATTCATCTGCACTCTATTCTGGAGGAACAATTCCCTCCACTCAAACCTCTTGTTAGAATTCATTTATCTTTCATATGTTATTGACCACTCCGTCATCCAAATTTTAAATGCTTAAGTAGATGATCCCACTACTTCTATTTATCTCAACATGCACACATGCCGCCTCATCCACACCACTATTTTTATTTCTCTCAAAACATCAATGGAAAATGTTACTTATACTATTTCTCTCAACATGACACATCGCACTTCGTCAGCCCCACTATTTTTTTTCCTCTCAACATGCATGAAAAACACAGCTTCTATATTCAATAGATATTTTACAGCTATATAATAATCAAATACAATACATCAAATGTATTTTGTCTTCATTCTCATCCTCAAATTTCACACAATCAAATCTTATGAAGTAATATATTGCAACCAATTTCCACAGCGGCATGTGAGATATTACCTAGTCATGTAGTTCTCCAATCCTATGACCTGAGAGGCCCTTAGAGTGGCACGTCCTCTTGATGAAAGGTCATGGAGCAGTAGTTATTATACTAGTAGTTGGGGCGCCACCCGGTGGCACCGCTTAGGAGAAAGCTGGGCGGTGCCAGGTAGGAGGCACCCCTTCGGCTGCTTCTTTCTTTTTCTACTGCCACACATGCATGTACAACTGAGAACCTTGTTAACCAATGACCATAAAGCATGCCAAATCCCTTGAGTAGTAATCCAGATCATTAGAGTTGAAAGCAGGCTTCATTTGGAGAAGTAGCAATCAGCTGCATAGTTGGTTAAACTATGCATTACATATATGCTAGCTGGTTCAAAAGGAAGGGTAAGCAGTTTTGGTAATGGTATACATATCGCACATTGTCCAAAAGTGGAGGCACAATTCCTTGTATGGTAAGGCAGAGTTCATGGCTCCCACACGCGGCAGTGGCGGTCGCCGACGATCCTGTCTAGAGGCGGTGAATGATGCTTCTCAAAATAAAGAAGACATTGGCGATGACCCCACGACGCACTCCACGACAAGCTTGGTGACGAAGGGGTTGCCAGCGAGGAGGTGCTCCCTGAGCTATTGAAACTGCAACAATCAGGCCTCCATCTCAAGTGTCTGAAAAAACATGAATGGAAACCAAATGATTCATAGTACTTGATGGACTAAACATCTAGAAAGAAGCATTTCATCCACAACTGAAACTTAAGAGTGATCTACTGACCAAGGTCAATAACTTCTGGTCTAACCAAAGACAAAATATACAAGGGTAGCAGATCATAGAACTTATATTGTTGTTAACAAGCCAGAAACCTTCTATCTTCTGAAGAAAAGAAAGCTAAAATCTTCAGTCAGGGCATACTTTCATTTTTTGAACAATATCAAGTGGTATCGCTTACGTGATCATTCAATTCATGCTTACTGGAAACAAATAACTAAGAACAAATAAGATAACCTGCAGTGTAGGAGGTAATCCTTCCATTTTAAATGGAAAATGCCAAACAGTACATGATACAGAAATAAAATGTTCTGCAACTAGCGATTTTCTCAAAAGAGAGTAAATTGTTAAACCAATTCCCGCTTCTGAAAACAACGATAACCAGGGTAACGTTGAAGATGCATGTGCAATTAGAACAACCATGTATCCTTGACCAACAATGAGACTTACAATTGGCGCAACACTAGACTGCAATCAAGGG
>NC_041390.1:51058776-51067000 GCF_002162155.2 Triticum dicoccoides | reverse complement strand
GGGGGGGGTACAACTCAGGGAATGGGGGCCGACCGAGAAGCAGATTGGGCACTCATCGAGGTTGGTGTTGTGTGCATTGTTACTTATTAAGCAGGTGTCTATTGCAGAGTGAAATCATCTGTTTCTTTCTGTTACCAAGATTTGAAATAATAGAAAGAACAATAACAGAAAAACAAATAAATTCAGGGAGTGGTCTCGTGAAGATGTACTTGACATTGTAAGAAAGAAGAAAGCTCAGAAACTGTGGTATGAAACACATTCACATAACCATTCTGAGTTGTAGCAAGTTCAAGGAGGAAGGCAATGTTAATAAGTTGGTACACCAATCTATTCCTGAGAATGGTCAAATTTAAGGGATAAAAAATCAATAATCTATTCTTACCAAGCTTTTCATTAGTAAAAAGTTCGGCACCCAAATAACTTGTTAGCAGCAAAACTTTTCACTAATATGAAAATAGAACTGCAATATGATCTCTTATGAGAAAAGAAACTGACATGAGGTTAAAAAAAGAGCAAACATAGATGGTATGGCAGAAGAACAAATGAAAATCCTGATGACAGGGTATAAAAACATGATGAAACAAATCTCGAATAGGTAAACCAATAAGTTCTTAAGAAAAATAACCTGGAAAGCAAATCACAAGCACATCAATGTCAAACAGAAATAAAAAATTGTTTCTTAAAAGGATGTCATACTATTTAGTAGTTATAATATCTATGACCAGATATATAGTAACAAAATTGAATAATTTTAGTCCTTTCAACCCTAGTTGATGAAGCAAAAGATGCACAAAATAATGACCTTTACAACAGGTTTGTCCGGTACTGGACAGAGACGGGTTGAAGCAGAGTGTCGTCGACAGTGAAGTGAGAGGCTGCAGCAGAGGGCTTCACGGCGAGGCGGCGGGCTCAAGCAGAACAAGCACGCAAAGATGCATCCGCAACTAAAACTTGCCCAAATGGAAGAACAATATTTTGGGTAAATGACGAGCTACACATGATAATAACATGATGCAATGAGCAAATAAAAAATTCTTGCATGAACAAAAATGTACATATAGACATAGTCCAGCTTCCACACATGAACAAAAATCAACACTTGGACACATCCGAGCATGAGCAAAAATCTACAAGGAGAGACGAGCGATAGCAAAATCAGATCACCTCTTATGTGAGCATCCAACCTAAAATCCACAACAATATATGGCTGTACACCTGAATTCAGATAAGCATTTTTTTCTGTGAATTCCTACTTCTGGATTGAGGAGACTACAAGTTGTACAACGAACAGACTGAATGAGATGCATGTATACCAGTGAGGAGGGCGACGCGGAGATTGAGTCGGGATATGGATAAGCCCCAGTTTCCAGCGAGGCCGTTGGCCGACTTAAAGTAGCAGGTGGCGGCGACAGAGCCGCGTACCAGAGGCTCTGCATCTGCAAATGTGCCAACAAGGTACAAAGTCATTAAATCAACAAAAATCAATGAACATATGGAAGCAAAGAAACAGATGTCACTTCGAGGGGGTGGCACTTACATTGCTCAGTTGGAAGAGAGCACTAACATCAGACCTAGGGATTCTGAAGTTCAAGGCCAGAACTGAAAATCAAGAACACCTTCAAGACCTGATCACATCACTTCAAGCTTACATTCCTATTTGTAGTCTTGCTTACCCTTGTATATTTTTTGTATACTTGGCCTTGTTTTATTTGTAAATCCCTTTCTGCCCTTTCGCAACAAAAAAGACCATTTCTGCCACCAATTGGTGGGCATACAGGCATTATGTAATTATTTCTCAAAAATTTAAAACATAGCAGCGGGAGCCTCTCCTGCTGTTTTGAGTGCTAAAAAATTCATTAAATCAATGAACTAATGCTCCTAAAATAACTAAATAATTGAATTGCAAATAGATAACTGGATAATACTACTTCTACTTGAGTTTAGCTTATAGTATATACAAAGATAGAAGTGGCATGCTTTAACAAAAACTTCTGGAAAACTGAAAGTTCACACAAACAGACAAACAAACACATAATGTAAAACGAGCAGATCAGCACACCATGGCAGAGAGTGGGCTCAGAGGCAAGAACTTTGATGAGAAGCCGGTAAAAGTTATGGCAATGACGATAAAAATGAGAGGATAGGTTATTCAATACCTCATATGGTGTACGTGTGACTGAAGATGTGTGTCTACAACCATCAAAAGAAGGTTACCACTGCCTAACGGATATCAGAGTAATGCCAAGCAAGTCACGACAACGACACCTAGAACAGATAAGAAGTAGATCACTATTTGTGAAATAAAGACCACTAAGATATAGCAGCATCATGATGTTGCTTGTCTCCGTCGGCTCTGGACCAGATACTATCAGCAAAAAAATAGTCAGAAAATGATGACATAAGGTTACCCGGCAATAGAAAAGCAAATTAATTGTAGTCGATTGTACCCTCATTGTTAACCAAAGTTACCAGGAATTTCCAAGCCATCATTAAAGTTTGAACGAGAAAACACAAAGGCACAAAACGCAAGAAATCTTGCCTGATAACTAAATCGGTAACCATGTAAGAATACCAAAAGCAACTCACAATTTATACATGTTCCTATAAATTAAAACATCGGGTCATAATGCATTTGCTTTGTGCATTTCACACAATAAAAAAATTTGTCTAAAAAGTGAAATAGACATATTTTGTGTTTCTATTAGAAACTAAAACACATGTCACAGGCCTCTTAATTATTATAAATTGATGAGAAAGCACATTGTCCAGTACAGTAGTGCATCTCTGAAAATTCATGGTACTCAATGTCACGCTGACAGTGTAGGGCTTGGAGTACTACAACAACTTAATAGATGAACTGATACGGCATGGTAAAGATCAATTTATCTACCTGAACATAGCCTTTGATCGATCTTGATTAACCATCACTGCAGGCATACAACCTAATGTTACCATCTAGTACCATTTTGATCTCCCTCAGTCAGCCCCAGATTCATGTAATTCCAGAATGAAGCTTCAGAATCTTTTAGACGCTTTCGTTCTTCATTTGAATGTATGGTGATATATGTGCAGGTGACAATTATACCATGTACGCGGACACCTGCTTCGAATGCTTTGGAGGTAGTGTGAAGCACTGGGTCCCGTGTGACTTCGACGAGGTAGTATCGATGATCTGCAGCCAAATACTACACAACAACATGAGCCATAACTTGAATAGAAGGCGGAAAACACAAATCAGCATGAAAACCATGGGTATGGAAAGGAAATAGACCAAATACACACGGACAACGGTTTATCATCAGCACATCAGTTTTTCAATGTAACCAGCGAGGTTTGTTGAGAGGAACCAAATATGTGAGGCTTTTATTAGTTAGACAAAAAAAGAAAAGGGAACAACCTAGATACGATGATGACGGTGCTCTGGTGTGTGATGTTGATGAGCCCGTCGTCGTAGTCAGCGAGGGAGCAGCGGCCGATCCAGATGCCTGAACAGCCGGGCTTCATCTGGATGTCGTGTTTGCGGCCGACCTGGAGTCAAAGAAGGCCTTACTCCGCGCCACCATGATGCTGAACCGCGTCAGAAAGCCCAATAGGATGCTGGCTTGGGCTCGCCGTGATGACGGCATGGTCCTCACGCCCTGGCGCCGATCTATTCTGGCTCCCCACCTCGTGCTCCTCAGGGATCTTGGACAATATTCCTTCATCCTCATATCCCTGCTTGAGGCCGTCGTCGCTACCGCCACGTCCCACATCAATCAGCCGCCGCCGTCGCACATAAACGAAGGAGAGCGGATAGGTGGAGCGGCGCGGCGAGAGCGAGTAGGAGGAGGGGAGATTGCGTGCGGTGGTCGTAGAGGAAAAGCAGCGGAGGCGATATTTTTACCCGGTGGAGGTGTTATCTCAGGACGGTAAGATCCCCACCTCATTTTTTCACCACACAAAACAGCTCACACCACTGACAGTAGACCCGCGAATAAACCTGGGACCACCTGCAGACACTCAGCCACAAGCAAAACGTGTCGCTCTCGCCCTTTCAATGGGTGCCCATCGCTTCCTAATCCGCCACTCCCATTGGCCGAAGACAGGTGCTCATCTGGACACAACCCGCTGCTCTCATTGGCCAATGCTAACAGTACACGCCCTGTCGATGTGTACACCGCGAGAGGGTGCCTCATCTGCGCACGTTAATGTTTTTAATGTGTTTACGTACAGTCTCGACTACTCCCTCCGTTCCAAATTATTTGTCGTGGTTTTAGTTAAGGGAGTATATTGCATCTCATGATAAGACTCGAAATGAACGTGTGCTTGGTTGGCTTAACTGATGGCGAAACTTGATTGTCCGGATTTGGCCAGAAGGTTGAAGAGCTGACACTAGGAACATCACGGGGCTGTTTGGTTTGTGACTAACTTAGCCAAAGATTGCCATAATTAAGGTTAGGCAAGTTTGACTAACTTAGGTGAGTGTTTGGTTATGCCACACTTTACGCAAGCCATTTTTGGATCCCACATGGCATACACATAAAAAATGTGATAAGATTCCTTTAGGCTTGCCAACTTGTGGCTCTTATTTTGATGAAGTAACTTTAGGCAAGCTTGACAAAAATATATGATAAAATATGGCAATGTTGTCCTATAACCAAACAACCCCACGTCTTGCTGATCGACCTCGTGATCCACGAGATCCACGCGTCCTCGTCGTCTCGCCGATCGGCATGTGTAGGTACTGAAATGACTAGGCAGTCAGGGAAAAAGTTGGGAGAAAGCAATCATTCCAGCATATGACAAGCTCGTGATCATGAGTTTTGCGTCTGACCTTGATGGCCGCTCCACAGCCACCAGTTTAGACGGGAAATTCCTTCAACAGGGCACTGCATGCTCTGGCCTGCCTGAGTAGCCCGTGAGATACCGATGTGGAGTGTGAGCATCAGTAACGCCCTGTTTGGTTCCAAATAAGTCATCAACTTATAAGTCGAAAAGTGCAAAAAATGACTTATTTTGCTAAACAGACCTAACTTATAAGTCACCCCAACTTATAAGTCATAAGTTGCTCCACCCCAACTTAAAACTTATAAGTCACCGCCTTTTGCATGGGTCCATCATCTTTACATTAAAAAACAAAGTAAAAAAATGTGTTCAGGTGACTTATAAGTCAGACGACAACTAAACAGGCATGACTTATAAGTCACTGGTTTTAAGTCACCTGACTTATAAGTTAAGTGACTTATTGGAATCAAATAGGCCCTAAGTTAATCCAGCCCGTGAGGCCACTCTCTGCTCCTGTGAATGCTGCTAAGCCCACGACTTAAACACCCACACTAATCTAACCCACGTCGCTCTGCTCCGCCTACTATATAAACCACGCCAGCCCAGCCCATTCTCTGCATCTTACTTGTGTCCATTCTCCTCCATTCGCTTCGCTAGCTCTTTACACAGAGTCCCCCGCAGCAGGCTAGGCTAGCAGAAGCAGATCGATGGCGCTCTCTGGTCGCATGGCCGCATCCGCCCTCCTCCTTCTGGTCCTCCTCGTCGCCACAGGCACGTCCCGCCCAACCCCACTCTTCCCATCAACGATGCTTAATTTGTCACCGTGGTTTTATTCATTCATGTGCACTGCATGCAGAGATGGGGGCGCCGACGAGGAAGGTGGCGGAGGCGCGGGACTGCCTGTCCAAGAGCCACAAGTTCAAGGGCGCGTGCCTCAGCAGCAGCAACTGCGCCAGCATCTGCCGCACCGAGAACTTCCCCGGCGGCGAGTGCAAGCTCGACTCCTTCGCGCGCAAGTGCTTCTGCAAGAGGGTCTGCTAGCTTTGCCCTGCTCGATGCTACCTACGGTTGCTAGATCATCCCGCGCCGGTAGCCTAGATCTGTTCGTCAGTGCTTGTTCCTGTGTGTCCCGCAATAATAAAGTAGAGAATCAGTCGGGGTCTCGATGGTCTAGTTGGCCGTAAGTCGTGCTTTTCTTTTGCTGCTTTGTGTGTGTTTGTTATGTGACAACACAAGGTCGTTGTTTCAGCATGGACGGACATGTGCAACGCATCTTTCTGTCTCTCTGATCGTTCGTTTGCTGCTACTAAATTCGAAGAGAAATGCTATTGTTGTGACTGCTGGTACATTTTAATTTCAGGAGACGAATTTCCGAAGCCGCGTGAACATATCTTCTGCATACATGAACTAAGTTGAGCATTAACATGATCCATAGACTCTGAGCATAAACTTTTCTGTACAAAACTTTTCTGTTTAAGGTAAATTTTATTATAGGTATTCAGATTTTATTAAACCAATAATACCATTTTGTTTCCCGTATGATTTACGTGTTCAGTTCATAATAGACAAAAAGCATTGTCTTCTTTTCCGTCGATATTTTTATTTGAAAAGGGAAAAAGGCCCTCTCTGCATCGACCCGGATTAATCGAGGTACTTTATGTCTTAAGATGTACTACCTCGCCCGGGTTTATTAGGCCTCCTCTTTATTTTGCTAAAGTTTGACCATATATTTAATTAATAAAATTATCTGGCAAAAATTATGTCATTAGAAACCTCTTTATTCCAATACAAATCCAATAAAATACCTTTTGTAGAATGTATTTTGGATTTTGTTAGTCTAGTAAATGATCAAAAATTGACAAAAAATAAGAGGGGGTCTAATAAACCCCAACGGATGAAGTAGAGCTTGACAAAAAATAAGAGGGGGTCTAATAAACCCCAACGGATGAAGTAGAGCCGTGTCCAAAATAATAACTTTAATTTGGACTATCCTTGCCTGAATCAAAATCTAATTGTCTATTTTGTGAGGAAGTGAAAAAATCCATTTAAGATCAATCTTAAGAGGATTGAAACTCAAATTTTAGCCAACCCATGGAAGCCTTGGCTACACCTCGTCGGAGAAGAGGAAAACACCAACTCGAAAAAAAAGAGGAGGTAAACATTAAACATGTACCGGTAGCAAAAAATAGCAGCTGACAAAGTAGCACAAGATGATTGTGAGATTTTTTTTTTGAAGGTCACCGGGGAGGGAGAGAACTCCCCCACCTGAATTGTATTCAAATTGCCTATAAGACTTCACAGCCTTTTGCAGGATGGGTTCAAGTGAACCAGAATTACAGGGGGGCACAAGAGGAGAAGAGGTAAAGCAAAGAACACAACAAATAAACAAGGGAGAACAAAGAGGGAAAACACGCCCCGACACAACACAAAGCACCCCCAGCGAGATCGAACGGCATTGGCCAGCCGGGGACAAGCCATGGCACTGCACCATCGACGCAATCGGAGGCATCACTCAACCAAGAACGCACAATGCCACGACACCACCTGCGTCGGGGGTGCATTCGAACGGTCACGCGAGGCCGAGACGACGCCACGGCGCCTGTGTACCGCAGGCAAAGTCGGCATCGCCAAGCAGACAAACCCATGACATTGTACCATCGACGCAATCGAAGGCATCACGCAACCAAGACTGCACAGCGCCACGACACCACCTGCGTCGGGGGTGCATTCGAACGGTCACGCGAGGCCGAGACGACGCCACGACACCTGTGTGCCACCAACAAAGTCGCTTGACATCGCCAAGCAAAGACTCACCAAGGAGCGCAGGAGCAAGAACACAAGAAGAACACCGCCAAAGAGGGGCTCCAGCCACCGTCGACCCCAAACCGGCCGCACCACCACCACCTCAAACTTATCAGCATAGCTAGCCTGAAGGAGGGCGCCAACTTTCATCTTCATCTGACCAAACAAGGCGAAGCGCCTTGAGCATTGGCCGTCTGGTCGCCACCCAACAACCTCCCGAAAGGGGAGAGGTAGGAACGAGGAAATCCAATATAGGACCACACCTCGCTAACCCGGCTTCCGACGAAAGAATCAACCCCACTTCAGGGCATGGCCGAGCCAAGATCACGAAGACAGAGCACCATTTCTCCGCCACCATCTCCCCCACGAACCACCAACAGAACCACCTCGAGCCACTGGTCACCCTTGCAAGGCCAGCTTAAAGACGAAGCCCATGAAGGGATGTGACGCTTGAGCGCCACCATCGCCTGATCCGGGAGACCGGGATCCAAAGTTTCCTCTGGAGCAGACAGGAGGGGAGACGAGCACCGCGTCACGACGCCTTCAACAAGGATACGGTGCCCACAGGCACCGCCGTCATTGGCCACGACCGAAAATCGGAGCCCGGCATTAGCCGGCAGTGTGCGCAACCCCAAAACCTGTAGCCTGCTAGTCCCCC
>NC_041390.1:51047697-51058484 GCF_002162155.2 Triticum dicoccoides | reverse complement strand
ATCCACACAAGCAGATGAAGCACTCGCTGCCAGCCCACGAACAGAGACTGTCGCGCCATGTGAAGCTTCCAGATCGGGAGAGAGAACCGGGGACGAGCGAGAACCGCACCTGCTGCACGCCGAGCCCTCCGCACACCACGTGCGTAGAACCCCGACGCGCTCACCCGCCCCCATTCCGAGTCCCAGCTCGCGGGAGAGAGCAAGGACCGCCAGATCCGCCGCCGATGGCAACGCACACCCAGGCCCGCCACCGCCGTCCACAACCGAGGTAGATGACCCCGCCGCAGCAAGACGCCGCCCTCACGGCCGGAGGGACTCACCCCACGCCACACGCGCCGATGGAGGCACCGCGGGCAGGGCCACCCCCGCCGGATCTAAGAGGCGACGCGCCCACGCGCGCACCACAGACGCAGGCCACGGGGGCGCAGCGCCAGCCGGCCGCGAGCACCGCCGCCCTCCCACTGGAGATTTAAAAAAAAAAACATTAGTACAAGTTTGTCAAATTTGATCTTGACCAACTGGCAATTCTTTAACCATTCGATTGAACTAAAATTCTGTCATCTCGAGAGTTTTAGAACACAAATCAGTATGACTTATGAAAAAGCCACGCAACTTAACTTCAGAGAGCGTTTCCGCATAACCGAATATAACACTGATTTCATTCCATCCATACTCAAATTACAAGATCAGTTTTCTTTCCCAAAATCAGGGCACCGGTTTCCTTGCTGAGAAGAACATATAGAGATGCAGAATGCAACGAGAACACCGATTCCATTGAATCCATTCCATTCATATTCAATCGCCTTACAGTAACTACACACCGATGGAACAACAACGCACGCACTCAGAAGAAACCCATATAGCACAGGGACACATGCATCACTTTTTTGCAGAGACTGAACAGAGATCAGCCGCCGAATCCGTAGAGGGTGCGTCCCTGTCGCTTGAGCGCGTAGACGACGTCCATGGCGGTGACGGTCTTGCGGCGGGCGTGCTCGGTGTAGGTGACAGCGTCGCGGATGACGTTCTCGAGGAAGATCTTGAGCACGCCGCGGGTCTCCTCGTAGATGAGCCCCGAGATGCGCTTCACGCCGCCCCGCCGCGCCAGCCGCCGGATCGCCGGCTTGGTGATGCCCTGGATGTTGTCCCGCAGCACCTTCCGGTGGCGCTTGGCCCCGCCCTTCCCCAGACCCTTCCCGCCCTTGCCGCGGCCGGACATGATTGGTTGCTTGGAGGAGCTGGTGCGATTTGGGAACGGAGGAGTGGCGGTGGCGGTGGCGGCGGCTGCTGTAGGTGGGAGACGGGGTCGGGGAAGGGGAATTTAACAATGGATGAGCGTACAGCCGCCGTTGGATCCGTATAGGAATGGACGGTCAAGATCGCTGGCGCGGATCCCGGGTGAGATGGCGCGGATCGCTGGCGTGGCCCTCAAATTTCATCGTCCAGTGAGGCAGGAAGGAGCTCCAAAATTTTGGATTTGCCGGTTCATGCTGGTTTCTTGCGACGACTACGTCCACTTGTTCATCACGGTGTGAGAAGTATTTTAAATAGAAGCGGAGAAAACAAAATGGAGTAGATTAACTAACATTTTCTTCCCACGAAAAAATAACTTTTCATACGAGAATCATGTAGATTTCATTAAACCGGTAAACCATGAAAAACAGTTACTCCAAAGTCCAAACAAACTAAGAGAGTTGCAAATATCCTAAAAAAAAAGAGAGCTGGAAATTGTGATATCTAAAATACAAACAAAGTAATTTCTACATAAAAGCTCACAACAAACACATAAAACACGAAGCGGTGACATAAAATCACTTGTCCTTAGTGTACTGAAACTCATGCAATGTACACTGAAATTCGGCACAACCAGTTCACCACGTGAGGCAAAATTAGAAGAAAATCTTCTTTGGACATTGGCCGAGCATCGCCTCAAACTTGGAACGGGGAGGATTTGTAATTGCGCTCCCAAAAATTAGCATCCACGTCATAAATTCATAGGTCCGAATACGATTAGGAAACGTCCTACCGTAGTTGGTCACATCAAACGATGTGGAACCCTAGACTGACATGACACAAACCCCACATCTCGATCCAGGGGTGGGTCTAGGCCCGGGGCTAGGAGGGCTAAAGTCCTAGTCCAACATGAGTGTTTGTTCACTAGTGCAGAACCGGGCAATAGCACCGGTTCATAAGGCCCTTTAGTGCCGGTTTGGTAACCGGTGCTAAAGTGTAGGCACTAAAGGCACTCCTCCTTTAGTATCGGTTCAACACGAACCGGTGCTAAAGGGCAACCACGTGGCACGAGCCAGCTTCGGGGGCAGGGAGCCCTTTAGTACCGGTTGGTGTCACCAACCGGTATTAAAAGGTTGGGGGGTTTTGGATTTATGATTTCTTTTTCATTTAATTTTGTGTTTTCAATTTAATTATTTTTCGTTTGCTGGTATTTTACGATACTACATGTTGTACACGTTATGCATATATATAAATAGAATTTCTATTTTGATAATATTATCAGAATAACTATTCTGATAACACTTCCGCACTGCACGCTCAACGCAAGTGCACGTCATTGTTTGAACTAAGTGTGCTGCAGTACTGAGGCGAGTGAACTTCCCGTGGCAAAAAACTGCACGCAGTGTTTTTTCTGGTACTGTTTTCTCTCTAGTTTTTTAACCGTTTGTCAGAACGAGGCGTGAAATATATCATTGAAAAGCTATGGATTAGGCACAACTTCTCCATGTTGAACACTTTCCGAGATTCCTCACGGTTTAAGAGCAGTTTTGAAAATGGGGCAGCCCACAACGAGTGACAGCGAGGGTTTTTTCGCATTTTTTTCCCTAAACCGCTTGTCGGAATGAAGCAAATGATACACCGTTGGATAGATATCGTCGAGGCGCATCTTTTTCATATCTATTTCTTTCACTAATTCCTTACGGTTTAAGAGCAGTTTCAAATTTACTAAATCGTGGAATTCTGTTTTTTTGAATTTTTTTTCAATTTTCGGTACTGTTTTTGCTCTAGTTTTTTAACTGTTTGTCGAAACGAGGCGTCTAATATGTCGTTGGAAAGCTATGTACAAGGCGCAACTTTCACATGTAAAACTAGTTTTGAGATTCCTTACAGTTTTAAGTTAATTTTGAAAATCGTGTGGCAGACGACAAGTGGCAGCAGCCGTTTTTCGCGAAATTTTTACAAACCGGTCGTTGAAATGATTCAAATGATATGTCGTTGGAAAGATATCGACGAGGCGCAACTTTTTTCATGTAGAACACTCTCTCTAATTCCTTACGGTTTAAGAGTACTTTTAAATTTACCGAAATGCGGACACTCTGTTTTTTGCGACACCCAAATCGACGTTGGTACTTCATCCGACTGAAAACCGCACTGCATCGGACGGAAAACCGCACTGCATCAGACGGGCAGCAGAACTGCATGGTTTCTTTTATTCGAACGTAATTTTTTCAAGGACGAGAAAGTAGAGTGCACTTCACGTCGGGTGTAAATGAACCACAACACTATCAAGAAGTGAACCACATTATTTTTTCGCTTTCCATAACAAGTTTTTTGCACTTATTGGATGAACAACCTCACACGGCCTACCGCACTGCTTCAGAATGAAAACCGCACTGCATCGGATGGGCAAGCGAGCTGCATAATTCCTTTTGTTGGACGTAAATTTTCTTCGAGTTTTTGTTGTCTTTTTTTTCTAATGTTTTTGTGATTGAGAAGGACCGCAGAAATGATGGAAGGGAACCACGACATATATCCAAAGTGAACGTCGATGTTGAATGAAGTGAGTTGCATGTTTTTTTACATCATTGCCGTCTGCTCTGAACCATGGGAGTAGTGCACTGCACTGATAAAAGAAAACCTCTTCGTGGGACAAAAGTGAACCTCTTCGATAAAAAATCATACAAAAAAATCAGGCAGTAGAAAAATATTTTCACCGCAGCACACAACCATACGAACTGCATGGGCTACATCTGCCGTTGACCTGGTACTTTGCACATTACATACAGGCATACATGTCTGCGACGGAGAAAAATCTATAAAAAATGACACCATACAGGCATATAGGTACACACTCACACACACACACACACACACACATTGTTGTCCACTACGCCCAATTCAGCACTGAAGCACCATGAGCTATAAACTACACTGCCAATGCATAACCAAAGCTGAATGTAATAACATTACTTGCACTCGGGAAACTTAGTCAGAGTTTAATTTCTGAAGTTTCTTAACACACAGAAAACTCCAAACTGCACTACATATCTGGAATGGGTAAAAACTCCAAAGTGCACGGCCACAGATCCGAGCTCTGAATTCGAGCTCAGGCATGTGGCCATGATGCCGCCGCTGTGGAGGGGTGGTGTCGCTGCTCTTCCATCGGGAGTCACCGGCGAACTGCACGGCCACGACGAGCGTACTGCATGACCGTTATGTATAGGGGTGGGGTTTGCTCTCACCGGTGTCAGGGAGCTGCAAGTCCCGTGTTGATGAACTGCGCGGTCGCCCGGGGTGCACTGCATGGAGAGGGTGAGAGGAACTGTAGGTAGACACGTAGCGGGGGCCTCGTCGTCTCTTTCTAGAGGTCGTTGATGCCTAGCCAGCGATCTCGTGGCGAGATGGAGCCGCGTGGGGGAGGGTGTGGCCGTTTGAGATCCCTCAGGACGCCTGGATCCGTCGTCGGAGGGTCATCAGATGTGGATGGACCTCCTACCACCACCTCACCAGCAGAAGCCCAGTGGAGCACCCCTTGATGTGATCTAGTGGCATGGGGATGAGGCTGCCAACCAGCACGGTATTCGGTGAACTGCAGGTAGGGGAGGAGTTAGCTGCGGGGGTGACTGCCATGAACTACAGGTAGGGGAGGAGTGAGCCGCGGGGGTGACTGGCGCTGCTGGGGGGAGGCGATGGTGGAGTGGGTGGGAGCACCTGATTTGGATCCGGAGGCAGGCGATGTGCATCCGGTCTCTTCGGCGTGGATCGTAGCGGCTCGATGGGGGTGGGGATGAGAGGATGGGGTGCTGAGGCGTCGGGCAGGAAGTGACTGCTGGGGCAGGGTGGGTCCTGGGCGGCGGAGGGAGGAGGAAGTTGGAGCTTGGGTGCTCTTGCTGCGCGATGAAGGTGGAGCGGGGCAAGGTACCAGAGGGAAGAGAAAGGTGGGCATCAGGGGTGCTTTGCCGCCCATGGCGAGGTCGGGGTGGCCTACCTCGTCGTGAGGTACAGGCGCGCGGGAGGGAGGGGTGCGGGTGCCCGGGATGGCGCCTGCGGGGGCATGGCGGCACGGTTTGACCAGGGCCGCCTGAATCCTTCACCGGAGCGCCGTCGGAGGAGAAGGTGGCGTGGATTGGAGCCGCGTCGCCTGGGAGGATGGGGTGGTCGGGGCGTCGTGGTGGTCGGAGCTCCGTAGTAGTTGGCGGCGTCGGGGGAGTGGGTCGTGGGTGAGGAAGAAGGTAGTCGGGATGGGGTGGGGAAGGAGCAAACGGATAAGGTCTGGACGTGGGGGTGGGGTGGATTTTGTTTTTGTTGGGGCGGTTCGGTTCGTAGGTGGACGCAGCGTGGGGTGTTAGCAGAATAAGCGAAAGCGTTATCAGAATAAGACTCTTAAGGGTGTTATCATAATAGACTCCTAATTGGTGCCTTCGGAGCCAGTGGCATTAGCCTAGCTAATTGGTGCCTTCGGAGCACGATAACAATTGGAAGTGGTTCATGGGGGCGGTAGCGGGTAATAGTATTCTCCTTTGGGATCTATGACCTGGTCGAGCAAAAATCTCGCTATTTCCTCTTGAATTGCTTCTATGCGGTCATGTGCTAGGAGCTTGTCCCGCACCTCTTTGAACTGTTAAGAAGGAGATCAATATGCATATGTATTAGTTGTGTGACTAGATATCGATAATGGTGTGAAAATTGTGAATAGTGTTCTGACAATCAATATCATACCCACTCCTGTCTTTGAGATTTGCTCCTTTCAGACGCAATCATGCGAATGTTCTCACAAACATAGTATGCACATAGATCATTCCCCGGCGCCTGCTTCAAGGCCTTTACAAGAATGGAATTTGATCAGATAATAATTAATCAAGCATGATAATTAAAGAGATGGCAGCTAGCTAGTACTACTTAATTACTTACCTTGGGTCGATACCATTTTAGATTTTGTTTCCATGGGCCTAGAGTGGCCCTGATGAACTTTGCCCAAGCCCTGCCCGCCGACAAAGAAAATGAATAAATGGGTAATTAAATAGTTGTTATCAGGAAATGACGAACTAATTAAATAGGCCGAGATATAGTTAATAATGATTGAAATTACCTGTTGACTATCCCCTTCACGATGGTGTAGTCACTTGCTTTCTTAAGTAGTGAGTCTAGTACTTCAACTGTTCATTCATCAACTTTAATGATTAACAAGATCCAGTGAAATCTGCATGCACACACGTTTGCATGTCTTAATTAAGCGGGCATATGTAAGCAAAAACATGTAGCTAGCTAGTAGGGAAAAACAGAATTTGTAGTACAAGACAGTGTGACTCACTGGAAGTTGTAAGGAAGTAGTATATCTTCATTGTATTTGAGTTCCTTGAAGAACTATAGCATGCTTTCATCTACACTTTTTTCGTGATATGGATCTATTTTCCATGTGTATTCATTAATGGTATTTGGGTCAACGAACCCAATGCCACAGCGTCCACCTTTTTTCATTTCATAAATCTTCATCCTGCATAATACCACAGAAAAGAATATAGTGAGGATAATTACAGGTAATGATTGATAAAAATGATCACTACAGCTAGCTTGAGACTTAAATTACAGAAAGAAATCACTTACAGACAATAGCAACTGAACAAAGGTTGGCCCCGGGCATATTTCCGTTTTATTTCCTCCTCTCTAGTCGGAGACATGGGCTCAATATCGAGGAGTTGTCCAACAGTGATCCCGATCGATTCAGCCTGCGCAATATGCTCCTCGGTTATTACCACATCGCCCACCCCGGGAACGTTAACGGTTTGCCCACAATAATATTGGGCGCGCCTACTCTCATGTGTTGTTGGCACAACAAGCGGGGGGATTGATTGTGTCGCCTGTTCTCCCAGCTGGAGAACGGTTTTACCGCTCCTTTTGCCAGCTGATTTGCTCGAGCTCGAGCTCGCCTCTTTCTGTAGACGTGCTCGATTTAACTTCTTGATGTGGCGCTCATAGTCTGTGTCAACAGGCTTGGGAGCTGGTGCTGTAGCCATACGAATGAAGTGGTCAATCTTTTCCACAGGCACTTTCTCCCTTGGCGGCGGTGGCGGTTTCGGTGCAAAATGGGCTTCCACCTCGGCCTTCGATATGGCTACGTTTTCCTCCTCAGACTTGTCATAAGGCCTCTGCGGAAGAGGCGCGAGGCTTGGACCATATTGAAATCGCTTGCCTCCGCCTGTACCTCCAGTACTACCTCGACTTGTACTGCTACGCACCATAGCTGAGGCAGCTCTCTTCCGTGATTGCTGAGGCGGCGAAGACATCTGACGTGGCTGAGTTGGAGGAGGAGGAGTGGCCTGAAGCTGTGCCGGACTTGGAGGAGGAGTGGCCTGAAGCTGTGCCGGACTTGGAGGAGGAGTGGCCTGATGCTTTGCCAGACTTGGAGGAGGAGGAGTGGCCTGAAGCTGTGCCGGACTTGGAGGAGGAGTGGCCTGACGCGTTGGTGGACTTGGAGGAGCAGGAGTCTGCTGACTCGGTGGCGGACTGCGACGAGGAGTGAGATGACGCGGCGTCGGTGGCCTTCGAAAGATGATGCATTCCTTTCTCCATAGGATGATACGATGGTTGACCTCTCCTAGTGTGTGCTCATTGTCACCTCCAGGAATGTCAAGTTCTAGCCCCGAATATTGGTCCACCACCTCATCAACCAAGACACGAGCATAGCCTGTTGGAATCAGGTTGCAATGGAAGGTTGCCTCGGGGGGATTTGTAAAAGCAAGGGCGTCCGCCACCTTCATGGATATGTTCTTCATTTTGAAGTGTAGCTCGCAGTTAGTGTTCTCCATGATATCATCCACTGGGTAGCTATCCAGCAATGCGTCGCCTGGGGCGGAACCCACGCTGCTTCTCGGCATGGATGGGACGGTGCTATCCAATGGTGGATCATCCGCTAGCTGCTGAGACCCCCTTTGCTGGCTAAGTGAGTCGATCTACTCCTGCTGCCGCTGGAATTTGACTGCCAAGTCCGTGCGCTGATTCTAGGCCTTGAAGGCGTTCATAGTCTAGCTTCCTCTGCTCCTCCTCCATCTTCCTCTTCTTCTCCTCCGCAATCTTCTTTCTCGCACGGGTTCTGTAGTCGGTGTTCCAGTCCGAAAACCCCTCATACCACGGAATAGCGCCCATGCCTCGTGTTCTTCCCGGGTGTTCAGGATTTCCCAGGGCACGCGTAAGCTCGTCGTTCTCTCTGTTGGGCTCAAACAACCCTGAGAGAGCCTCTTCTATTGCAACAAGTAGCTTATCTTCGGCTCCGTCCAGACATGCCTTCTTCGAAACTTTGCCTTTCTTCGGGTCCAACTCCCCCCCATGCGCATAGAACCAAGTCCTGCACCTGGGGGGGGGGGGGCAGCTCAATGTTTCTGGAGTGACACCTGCATCCAGCATCTCTTTCTCAAACTTATCCCACTTAGGCATTCCCACCGCATAGCCACCTGGCCCCAGCTTATGGAACTTATCCTTTTTTGCGGCATTGGCCTTGTTTATTCTCGATCGTTCCTTAGATAATTCCGAATCCTTGAATTTCACGAAATCGTCCCAATGAGCACTTTGCTTCTCTAGTGTTCCCTCGAATACTGGAGTCTTCCTTCCTCCGTTGACGTACTTGGCCCATTCACGAATCTTGTGGTTCTTGAATACAACCGCCATCTTCCTAAGAGCAGCGTCCTTGACTTTCTCCACATCTGCATCTGTGAAATGATCTGGTAGGGTGAAATGTTCCATGAGCGTTTCCCAAAGCAAAAGTTTTTGTCTGTCATCGACAAAAGTAACTCCTGGACGTGGCTTTGCTGGCTCTCTCCATTCTTGAAGGGAGATCGGGAGTTGGTCCTTCACAAGAACTCCGCACTCATGAATGAACTTGTCCGCAATCTTCTTAGGCGCTAATGGTTCGCCATTAGGTCTGATGGCCTCGATATTGTACTTTACACCCTCCTTCAACTTTTTGTTCGGGCCACGTTTCCTGTTGCCTGAAGATTTGCTCGATCCGGATGGCTGAAAGAAGAAAGATCGATTTGTTAATATATCTTCAAGTCATTTAAAACATGTGATGATCACCAGATGCCTGCTTATATAAATATATATACCTCGCCGGTCTTTGTTGTTTCAAGATCAACATTTTTTTCGTCATGTTCATAGTTCATGACTTCATCAATTCGGTCGTCGCGATCGAATATCATATCATCCTCCCTGGTGTTGTTTAGATATTCGGAGCCGTCATAATCTTCTTCATTCTGATCATCATCTGGCCTGCGAGGATTGCGTATGATATTGAACAGGGCCTCTTCTCCCTCTCTGCCGGTATTGTCCGCCATAGGTTTTGTTTAACTAATCCAAAAGAAATATAAAACAATTTAGTATTCAAATTGCATCATCTCGAATAATAGATATAATCTCGAATACATCGTCTCGAATAATAGATATAATCTCAAATGCATCGTCTCGAATAATAGATATAATCTCGAATACATCATCTCGAATAATATATAATCTCGAATACATCGTCTCGAATATTATATATCAAATACATCACTGGCTAGGTATCTAATAAAGATCGAATACTACAGAAGAATCTAGGACACTCACGGTTCCTGCGGCGCGGGCAGTGGACACCCAAAGAGAAGGAACCCTCACATGATCATAGCTGAAGTGAGATCCCTGAAGAAACTGCCAGGTATTGGAGAACCTGCCGCCCTCTAACGCAACCATGTAGTGATGGACGTGCTTGTCCTCCTCCCTGACACGGCGACGTACCACCTCCGGCGGGTCCGACTCCCTCCGCACCAAAATTGGCCCACGCGAACGCCACCAAACGAGATCAGGGTCGACGATGGGACCCGAGGCCGGGTTCCTCATCAAGCGGGGCGCCCCTCCAAGCAGCACCTCCCAGTGCCAGCCCGGTGGAGCCCAGTCCCGGACATGGGTCAGCCAGACGTCGTCGCGGACGGGTCGACGGCGAGGATGCGGGCCGGGCATCATCGAGAACAAATACTAGCTATATGCCCGCAAAAAGTAACATTTTTTTAATGATTGGATTTTGATAACTAAAATTTCTAACATTTCTATATAACTAACATTCCTATAACATTTCTAACAATGCTATATAACTAACATTTCTAATATTTCTATAACTAAAAAACAGAAGAAAAAAATTATAACATTTCTAATATTTCTATAACTAAAAAAAAGAAAAATTTCAAACTTTTTTATAACTATTTCTATAACTAAAAAAAAGAAAAAATTCTAACAATTCTAACTTTTTTATAACTATTTATATAACTAAAAAACAGAAAAATTTCTAACAATTCTAACATTTCTAACAATGCTATATAACTAACTATTTCTATAACTAAAAAAATTCTAACATTTTTATAAATATTTCTATAACTAAAAAACTAAAAAATGTATGTGTGTGTGTGCTCACCGGCGAGGCGAGAGGCGACGGGGGGCGGCGACGGGGACGGCGACGGGCGCGGCGACGACGGGGATGGCGACGGCCGGGACAGGGACGGGGCGGCGACGACGGGGACGGGGACGTACGG
>NC_041390.1:51025298-51047115 GCF_002162155.2 Triticum dicoccoides | reverse complement strand
CCGGGGCGGCGACGACGGGGACGGGGCGGCGATGACGGGGACGGGGACGACGCGGGACAGGCCAGGACGGGGCGGCGATGATGACGGGGACGGGGACGACGGGGACGGGGCGGCGACGAGGGATATGGAGATGGGGGCGACGGGCAACGGGGCAGAGGAGAAGAAGCAGATGAGAAACTAAATTTTTTGAAGTGTATAGTTATATAGGATGGACCTTTAGTACCAGTTGGAGCCACCAACCGGTACTAAAGGCCTGTTTTGGCCAGGCCAAGCGGCGGGAAGTGCACCCCCTTTAGTACCGGGTGGTGGCTCCAACCGGTACTAAAGGCCCCCCTTTAGTACCGGTTGGTGCCACCACCCAGTACTAAAGGGGGTGCAGTGGCGCAGGTGCGGTGCGGCAAGTTTAGTCCCACCTCGCTAGCCGAGGGGCGTCCGCACTGGTTTATAACCCCCCGTGCGGTAGCTCTCTCGAGCTCCTCTCCAAAGCAGGCCTACTGGGCCGACATGTTCTGTGCTGCCTTGTGGGCCTACTGGGCCTTTGCGGGCCTGCATCCTGGCCCAACAACAGGTTGGGTTTCTAGTCGTATGCAGGCCGCTCTAGCCCAGTAGGCGGGCTTTTTTATTTTTTTTTGCTTTATTTATGTTTGAGTTGTTTTTTGTGTATTTAGAGTTTCTTTATGAATATTTTTGCTTTAGGTATAAAAAATTACAAACTTTCTGTTAGTACCCGTAGTTTTCAAATTTGAATAGTTTAAATTTTGAATTATTTGAAATTAGTGTGAATCACTAGTTTGTGAATAACTTAACATTAAAAATCAGTAAAGGCATGAAAGAATTTGTTTGCACATAAAATTTCTTCGCATTTCAAATGCCAAAACACATAACTACCCTAACTATTACAGAGATTCCCTCCTGGGTGTGAAACACAAAAGAAAGTGATGATAGTGAAGCCGATCACACCCAGATCTTTGGGTGTGAAACTTTTTCTTCGCCTGTGTCCCTTTGCGCCGTAACCATGGAAAATCTTCATCATTTAACGAGATGTTCGGGTCAATATTCACTGTGAATGGAGCAATTTCATCAAACTTTTCATAATCTTCTGACATGTCTGTCTTGTCATCCACTCCCACGATGTTTCTCTTCCCAGAAAGAACTATGTGCCGCTTTGGCTCATCGTACGATGCATTCGCTTCCTTATATTTTCTTTTTCTTGGCTTGGTAGACATGTCCTTCACATAGAAAACCTGTGCCACATCATTGGCTAGGACGAATGGTTCGTCTGCATACGCAAGATTGTTGAGATCCACTTTTGTCATTCCGTACTGCGGGTCTTCCGTTACCCCGCCTCGTGTCATATTGACCCATTTGCACCGAAACAAAGGGACCTTCAAACCACGTCGATAGTCAAGTTCCCATATGTCATGTATATAACCATAATATGTTTCCTTTCCCGTCTTGGTTTCTGCATCAAAGCGAACACCACTGTTTTGGTTGGTGCTCTTCTTATCTTGGGTGATCGTGTAAAATGTATTACCATTTATCTCGTACCCTTTGAAAGTCATCATATTCAAAGATGATAACTGGGATAGCAAGTACAAGTCATCTTCAATAGAGGTGTCATGCATGGTACGTGTCTGCAACCAGCTGGCGAAACTCCTGGTTTGTTCACGTGTAATCCAGTCATCAGACCGCTCCGGGTGTTTGGTGAAGGAAATATGCCCTAGAGGCAATAATAAAGTTATTATTTATTTCCTTATAATCATGATAAATGTTTATTATTCATGCTGGAATTGTATTAACCGGAAACATAATACATGTGTGAATACATAGATAAACAAAGTGTCACTAGTATGCCTCTACTTGACTAGCTCGTTAATCAAAGATGGTTATGTTTCCTAACCATGAACAATGAGTTGTTATTTGATTAACAAGGTCACATCATTAGTTGAATGATCTGATTGACATGACCCGTTCCATTAGCTTAGCACCCGACCGTTTAGTATGTTGCTATTGCTTTCTTCATGACTTATACATGTTCCTATAACTATGAGATTATGCAACTCCCGTTTGCCGGAGGAACACTTTGGGTGCTACCAAACGTCACAACGTAACTGGGTGATTATAAAGGAGCATAACAGGTGTCTCCAAAGGTAGATGTTGGGTTGGCGTATTTCGAGATTAGGATTTGTCACTCCGATTGTCAGAGAGGTATCTCTGGGCCCTCTCGGTAATGCACATCACATAAGCCTTGCAAGCATTGCAACTATTGAGTTAGTTGCGAGATGATGTATTACAGAACGAGTAAAGAGACTTGCCGGTAACGAGATTGAACTAGGTATTGGATACCGACGATCGAATCTCGGGCAAGTAACATATCGATGACAAAGGGAACAACGTATGTTGTTATGCGGTCTGACCGATAAAGATCTTCATAGAATATGTAGGAGCCAATATGGGCATCCAGGTCCTGCTATTGGTTATTGACCGGAGACGTGTCTCGGTCATGTCTACATTGTTCTCGAACCCGTAGGGTCCGCACGCTTAAGGTTACGATGACAGTTATATTATGAGTTTATGCATTTTGATGTACCGAAGGTTGTTCGGAGTCCCGGATGTGATCACGGACATGACGAGGAATCTCGAAATGGTCGAGACATAAAGATTGATATATTGGAAGCCTATGTTTGGATATCGGAAGTGTTCCGGGTGAAATCAGGATTTTACCGGAGTACCGGGAAGGTTACCGGAACCCCCCGGGAGCTAAATGGGCCATGATGGGCCTTAGTGGAAAAGAGAAGAGGCAGCCCTACATGGGCTGCGCGCCTTCCCCTTCCCCTAGTCCTATTAGGACTAGGAGAGGTGGCCGGCCCCCTCCTTCTCTTTTCCCCCCTCCGCGAATCCTATTCCAACTAGGATTGGGGGGGGGGAATCCTACTCCCAGAGGGAGTAGGACTCTCCTGGCGCACCCCTTGTGGCCGGCCAGCCTCCCCCCTTTGGTCCTTTATATACTGAGGTAGAGGCACCCTAGAACACACAAGTTGATCCACGTGATCTATTCCTTAGCCGTGTGCGGTGCCCCAGCCACCATATTCCTCGATAATACTGTAGCGGAGTTTAGGCAAAGCCCTGCTGCTGTAGTTCATCAAGATCGTCACCACGCCATCGTGCTGACGGAACTCTTCCCCGACACTTTGCTGGATCGGAGTCCGGGGATCGTCATCGAGCTGAACGTGTGCTCGAACTCGGAGGTGCCGTAGTTTCGGTGCTTGATCGGTTGGATCGTGAAGACGTACGACTACTTCCTCTACGTCGTATCAACGCTTCCGTAGTCGGTCTGCGTGGGTACGTAGACAACACTCTCCCCTCTCGTTGCTATGCATAACCATGATCTTGCGTGTGCGCAGGAATTTTTTTGAAATTACTTCGAAACCCAACAGTGGCATCCGAGCCTAGGTTATTTATGTTGATGTTATATGCACGAGTAGAACACAAGTGCGTTGTGGGCGATATAAGTCATACTGCCTACCAGCATGTCATACTTTGGTTCGGCGGCATTGTTGGGCGAGACGACCCGGACCAACCTTACGCGTACGCTTACGCGAGACCGGTTCCCCCGACGTGCTTTGCACATAGGTGGCTTGCGGGCGACTGTCTCTCCAACTTTAGTTGAACCAAGTATGGCTACGCCCGGTCCTTGCGAAGGTTAAAACAGAGTCTATTTGACAAACTATCGTTGTGGTTTTGATGCGTAGGTGAGATTGGTTCTTGCTTAAGCCCGTAGCAGCCACGTAAAACTTGCAACAACAAATTAGAGGATGTCTAACTTGTTTTTGCAGGGCATGTTGTGATGTGATATGGTCAAGACATGATGCTGAATTTTATTGTATGAGATGATCATGTTTTGTAACCAAGTTATCGGCAACTGGCAGGAGCCTTATGGTTGTCGTTTTATTGTATGCAATGAAATCGCGATGTAATGCTTTACTTTATTACTAAGCGGTAGTGATAGTCGTGGAAGCATAAACTTGGCGAGACGACAATGATGCTACGATGGAGATCAAGGTGTCACGCCGGTGACGATGGTGATCACGACAGTGCTTCGGAGATGGAGATCACAAGCACTAGATGATGATGGCCATATCATATCACTTATATTGATTGCATGTGATGTTTATCCTTTTATGCATCTTATCTTGCTTTGATTGACGGTAGCATTATAAGATGATCTCTCACTAAATTATCAAGAAGTGTTCTCCCTGAGTATGCACCGTTGCGAAAGTTCTTCGTGCTGAGACACCACGTGATGATCGGGTGTGATAGGTTCTACGTTCAAATACAACGGGTGCAAAACAGTTGCACACGCGGAATACTCAGGTTATACTTGACGAGCCAAGCATATACAGATATGGCCTCGGAACACGGAGACCGAAAGGTCGAGCGTGAATCATATAGTAGATATGATCAACATAACGATGTTCACCATTGAAAACTACTCCATCTCACGTGATGATCGGTTATGGTTTAGTTGATTTGGATCACGTAATCACTTAGAGGATTAGAGGGATGTCTATCTAAGTGGGAGTTCTTTAGTAATATGATTAACTGAACTTAAATTTATCATGAACTTAGTACCTGATAGTATCTTGCTTGTTTATGTTGATTGTAGATAGATGGCTCGTGCTGTTGTTCCGTTGAATTTTAATGCGTTCATTGAGAAAGCAAAGTTGAAAGATGATGGTAGCAATTACACGGACTGGGTCCGTAACTTGAGGATTATCCTCATTGCTGCATAGAAGAATTATGTCCTGGAAGCACCACTGGGTGCCAGGCCTGCTGCAGGAGCAACACCAGATGTTATGAACGTCTGGCAGAGCAAAGCTGATGACTACTCGATAGTTCAGTGTGCCATGCTTTACGGCTTAGAATCGGGACTTCAACGACGTTTTGAACGTCATGGAGCATATGGGATGTTCGAGGAGTTGAAGTTAATATTTCAAGCAAATGCCCGAATTGAGAGATATGAAGTCTCCAATAAGTTCTATAGCTGCAAGATGGAGGAGAACAGTTCTGTCAGTGAGCATATACTCAAAATGTCTGGGTATAATAATCACTTGATTCAATTGGGAGTTAATCTTCCAGATGATTGCGTCATTGACAGAATTCTTGAATCACTGCCACCAAGCTACAAAAGCTTCGTGATGAACTATAATATGCAAGGGATGAACAAGACTATTCCCGAGCTCTTCGCAATGCTGAAAGCTGCGGAGGTAGAAATCAAGAAGGAGCATCAAGTGTTGATGGTCAACAAGACCACTAGTTTCAAGAAAAAGGGCAAAGGGAAGAAGAAGGGAAACTTCAAAAAGAACGGCAAGCAAGTTGCTACTCAAGAGAAGAAACCCAAACCTGGACCTAAGCCTGAAACTGAGTGCTTCTATTGCAAGCAGACTGGTCACTGGAAGCGGAACTGCCCCAAGTATTTGGCGGATAAGAAGGATGGCAAGGTGAACAAAGGTATATGTGATATACATGTTATTGATGTGTATCTTACTAATGCTCGCAGTAGCACCTGGGTATTTGATATTGGTTCTGTTGCTAATATTTGCAACTCGAAACAGGGACTACGGATTAAGTGAAGATTGGTTAAGGACGAGGTGATGATGCGCGTGGGAAACGGTTCCAAAGTCGATGTGATCGCAGTCGGCACACTACCTCTACATCTACCTTCGGGATTAGTATTAGACCTAAATAATTGTTATTTGGTGCCAGCGTTAAGCATGAACATTATATCTGGATCTTGTTTGATGCGAGACGGTTATTCATTTAAATCAGAGAATAATGGTTGTTCTATTTATATGAGTAATATCTTTTATGGTCATGCACCCTTGAAGAGTGGTCTATTCTTGTTGAATCTCGATAGTAGTAACACACATATTCATAATGTTGAAGCCAAAAGATGCAGAGTTGATAATGAGAGTGCAACTTATTTGTGGCACTGCCGTTTAGGTCATAGCGGTGTAAAGCGCATGAAGAAACTCCATTCTGATGGACTTTTGGAACCACTTGATTATGAATCACTTGGTACTTGCGAACCGTGCCTCATGGGCAAGATGACCAAAACACCGTTCTCCGGTACTATGGAGAGAGCAACAGATTTGTTGGAAATCATACATACAGATGTATGTGGTCCGATGAATATTGAGGCTCGTGGCGGATATCGTTATTTTCTCACCTTCATAGATGATTTAAGCAGATATGGGTATATCTACTTAATGAAACATAAGTCTAAAACATTTGAAAAGTTTAAGGAATTTCAGAGTGAAGTTGAAAATCATCGTAACAAGAAAATAAAGTTTCTACGATCTGATCGTGGAGGAGAATATTTGAGTTACGAGTTTGGTGCACATTTGAAAAATTGTGGAATAGTTTCGCAACTCACGCCACCCGGAACACCACAGCGTAATGGTGTGTCCGAACGTCGTAATCATACTTTACTAGATATGGTGCGATCTATGATGTCTCTTACTGATTTACCGCTATCGTTTTGGGGATACGCTCTAGAGACGGCCGCATTCACGTTAAATAGGGCACCATCAAAATCCGTTGAGACAACGCCTTATGAACTGTGGTTTGGCAAGAAACCAAAGTTGTCATTTCTTAAAGTTTGGGGCTGCGATGCTTATGTGAAAAAACTTCAACCTGATAAGCTCGAACCCAAATCGGAGAAATGTGTCTTCATAGGATATCCAAAGGAAACTATTGGATATACCTTCTATCACAGATCCGAGGGCAAGAATTTTGTTGCTAAATTCGGAAACTTTCTAGAGAAGGAGTTTCTCTCGAAAGAAGTGAGTGGGAGGAAAGTAGAACTTGACGAGGTAACTGTACCTGCTCCCATATTGGAAAGTAGTACATCAGAGAAAATTGTTTCAGTGACACCTACACCAGTTAGTGAGGAAGCTAATGATAATGATCATGAAACTTCAGATCAAGATACTACTGAACCTCGTAGATCAACCAGAGTAAGATCCGCACCAGAGTGGTACGGTAATCTTGTTCTGGAAGTCATGCTACTAGATCATGATGAACCTACGAACTATGAAGAAGCGATGTTGAGCCCAGATTCCGCAAAATGGCTTGAAGCCATGAAATCTGAGATGGGATCCATGTATGAGAACAAAGTATGGACTTTGGTTGACTTGCCCGATAATCGGCAAGCAATTGAGAATAAATGGGTCTTCAAGAAGAAGACTGACGCTGATGGTAATGTTACTGTCTACAAAGCTCGACTTGTCGCGAAAGGTTTTCGGCAAGTTCAAGGGATTGACTACGATGAGACCTTCTCACCCGTAGCGATGCTTAAGTCCGTCCGAATCATGTTAGCGATTGCCGCATTTTATGATTATGAAATATGGCAGATGGATGTCAAAACTGCATTCATGAATGGATTTCTGGAAGAAGAGTTGTATATGATGCAACCGGAAGGTTTTGTCGATCCAAAGGGAACTAACAAAGTGTGCAAGCCCCAGCGATCCATTTATGGACTGGTGCAAGCCTCTCGGAGTTGGAATAAACGCTTTGATAGTGTGATCAAAGCATTTGGTTTTATACAGACTTTCGGAGAAGCCTGTATTTACAAGAAAGTGAGTGGGAGCTCTGTAGCATTTCTGATATTATATGTGGATGACATAATGCTAATTGGAAATGATATATAATTTCTGGATAGCATAAAGGGATACTTGAATAAGAGTTTTTCAATGAAAGACCTCAGTGAAGCTGCTTACATATTAGGCATTAAGATCTATAGAGATAGATCAAGACGCTTAATTGGACTTTCACAAACAACATACCTTGACAAAATTTTGATGAAGTTCAAAATGGATCAAGCAAAGAAAGGATTCTTGCCTGTGTTACAAGGTGTGAAATTGAGTAAGACTCAATGCCCGACCACTGCAGAAGATAGAGAGAATATGAAAGATGTTCCCTATGCATCAGCGATAGGATCTATCATGTATGCAATGCTGTGTACCAGACCTGATGTGTGCCTTGCTATAAGTCTAGCAGGGAGGTACCAAAGTAATCCAGGAGTGGATCACTGGACAGCGGTCAAGAACATCCTGAAATACCTGAAAAGTACTAAGGATATGCTTCTCATATATGGAGGTGACAAAGAGCTCGTCATAAATGGTTACGTTGATGCAAGCTTTGACACTGATCCGGATGATTCTAAATTGCAAACCGGATACGTGTTTACATTAAACGGTGGAGCTGTCAGTTGGTGCAGTTCTAAACAAAGCGTCGTAGCGGGATCTACATGTGAAGCGGAGTACATAGCTGCTTCGGAAGCAGCGAACGAAGGAGTCTGGATGAAGGAGTTCATATCCGATCTAGGTGTCATACCTAGTGCATCGGGTCCAATGAAAATCTTTTGTGACAATACTGGTGCAATTGCCTTGGCAAAGGAATCCAGATTTCACAAGAGAACCAAGCACATCAAGAGACGCTTCAACTCCATCCGGGATCTAGTCCAGGTGGGAGACATAGAGATTTGCAAGATACATACGGATCTGAATGTTGCAGACCCGTTGACTAAGCCTCTTCCACGAGCAAAACATGATCAGCACCAAGGCTCCATGGGTGTTAGAATCATTACGGTGTAATCTAGATTATTGACTCTAGTGCAAGTGGGAGACTGAAGGAAATATGCCCTAGAGGCAATAATAAAGTTATTATTTATTTCCTTATAATCATGATAAATGTTTATTATTCATGCTGGAATTGTATTAACCGGAAACATAATACATGCGTGAATACATAGACAAACAAAGTGTCACTAGTATGCCTCTACTTGACTAGCTCGTTAATCAAAGATGGTTATGTTTCCTAACCATGAACAATGAGTTGTTATTTGATTAACGAGGTCACATCATTAGTTGAATGATCTGATTGACATGACCCGTTCCATTAGCTTAGCACCCGATCGTTTAGTACGTTGCTATTGCTTTCTTCATGACTTATACATGTTCTTATAACTATGAGATTATGCAACTCCCGTTTGCCGGAGGAACACTTTGGGTGCTACCAAACGTCACAACGTAACTGGGTGATTATAAAGGAGCATTACAGGTGTCTCCAAAGGTAGATGTTGGGTTGGCGTATTTCGAGATTAGGATTTGTCACTCCGATTGTCGGAGAGGTATCTCTGGGCCCTCTCGGTAATGCACATCACATAAGCCTTGCAAGCATTGCAACTAATGAGTTAGTTGCGAGATGATGTATTACAGAACGAGTAAAGAGACTTGCCGGTAACGAGATTGAACTAGGTATTGGATACCGACGATCGAATCTCGGGCAAGTAACATACCGATGACAAAGGGAACAACGTATGTTGTTATGCGGTCTGACCGATAAAGATCTTCGTAGAATATGTAGGAGCCAATATGGGCATCCAGGTCCCGCTATTGGTTATTGACCGGAGACGTGTCTCGGTCATGTCTACATTGTTCTCGAACCCATAGGGTCCGCACGCTTAAGGTTACGATGACAGTTATATTATGAGTTTATGCATTTTGATGTACCGAAGGTTGTTCGGAGTCCCGGATGTGATCACGGACATGACGAGGAGTCTCGAAATGGTCGAGACATAAAGATTGATATATTGGAAGCCTATGTTCGGAGATCGAAGTGTTCCGGGTGAAATCGAGATTTTACCAGAGTACCGGGAAGGTTACCAGAACCCCCCGGGAGCTAAATGGGCCATGATGGGCCTTAGCGGAAAAGAGAAGAGGCAGCCCTACATGGGCTGCGTGCCTTCCCCTTCCCCTAGTCCTATTAGGACTAGGAGAGGTGGCCGGCCCCCTCCTTCTCTTTTCCCCCCTCCGCGAATCCTATTCCAACTAGGATTGGGGGGGGGGGAATCCTACTCCCAGAGGGAGTAAGACTCTCCTGGCGCACCCCTTGTGGCCGGCCAGCCTCTCCCCTTTGGTCCTTTATATACTAAGGTAGAGGCACCCTAGAACACACAAGTTGATCCACGTGATCTATTCCTTAGCCGTGTGCGGTGCGCCAGCCACCATATTCCTCGATAATACTGTTGCGGAGTTTAGGCGAAGCCCTGCTGCTGTAGTGCATCAAGATCGTCACCACACCGTCGTGCTGACGGAACTCTTCCCCGACACTTTGCTGGATCGGAGTCCGGGGATCGTCATCGAGCTGAACGTGTGCTCGAACTCGGAGGTGCCGTAGTTTCGGTGCTTGATCGGTTGGATCGTGAAGACGTACGACTACTTCCTCTATGTCGTATCAACGCTTCCGCAGTCGGTCTGCGTGGGTATGTAGACAACACTCTCCCCTCTCGTTGCTATGCATCACCATGATCTTGCGTGTGCGTAAGAAATTTTTTGAAATTACTTCGAAACCCAACATTTGGAGCGTAGCAAATTCTTGTGTTCATCCATATACGGAGCCACCAAGGCGGAATTCTGTAGAACTGTGTAGTGTGCTTCAGTGAGAGAATATCCGTCCATACATATTATTTGTTCCCCTCCTAGCGTGCCTTTTCCATCCAGTTTGCCCTTATGCCACGATTCAGGAACACCAATCGGCTTAAGGTCAGGAATAAAGTCAATACAAAACTCAATGACCTCCTCATTTTCATGGCCCTTGGAGATGCTTCCTTCTGGCCTAGCACGGTTATGAACATATTTCTTTAAGACTCCCATGAACCTCTCAAAGGGACATATTGTGTAGAAATACAGGACCCAAAACGTTAATCTCTTCGCATAGGTGAACTAGGACGTGTGTCATGATGTTGAAGAAGGATGGTGGGAACACCAACTCGAAACTGACAAGGCATTGCACCAAATCATTCTCTAACCTTGGTATGATTTCTGGATCGATTACCTTCTGAGAGATTGCATTGAGAAATTCACATAGCTTCACAATGGCTAATCGAACGTTTTCCGGTAGAAGCCCCCTCAATGCAACCGAAAGCAGTTGCGTCATAATCACGTGGCAGTCATGAGATTTTAGGTTCTGAAATTTTTCTCTGCCATGTTTATTATTCCCTTTATATTCGAAGAGAAGCCAGACGGTACCTTAATACTGAGCAGGCATTCAAAGAAGAATTCCTTCTCTTCTTTGGTAAGAGCGTAGCTTGCATGACCCTGATGTATGCCGTCTTTTCCGTGCATACGTTGCTGGTCCTCCCGTGCCTCAGGTGTATCTTTTATCTTCCCATACACGCCCAAGAAGCCAAGCAGGGTCACACAAAGATTCTTCATCACGTGCATCACGTCGATTGCGGAGCGGACCTCTAGGTCTTTCCAATAGGGCAGGTCCCAAAATATAGATTTCTTCTTCCACATGGGTGCGCGTCCGTCAGCGTCATTCGGAACAGGTTGTCCACCAGGACCCTTTCCAAAGACCACCTTCAAATCCTTGACCATATCATGTACATCAGCACCAGTACGGTGGCGAGGCTTCGTCCGGTGATCCGCCTCACCTTTGAAATGCTTGCCTTTCTTTCTTACGGGATGCCTGCTCGGAAGAAATCGACGATGTCCCAGGTACACATTCTTCTTACAATTAGCCAAATATATATTGTCGGTATCGTCCAAACAGTGCGTGCATGCGCGGTATCCCTTGTTTATCTGTCCTGAAAGGTTACTGAGAGCAGGCCAATCATTGATGGTCACGAACAACAACACCTTTAGGTCAAATTCTTCCCCCATGTGCTCATCCCACGCACGTACACCTGTTTCATTCCACAGTTGTAAGAGTTCTTCAACTAATGGCCTTAGGTACACATCGATGTCGTTGCCGGGTTGCTTAGGGCCTTGGATGAGCACTGGCATCATAATGAATTTCCGCTTCATGCACAACCAAGGAGGAAGGTTATACAAACATAGAGTCACAGGCCAGGTGCTATGGTTGCTGCTCTGCTCCCCAAAAGTATTAATGCCATCTGCGCTTAGACCAAACCATACGTTCCTTGTGTCATCTGCAAACTCCTTCCCGTACTTTCTTTCGATTTTTCTCCACTGCGACCCGTTAGCGGGTACTCTCAACTTTCCGTCTTTCTTACGGTCTTCTCTGTGCCATCGCATCGCCTTGGCATGCTCTTTGTTTTGGAACAAACGTTTCAACCGTGGTATTATAGGAGCATACCACATCACCTTGGCAGGAATCTTCTTCCTGGCGCTCGCCCTCGACATCACCAGGGTCATCGCGGCTGATCTCATAGCGCAATGCACCGCATACCGGGCAAGCGTTCAAATCCTCGTACTCACCGCGGTAGAGGATGCAATCATTAGGGCATGCATCTATCTTCTGCACCTCTAACCCTAGAGGGCAGACAACCTTCTTTTCTTCGTACGTACTCTCGGGCAATTCGTTGTCCTTTGGAAGCATATCCTTTATCATTACGAGCATCTTTCCAAATCCCTTGTCAGATACACCATTCTCTGTCTTCCATTGCAACAATTCCAGTGTGGTGCTCAGCTTTTTCTTGTCACCTACGCAATTCGGGTACAACAATTTTTTGTGATCCTCTAACATGCGCTGCAACTTCTTTTTCTCCAAATCACTTGCGCAGTTTCTCTTTGCATCGGCAATGGCCCGACCTAGATCATCAACTGGCTCATCCGATGCCTCTTCTTCAGCTTCTTCCCGCATTGCCGGCTCAGTTTCTTCCCGCATTACCGGCTCAGCTTCTTCCCTCATTGTTGTATCATCGTATTCAGAGAACCCATGGTCAGGATAGCTGTCGTCGTCCTCTTCTTCTTCATTGTCTTCCATCATAACCCCTCTTTCTCCATGCTTGGTCCAAACATTATAGTGGGGCATGAAACCGGACTCAAACAGGTGGACGTGAATGGTTCTTGACGTAGAGTAATTGTGACAATTCTTACAGCCAGCACATGGACAAGGCATAAAACCATCCGCTCGCTTGTTTGCCTCAGCCGCAAGCAGAAAAGTACGCACGCCATTAATGAACTCGGGAGAGCATCGGTCATTGTACATCCATTGCCGGCTCATCTTCAATACACAGCACCGAAAACATCAAATTAATACAATACATAAAGTTCATACATAAAGATCATACAACACTTAAATGCAACAAACAGATAACTCTCTAGTTAAAGAATTTAAATGCAACAACAAATGCGATCAAGATCGCAACTAAGGTAATAATTGATCCAACAGCATAATGATACCAAGCCTCACTATGAATGGCATATTTTATAATCTTTCTAATCTTCGAGCGCATTTCCTTCATCTTAATCTTGTGATCATCGACGACATCGGCAACATGCAACTCCAATTCCATCTTCTCTCCCTTAATTCTTTTTAATTTTTCCTTCAAATCCTCGTTTTCTCTTTCAACTAAATTTAACCTCTCGACAATAGGGTCGGTTGGAATTTCCGGTTCAACTACCTCCTACATACAAATATCTATGTCAACTTGATGGGCATAATTTGTCATAAACACGAAATGCAATGAATAATTTTAAAAGAGAATATACCACATCCGAATCATAACCCGGACGAGGGCCGACGGGGACGGATATCAAAACCATGTCACTATGTATAACAAACAACGTATGGGTAAGATAATTATACGAGTAACTATATATCCAAATCACACAAACATCAATTTTTTATATAAAACTTCATGAACAAGAGGCTCACCACAAGGTGGTGCCGGCGACGGGACGTTGCGAGCGATTGACGGTGGTTACGACGGAGATTTAGAAGGTACTAAGTAAACCACACCTACATATGCAAACTAAGTGTTATTTTTGACCTCAAATTGCATATAAATCAAATACTAGCACATATATATAATTCCTCCCAAATTACTAAACTCAAAAATCAATCACTATATAAAGCATTGCATGAGCTAATCTAGCAATGAGAGATGAAAGGAAAAAGTTGCTAACCTTTGTGATCATTTGAATGGATGGGGGCCTTCAAATCTTGACAAATTTTGGGCAAAATGTGTAATGAGCTTGAGAGGAAGAGGGAAAAGAACAGAGAGAAAAGGGGAAAGGGGAAGAACAGAGCGAGTTCGGGTGGACGAAGGGTCTATGTAGGACGACCTTTAGTACCGGTTCGTGATACGATCCGGTACTAAAGGTGCTGGAGGGGCCCCGGACTGACAACATCCTGCCACCACTCACTTTAGTACCGGTTCGTGGCACGAACCGGTGCTAAAGGTTCGCCACGAACCGGTACTAATGAGAGCGGCCGGCTAGCCGTTGGAACCGGCACTAATGCACACATTAGTGCCGGCTCAAATTCAAACCGGCACTAATGTGCTTCACGTTTGACCCTTTTTCTACTAATGGTTTGTGGTGACGAGTTTATACAAAACTAGTCTTGAGCCAACTTTTAGCAAAATCAGTCTTAGTATTTTTTTTTCATGAGCAACCAGTTGTGGAAAATAATGCTCGGGTTAGAATTTTTCTAAAACAGCCTTGTCATTGTCTGATTAGACGTTGAATCATCTTTTTTCCTTTATGTAAATATAAATACGATATTCATATTCCCCTCTTTTGTACGGTTGTACCTTCCCAACATGGCTGACATTCCCAAATCTAGTCGGATGAAGCTCCCTATTGCAACTCTGAATCTTTGATTCCTTATTGTCGCTACCTCTTGCCGCCACCAACACTTCTCCCGTGGATTGCCCTCCCTCCACCTCCACCCCATCTCATATATTTGCTTTGCTTTGCTCTCCCCATGTTTACTCTCTCCTCCTCCATCCTCGGCTCATATACGCCATTGCGCGCCTCCACTCAAGCTACCACAACTCAGCACACGTGTATGCCTGCAGCCACCTCCCTCAACGCTGAGGTCCCTGCGCCTTCCTTCTTTCATTGGCCCAAAGCGCAGCTGCTAGAGTTGGTTGTCGCATGTCGATGTTGCATGTACATGCTTCATAGGGAGCAACGCAGGCAGCGGAGCTCGGGAAAGTGCTTACTGTTGGCCATGCAGCCAGTCACATCCACTCCCAAGCAGTAAAAAGCTAGGGAGCCAGGAGCGTGCGGGACATAGAAAAACATTACGGTGGAGTGTAAGGATGGCAATTTTATCCATGGACATGGATATCCATGGATATCCGATCTGAATGGATAGGGTTTGGACATGCTTTTGTGCCCATGGGCGATGCCCAAACCCGACCCGATTACTCATGGGTAGGGCATGGATATAATCTTGTACCCGTGGATATACCCAAACCCGACCCGATAGTATGCATTAATGGGCAAAAATGTGCTATCCCTACCCCACAGTCACATGTCACACTGCAGTTTTACACTTTGTTATGTAGAACATGCAAAAGAAATTGCACAATCCCCACCGTGACTTTTATTAGTTGACATTCAATCCTCACTAACACACTCTAGCGCTCCTTCCCTTATTTTTATCTTCTCGTTAAATGACTCGTCATTCCTTTTTTTTAGAAAAAAATACTAAATGATATTAGGTTGTTAGTGGATGTTGATTTGCCATAAGTTGAAGTTTACAATAAGTGAAGCCTAACTTGCCGCGAGGGGAAGAATGGAAGATCTTATGTCAACATTATCTTATGTCTTATTTACATGTCTTTAGAGAACCCAATGGATATCTAGTGGGTATGAATATCCATCGGGTTTGGAAATGGACACAATTTTTCACCCATGGATTCTTTCATGGGCGGGTAAAGACTGTCTTCATGGATATGGATATGGATTTGATATTGTTCAACCCGATCCAAACCCGACCCATTGCCATCCTTAGTCGAGTTTATGCTAATGGTGTTTACAGAAAAGAAGACTAATACTTGTTTTCCCTATAAACTTGAAATCTTGGGTTGCAAGGAAACAAGTTTACTATATCCACTTTTTTATGGATAGCAAATAGAATTAGTTGTGCATCTTCTGATCCTAAAAAACCAACATGACACTCCTTTTAACACCATCATACATATGCTATTTGTTTACTAATTATTCCTGCAAAAAATTATAACACTAAGAAATAATACGTTGCATCACTGACCATTGTACTTCAGATAGATTGATAATAAATTGCTTTATGCTTTGTCGTCAGAGGTTCAAACTTTACAAGGATTCAACTATTTTCGCACATAGTTGCTAACTCATCAAAGATTTGATGATAATTGTTCAAATTTCAAGGTACGGTCTTCAAGGTACGGTCTTCTTCTTTTTTCTCATATGGTTCCTTTTAAAATATAGTGTTTATTTTGCGTTTTGTCCTGGGCCCCTAGATTTCTATAGACGCCCTGCCTCCATCCATGCATGGCATGAAAACCCATGTGGGCAGATAGATGGATATGGGGGTGATAGCGGCCGGATCTCGTGGGAAGGCTGTGGCGTGTGGGGAGGCCACGACCGTCGCGTCATTGGTGGAGGTTGTCTAGTTGGAGATCGCGAAATGTGTGGTGGGTTTTCTCGAGTGATCTTTTTTCATTGTTTTTTTACATGCGGGAGGGGCTGAAGGCGGGCGAAAGACCGAAAGAACGCGTTGGAGATGCCCTAACTAGCAGGCCGTGCCAGCAAAATTCGGGGCCCGGTGCGAAACTAAAAAATAGGGCCCTATTTCACTAGAAAAAATGAACTAACAAACAATTATAACATATATGATATAATGTCTAACTCACCTAGTCTCGTGCCCTATCCAGTTGAACTTCTATACTATGATCTTCACCAAGGAGGCAAGAACCGATCTCTAACAATGTAATGATCCTTACCAAAAGTTAATTTAATTAGGATTTAGAAATTAGGAGTAGGATTGTAGGATTGTAAGAGCCGAAGTTAATCAAGAGGACAAGCCAGTGACAGCAGGCTACCTGTTTTGGTGAGAGGGCGAGGCCTGTGCGCTCGAGGTCGTGGACACCAAGTCCTCCAAGCGAGATCGGCCGTGCGACGCGCCGCCAGTTGACATGGCAGTGGACGTCGTTGGCTTCGGCGCGTCCGGCCCAAAGGAACCCCCTCTGTATCTTCTCCAGCGCCTTGATGATCCGCTTCGGTGGTGCTAGCGCCAACAGCTGGTGGATGGGGATGACGCTGAGTACGGCCTTGACAAAAGCAAGGCGGCCAGCCTTGTTCATGAGGCGCGCCTTCCAGGTAGGCAGCATGCCAGCAGTTTTTTCAACCACGGGTTGGAGCAGGGCAGCGGATGGGCGCTTGATCGTGAGCGGGATGCCAAGATATGTGATAGGCAGGTCCACGATGGGGCAGCCAAGTGCGTCGATGATGGGCGCCACATCATCGGCGTCGCAGCAGATGAGTGTGGCAGAGCTCTTCAAGAAGTTCACCTGGAGGCCCGACGCGCGTCCGAAGAGCTGCAGGACTCCTTTCACTGCCATGGTGTCGCCCTGGGTGGGGTGGCAAAATAGGATCACATCGTCCGCATATAGTGAGACGGCCAGGATCGGGCGCCGCGGGTGAAGCTGCTGCAAGATGCCCGTCTCGGTAGCTCGGCGAAGGAGACGGCTAAGCATGTCGACCGCGAGGACAAATAGCTGGGGCGAGAGGGGATCGCCCTGTCGAAACCCGTAGCGATGCCAAATGGTCGGGCCGGGCTTGCCATTCAGGAGCACCTTGGTGCTGGCCGACGAAAGCAGAATGGCCAGCCAGTCCAGGAAGCGATTGCCGAATCCGTATTGGCTCAATACCTCGAAGAGGAACGGCCAGCTGATCGAGTCGAAGGCCCGTGCCAAGTCGAGCTTCAGCAGCAAGCGGGGGGCCTTGAGCTGATGGAGGAGGCGCGCAGACTGCCGGACGAGGACGAAGTTGTCATGCAACGAGCGTCCGGGGATGAACGTGTTCTGGTTCGCGCTGACGAGGGCATTGAGCTTGGGCGGGAGACGCAGCGAGAGGATCTTCATGAAGATCTTGGCGACGAGGTGGATGAGGCTTATCGGCCTGTAGTCTCCGAGACAGCGAGCGTCCACGCGCTTGGGCAGCAGCATGAGGAGTGCCTGGGTAAGGTAGCTGAAACCACGGCCCCGGAGCGCATAGAGCTGCTGGAACACGTCGATGAGGTCCTGCTTGACGATGGGCCAGCATGCGCGCAGGAAGTCAGCAGTGAAGCCGTCGGGGCCGGGAGCTTTGCGTGCGGGCAAGCGCTTGATGGCCTGCCAAATCTCCTCGGCGTCAAAAGGTGCATCAAGGTCGTCGAGGTTGGCAGGCGTGATGAGGGCGGGGAGGTCCAGAGTGCACTCCGGGGGCGCGGCGGTGCCAAGCAGAGCGTCAAAGTGCGCATAAGCCGCCGCGGCCATGTCCCCCTGGTCCGTGATGATTTCCTCGTCAACCATCAGGCTGTGCACCGTGTTCTTCTACCGCCTATATGAGCATTGCCGGTGGTAGAAGGATGTGTTGGCATCGCCGTCTTTGAGGTTCGCAAGGCGGGCGCGTTGGCGAGCGATGGATCGCTCCAGCGAAGCAAGGCCTAGGTAAGAGGCCTTGATATGGCGACGCAACCAGTCTTCGTGCGGGGACAAAGCTCTACTCTCCAAGGTAGTGTCAAGCCTGAGAAGAAGCTCGCGGGAGATCGCCAGCCTGAGGCGCACATTGCCCACGGTCCGCGAGCTCCAGCTAGTGAGCTGGCGAGCGGTGGCCTGCATGCACAACATGAATCGCCGGAATGGGTCCGCCACGTGGACGGAGTGCCATGCAGCCGCGACGACGTCGTGGAATCCGTCGAGGCGAATCCAGAAATCCTCGAAGTGGAAGCACCGGTGTGGAGGTGCTATCGGAGAGCAGTCCAGGTGCAGGGGGCTGTGGTCGGAGACGACGGAGGCGAGGCAGCGTAGGAAGCACGCGCTATGAAGCTCCTCCCAGTCCGTGGTGCAAAGCACCCGGTCGAGGTGGACAAGGGTTGGAGGCGACTGCTCATTCGACCAAGTGTAGCGTCTCCCGCTGAGGTACACTTCTTTGAGAGCTAGGTCGTTGAGCACGCGTCGAAAGCGACCCATCATGCGGCGGTTGACATTCCCGTTGTTTTGTCCTCGTCGCGATATATGAGGTTGAAGTCCCCGCACAACATCCACGGTCCGGGGCACTCGTCGCGAATGTCGCAGAGCTCTTGCATGAAGGCAACTTTGTCGTCGTCAAGTTGGGGCCCGTAGACAACGGTGAGCCACCATGGAGTGCCGAATCCAGACGCGGTGGAGACCTTAGCAGACAAGGCGTTGGTAGTGAAAAGAGGATCGGTGATGGCCACCTCTCTACTCTTCCATGCCAACAGGATGCCGCCACGGGTCCCGTCCGCGGGCAAGTACACATAGTCGTCAAAATCCGAGCCAAGAGTCTCAAGGACAACCGATGAGCAAACTAACTGCATCTTAGTGTCTTGGAAGCAGGCGATCGATGCATTGGTGGTTACAACAAGCGACCGAATGGCGGTGCGGCGAGCGCGCGCGTTGAGGCCGCGCACGTTCCAAGCGACCTTGGGGGCGTGATCCATGGAGCAGAGATCGACAAGCAGGCGTGCCGGCATAGCTAGGCCCCGATCGGGCTGCCAGCGACCACCGTGGTGATCGGCGCAACGGCGGGGTCGGAGGCCAGCTCTCGGCCTATCAACGCGGCCATGGCCGAGAGGACAGCTATAGGGAGAGGCGTCGCAAAGAGCCCCTCGTAAGTCTTCATCTCCGTGGCCGTGATCTTCTGGTCCAGCCCAACAATCCCAAGGGTGCGCAGGACGTGGATTTGCGCACGTCTTTCGGCGGTAGGTGGAGCAGCCGCCTTGTATGTTGAAGCGAGGCAGATCTTCCACGTCGCGGGGCAAAGTTGGGCGGGCATCGCCGCTGACGTTTCTTGGGAGTTGGAAGTGCGGCGTCGAGCTGCTTGGTGGCAGCAGCGAGGAAGTCGCCAAGGGTCCAGGTTGTCGTTGTAGTTGCGCCAGCGCGTGGACGTGTACGGCGAAGGGTCACCGGGGGCGAGGCGAAGCGCGTTGGAGTTCTCTCCATAGCGGGGCATGCAGCTTGGGCCGGGTGGGTGCATGCAGTCTGAGCCGGGTGGGCATGTGGGCCGTCCAGGGATGGCTGCGGCGTGGATGCGTTGTCCAGCGCAGCCTCTCCCTCGCGTGGGGCCGCAGGGGAGGGGTCCATGCTTGGCCCGCATGGCGCGGCCGCGGGAGACTCCAGAAGCCCTTCCTCGTGGTCGCATGGCGGGGCCTGCTCCGTGGCTTGGGCCGGTGGGCCAGTATGCGCTAGTGGAGCAGGGTCCGTGGACCGGTCATCGTGGGACAGCACCGCTGCGGGCGCTGATGGGGGCGAAACACCACTTTGCCCCGACAAAGGATCATCCTCGGGGGTGGGGATGGGCGAATCGGGCACCTCGCTGTCCAGCGACAAGTGGCCTGTGGGGTAGTCCTGGCCTGCGGGACTGTCAGGATTGGCCTGGGCCGGCAGAGCTTTTGCAAGGCACCGGTCCTGCTCGTGGGGCGATAGCAGCGGTGCATGGCTCTCAGCCAATGGTGGCTGGCCATCAGACGTCGTCGGGCCCAGCAGCACAGGATCAGAGGACGGGCCAGCGAGCAGCGGTGCAGCCTTGGCGATCCTTGCCGCATCAGCAACTCGCTTTTTCTTTCCACCGCGTCTCCCTCTTTTGGAAAGCCGACGAGAGCGCAGCTGGCCGCCTGCTGTGGGCCAGGGCTCCATCGTCCTTCCCTGGGTACGGGCATGCAGCGGCCTGGCTGTGTCCGTACGACGACGTGGGGCGGGCCATTGGGCGCTGACGGCGATCCCATCGGCGCGGCCACGGCGATTGGAGGCGCGCCAACCGATGGAGTCGATCGCCATGCCGTCCGCGCGGGCGTCGCGGGCGTCAGACATGCGCCGTCGCTTGCGGCTACGGCGGCGGCCTCGGCCGCGACCAGACCCATCTCGGCGTGTCTCCTCACCGGCTTCGCCACCCGACGCATCATCACTAGGGCCGCCGTTGCCGACAGCAGTCGAGGCGGCAAGCGCAACGGCGCCATCGGTGACCATGATAGACACGGGGTAGCTCAGTGTGCGGATGGTCGGCGGCGAGCCGCGTCTGGCGGCGGGGACGGATTCCACGATCTCCAGGACGGCCGCGCGGCGGATGCTGGCCGGCTCGTGCGTGCGCGCCGTCAACCGGAATACGGCGAGGTCGGCGCGCGAGCGCGTGCTCGGGTGCAGTCGCTCGATCCAGCAGCTGGAACCGAGAAGGTGTTCAGCGGTGGAGAGGTGCCAAGCCTGCGCAGGGACGCCACGGAGCTCCACCTGGACCGTGTGCTCGAAGGAGCTCATGTCGGCGTGCGCTAGCTTGTTCCAAGGGCGGAGCGACAGAGTGAAGCCGGGGCCGTTGATGAAGTGGTCGCCCGCGAGCCGTGCCATGATCTCGTTGGTGGAGAAGATGATGAGGAAATCCTCCGGTGCGCACACGTGGATGGAGAAGTCGCCGGGCTGGAGGCAAAGGGAGGAGTGCAGGATGTCCTCGACCTCCCGTGGGGTGACCGCCGGCCTGGCTCCTGTGATGGAAACCACCATCCCGCGCCGCAGAACGAGCTCGGCCTCCTCCATCTCAACGGAGCGAGACATGACCACGCGCACCAGAGTGGAGGGCTGGGTCGGCTCGCTGACGGAGGGGTCAGCAGCAGGCGGGGCATGCAGGAGCGGTGGCGCGCGCGGCGCCGTGGCTGGGTGGTGGTGGTGGCGCGGGGAGGTGCACGGAGAACGCCGCGGCAGAACTTGTGGCAGTCCTGGGAGCTGTGGCCGGAGTAGAGGCAACGTCGATAGCGAACGTCGTTTGTGCAGTCCCGGACAGGGTGACCGGGGTCGAGGCAC
>NC_041390.1:51005519-51024742 GCF_002162155.2 Triticum dicoccoides | reverse complement strand
AGGACCGGCTGGACTCGCCCTCGGACTCCATCCAGCGGTGCGCGCTAGCGGGGCTGAGGTCGAGGTCGCCGGCGGAGTCGGACGGGGGCGCCATGGGCGGAGGGAAGGGGCTGGGGGGGTGGGGGTAGGGGGGAGCTGAGGGAGGAGGGCTACCGGCGTGGGCTCGTCGGCGGCAGGGTTGGTGGGGCTAGGCAAGGGGGGAGGGGGAGCGAGCGGAGCGGGAGCGGGGCATCGTTTCCAACTGTCATAAGGAAAAAATAATCCATGGACCATATATTTGCATTCCTTATCATCTTCTCTCATCGATTCACACTTCATTCAGGTTTTTAATATAATATAAATACATCTAGCTTAGCAATTGTTCTTGAAAAAAATGCCTAATGAGCTATAAATGCAGCTTGACTGAAGATCTAAAAAGGTCAGTTGCCATATCTGCCAGCAAACTGATAATTACTGTTTGAAGTACAACAAAGGAAATTCTGCATGACTATTAAATACTAATTCATGTCCTGCTCCTACTAGCATTATTATTCATTCCCCCTCCCCCTCGAAACTTGTTTGGTGATGGTAAATTCATTTTCCCCCTGAAATTGGTTTGGTGACTGTAAATTCATTTCCCCCCTGAAATTTGTTTGGTGACGGAGTCTAGCTAAACAAATCTTGAGTAGAGAAATGCGTAATAAGCTGTATCACCAACATGCACTGAAACTTGAATAGTTGATAGATCAGTAAGCCTTTTTTTCCTTGGCATTAGTGAACATCTGCGGACGAACAATGTCTGTACTGTCTGTAGTCTTCGGTGGAGAATCGAATTTTGGTTGTGCCCTTGGATGCCATATCCTCCTGTATCTAACTTCTGATGGCCTATGTTTGTGTTGATTAAGTTATATATTACAGTATATAATAAGTCAGTGTTTTCTCTCTCGTTCTTTTTTGGTATAGTCCGATTAGCACGATTATTAGTTGATTCAAGATGTACCATTTTCACCACACACTACTAGCTGTATATACACATGAAGCTGTTTTGATGTATACAGGTATTTTGGCTCCCCCTGTTCTCTCTGTGTTTGGGTGAAAGTATATGCCAGTAGCATATGTTTGGTTACCTCCTTGTTCTCTGAATTACTTTCTGTCAGTTTGTTCGTTGGGGTTGGAGAGTGAAAACCTCAGTGTTGTCTTTGTTCAAAGCGGACCCCTGTGTGTGGATGATTTCACCCATATATGTAATCATGGCTCGGTTATATATACTTCTAATCAGTTTTCAACATGTTTATGATTCCGTGAGGGGAAATAACTTTGGAGTAGTGAGAAATTCATAATTTTTACGGTCAACAACCCTTTCACCTTACCACTCGCCGCCTCCTTTTCAGGTCAGCGGGATGAGGCTTGGTGCGTGCGATAACCACTTTGTACTTGTTAAAAGTTCATTTGTATGTGTATCTTACCACTTTGCTTTTTTTTTTACATCATATCTTACCACTTTGCTAGTGTTAGTATATTAGTATTGTTGTACCTATGAAAGTGATAGGTGTATTAGGATTGGTTGAATTGTAAATGTGTATGCAAATATCTGTGGAATATGTATGGTGAATAGTAAGATTGCTTTACCTGTTGTTGTCTGTCTACCTCTCCTTGTGTTTTCTCAATCTCTGCCCGGTCCAGGCCGTGCTCGGAGGATGGTCGCCGCTGCTTCGTCCACCGTCGGCATCAGGCCGGACGCTGACCTTGTCGTGCCTGGTGTATCAGGAACAAGAACCACTAACCTCACCATGTTGGTTAATCTGCTTGTCTTGATTTGATCCTTCTTCCCTTCTCTTCCTTCAGGGCCTCAAGAGGGACAGCTGCCAGATTTTTTTTGTTTGAGATAAAGCTGCCAGATACTAGAAAAAAATATCACATATCGTGGGCCTCAATGTTTGTGTAGCCATAGGCCATGGGCCATGGGCCATGGACTCTCGAACAATCAGAACAAAATGAGCTGCAACCCGTCTCGTCACTGTACCAACATCTTGCGTGCTGCTTCGAGTCCACAGTCACTGCCCAGAGGAGATGCGCCGCCGCCGCCAAGACCTCTCGCCGGCAGCCGTGCCGCTGGACGATGACGACCTGCTCCCTGAGATCCCGCTCCGCCTCTCCCCGCAGCCCTCGTCACTCCCACGCGCATCCATCGTCTGCAAGCGCCGGCGCCAACTCGTATCTGACCCCTGATTCCGTCACCGCTTCCTCCTCCGCCACCGCCGCAACCCTCCTCTCCTCGGTCCCTTCGACGAGTTTCTCAACTTCCTATCTACTCTGGACCTATCTACTCTGGAGGCCCCCAATCGTGTCCCTCCTGGGCGCTTCTCCTTGCCGTTCGGCGTCAACGATTACTGCTTTTCCCTTGGATGCCGTCATGGTCTCCTACTCTTTCGATCTACGAAGCCTTTGCAGGTCCTGCTGTAGGACCCCGTCACCGGCCACCTTCATCGCATTGCCGTCCCTTCGGATTTCCTGAGGACACACGGGGCGGTGCTTCGCATTGCCGGAGAGGTCCAACTTCCAGGTGGTCTTGGCGGTGACAGTTTGGGATAAGGACGACGAGCAACACACACGAGCGCTTGTCTGTGTTTACTCCTCAAAGACCGGCTTATGGGGAGATCTTATCTCAACAGTGCTTCCATACCACGCTCATAGGAGCAGTTATTCTACCCTGCTTTATGAGCCTGATGATGTGCTGGTTGGAGATTCCCTTTACTGGATGCTTTCTGGGAATGTTGATGGAATTGTTGAGTTTGATTTGGAGAAGCAGAGCTTAGCTATGATATGAGTTCCAGTGGATATGTATGGCAAGGGCAACTACTTCCAGGTTATGAGGGCCAAGGGCGGCGGGCTGGGTTTCCTCTTGATGTCAGTGTCAGACTACACCGCCCAATTATGGAAGAGGAAGACAGATTGTGATGGTGTTGCTTCATGGGAGCTTGGAAGAACTATTAAACTGGACAAGCTACTTTCTCTGAACTAGGAGGATAAAAACCCCATAGCCCTATCGATACTAGGGTTTGCTGAGCAGAATAATGCCCTGATCATTTGGACAATTAATGGCATCCTCATGATCCACCTTGACTCATTGAATTTGAAGAAGCTTGCCGAAAACACCATAACCCGTCCTCACTATCATCCATTCGAAAGTGTCTACGCTGCAGGTAATAGCATGGATTACATTGTCAATACAAAAAACAAACTATTATTCAACAATTGGTTGATGAAATTATGCTCACGTCATTCCGTGTTAGCCAATAATTTGAATTACTATCATATCATTTGTTTCTTTGCTGCTTCATGCCCTCATGTACATCGATGATGTTCTGCCATGTTCTGTTCTGATGTGTATGTGGTGGCTTTTATGTAATGATTATGATTGACTAACAAAAATATGTTTGTGGTATTTCATTTTCTTTATGTTCTGTAGCCAGGCACTGGCTGCAATTGGTTAGCCTATTCTATTTATTTTTTGTGGTTTAAGTTAGAACTAGCAAACTTTCATCATCGGTTTACTATATGAACATCCATACAATAAAACAATTCTTACATGTGTATGTGTTCCAGAAAATAAACAATGATTAACAAGATTGGCAAATCCTCTATAGAATAATTTAACCATTTTATTGTTTCCTGCCTATTGAAGGATGATATAATTCTCTAATGTTAGCGTTAGTGCATATCTCACATGCCATATATTTTTTTCTGAAGAGGAGATACACAACAGCTGGAAGTTGATTACATGAAAACTGGCTTGAACCCTTTTGAAGCTTAAGCTTAGTTATATTTATTTTGTTCTGTATGTGACCTCCGCTGATATTTCTAACAGAGTTCAAATAAAAAATAACCACTTCATTTGAAATTATGAGTAATTATTCATTTATCATTTGTAGGATTTCCCTCCATGTGGCAAGTCTATTTGTACCAGGAAACACTAATAAGTGGAGTTCATTTTCATCTTTTCATGCTAAAATTTACTTAAAGATGATTTAAATCATGATCCAACATGTTACCAAGATTTATTAGTATGAGATTTATTTTCCGATATGGCGTAGAATGAGCTTTAGGATAGCTCTAGATAGGACGATGCTTCAGTGCCTTAAGGCACCTACCTTTGTGTCTATGACGTGTGGGCCCAATAGGTGCCTGGCCCACATGTCAGTGACCCAAAGGCAGGTGCCTTTAAGGCACCGAAGCTGTGTCCCTCTAGATAACTTGTCCATTCTGACCAGTTAACAGTATGATTGTCCATGTTCTTCATTTTTACGATATTAATGAGTATATGCTGTTATGGGAATACCAGTAAACTAGCACAATGCCCATGCATTGCTACGAAGCCACCAAAAAAGTAGGACTTAAGCCATTGGTTTAGGATATCGTTGAAAGACGTTGGTGTCATGTGGCTGTTAGGGCCGTTCATGATTAAAATCATAGCGAAAATATAATACTACAAAGAGAGTTTTGCATGTGGCAAGCCATGGATAATCTTAAGGAAAATAGGTCCTTCGCTAGATTTAAAGTGATACAACATTTCGAATTGTGAAACAGAAGAGGATAGACATTAGTAAGGAGACTGCACAAGGTCGTGGATCCGGTAGTGTTGGGGATATTACTATCAGTTGAGACCCGCCCAGGAGGGGCCGGGTCAGACTTAATGGCGGGTTACATAAGAAGCCCAATAGACAGTCAAGATGATAGTTTATTAGTATATATAGAAAGCCCAAAGGCCTCGGGCCGGCTTAAGGCCCGTTATTGTAAACCGCCATATGGGCGGAAAGACTTGTAAAGAAAGGCATGTAAAGGAAGTCACCGAGCCGGACACGATTATGAGCCGGCCGGGACTCTGTAAGCCACCAGGCGTCAACCCGTGTATGACCCGATGGCGGTTTAGAGAGGAAAACGACCAAGTCGATAACTAAGCCGGCGAGTTGAGCCTCTTGGAAGTCGAAACCTCAGCAATACCAATCACAACTAGATGTAGGCTTTTACCTTCACCGTAAGGGACCGAACTAGTATAAAACTCTCTCGTGTCCTTTGTCCCGATTAACCCCTTTAAGCTTCCTAGTGCGATGGCCCTACGACTAAGTCCTTGCTCTAGGACATCTGCCGTGTCAACTCCACGACAGTTGGCGCCCACCGTGGGGCCAGCGCACGGTGGATTTGAGTTCTTGAAGGGCAACTTCGAAGGGCTCAAGGGATACGCTGTGGGCCGGATGACCAAGAGTCGTCGCGGCAAGATCTACATCGACGACGAAGGCTGGGGCCCCGAGGCCGGCTCAATCAAGTACGGGTACCGGGTCCCCTTCGGTGGAATTCACGTTTTCATCGGCCGGATCGGCGAGTCAGGTCCTGAGCTGGATGTCCACACCGACCTCATCGAAACGGCTCAGCGCGCCGGGTCCGCCCATGTTCAATCTGTCACGAAGTATGCCTTCGTAGGCTGCATCCATGGCGGTGAATAATCCGAAGGATCGATGGAAGGCGGGGAGACAGCCATCTGCTCTGATACTGCATCATCAACAGATGAGACGAACTCATTGTACCAACTGCAAGACGGCATGCTCGGGGGCTGTTCCGATGGCAGCAGTATTCCGGACCCCCTTGAGCCGCCGAAATGGGCCGGAGTCTTCATGGCAGGGACACAGCCCGGGCAGAACTCCACCGCAGTGACGCGGCGGCCACCGGGTCGGCAGCTGCTAGGTCAGGAGACCCCGCGCGCCCCCCGGCTCAGGTTCTCATGGACCTCATGGATAAACTGACGACTCTGTTAACCGCTCCGGTAGAGCCGACGGATAAAGCCCAGCATGACGCGGAAGTGGCACGCGTGCGGGAGGAGATGATGCAAGCTAAGGAAAATCTAGCCGCGGAGGAAACCCGGATGGCAGCAGAACGAGCAGCTTTGGATGCTCGTGCTCAGCAGCTTCAAGCAGAAACCTTCCGGCTCTCGGTGGATCTTAATGCATCAAACGAGGTCATGAGGAGGAGGCGTCAGAAAACTCAGTCGTGTCTGCCTCTAACGCTGGATCCGAGGAATCTGTTCCATACACCCGGAGCTGGAGGGAGCAACCCGCCAGAGGCAAACCGGGTCACGATGCCCGATGCACTAGTTCAGCCACGCACCATGGAGCCGCCGCACATGAATACAACTCCTCCTCGTTATATAGCAACGCCCCCGGGTCACTTCTCCAATCCCATGGAGAACCTCATTGCAGCGTTGGCTCGTTTGGCAGCTCTCCCAATGGAAGGCGACTCGCCAGCAGCAATTGAAACCCGGAGGGTAAGAGAACTACTTCAGACAGCTTTGGCCCAGCAGGATGCATACTCCTACAGTCGATACAGGATTCACTCAACTCCTCGCCCAAGCCGGAGCCCGAGTTACAGTAGGCACATGGAATCTGCGGAGATGTCCAGTAATGCTCAACGCCACAACCGGCCATATAGGCATGAGCCGGTGCGGGCTGGAGCCCTTAACTTGGCGGATCAGGAGAGGATTCATGAAGAGGCGGAATGGGCGGCTCAGATAGCAGCAGAGCAGGCGGCTCACCAAATCTTTCCGGCTTATCCAGCAACCTCGGTTGAGGCAGGAGTGGTTACAAGAACCGGAGGCGTACCTTGCCTGGTCCCAGCCATACGCAATGAGCGGTTGCCCAAGGATTTCAAGGGACCTCGTAAGGTACCTAACTACACGGCTGACTTACAACCCGGGGCCTGGATTGAGAGTTATGAGATGGCTATGGAGCTGTTGGAGGTCAGTGATGCTGCAATGGCCAAGTACTTTACCATGATGTTGGATGGAACGGCTCGGACCTGGTTGAAAGGATTACCACCCAATTCTATCGGCTCATGGGCAGAGTTGAAGGCACGGTTCATCCAGAACTTTAAAGACACGTGTAAGCAGCCAATGTCAATTGTGGACCTGACCAATTGTAAGCAAGAGGATGGAGAATCTACAACCCATTGGGTGCGTCGGGTCAAGGAGATAATGCATTCGTCTGATAAAATGGACGCCGGCTCAGCAGTTTTGATGTTGGAGAAAAATTGCCGTTTTGAACCTCTGAAGCAGAAGTTGGGGCAGCTTAAATGTGACTGTAATGACATGGAAACGTTGATGGCGGCTCTTGTCAAGTATGCCGATTTTGATACCACCAAAGACCCAGCATCTGATGAAGAAAAGGCAACGAAGGGAAAGAAGAACGACAATGGCAAGGGTCACCAGCATAACCCGGCAAATCAAGGAGGTAATAAGCGTAAGGCTGATGAGTTTGTTGCTAATACTAATGCGCAGGGTGGTAATCAGCGGCGCAAGGGCAGACAGCCCCCTCGATCGGGCGGGTCAGGCCCCACCCTTGAGCAGTTGTTGAATGAACCTTGTCCAAGACACGGCACCCGGGAGAAGCCAGCTACCCACTTGTCGAAGGATTGCACGATCATGAAGGCGTTTAAAAATTCAAACGCATTTGATGGGGGTCACGGCCCGGGTGGCTGCTCAGGCGGCTTTCAGGGTCCGGGCGCCGGTTCAAGTGGAGGAGGTTTTCATGGTCATCCTGGTCACCAGGGAGGATATAATCAGCAACACGGCCAAGGGAATCAACAACAGCAACAATTCGGCTATCAGAGCAACCCGAAGCAGTTGAATAGTGGACAGTATCATGTCTTTACTATCAGTTTATGTAAGAGAGACCAGAAACTCCACAAGAGGGCCGTCAATGCCGTTGAGCCGGCAGTTCCATGTTATTTACGTTGGTCGGAGCAGCCCATTGTGTGGAGCAGAGAGGACCACCCGCCCCGGGTTGATAATCCGGATCACTTGGCGTTAGTAGTGGCACCTCAGGTTGGTGGGTACAAGTTTACTAAGGTACTCATGGATGAAGGCAGCAGCATCAACATCCTTTACTATGAGACGTTTCGCCGGATGGGATTGACGGACAAAAATCTTAAACAATCCAACACTGTTTTTCATGGTGTGGTGCCTAGTAAGTCGGCATACCCAGTTGGTAAGATCGAGCTGGAAGTAGCCTTTGGAGATGAGTATGACTCCAAAGCAGAAAAATTAACCTTTGAAGTGGTTAAAATCAAAAGCCCATATCATGCTCTGTTTGGGCGGCCGGCTTATGCCAAGTTCATGGCTCGGCCGTGTTATGTATATTTGCAGCTCAAGATGCTGGGTCACAAGGGCACTATTACAGTCCATGGGAGCCGGAAGATAGCCTTGGAATGTGAAGAAGGGGATGCTGCCTATGCTAAATCTGTTTGTGCGACAGAGGAGTTGAAATTCTACAAGGATCATGTTGACCCGACGGACATGACGTCATTAAAGAAACCAACAACAGAGCATGAGCCGGAGTTAAAGTTCAAATCAGCTGATGACACTAAGATGGTTGAATTTGTGCCTGGCGATTCATCCAAACAGTTCATCATTAGCGCAAATTTGGATCCGAAATAGGAAAGCGCACTCATGAGTTCATCCGTGAGAACCGGGACATCTTTGCATGGAAACCTTCAGACATGCCGGGTGTCCCGAGGGAGCTCACTGAGCACACTCTTAATATCGATCCAAAGTTCAAACCTGTCAGACAGTTTCTTCGGTGGTTCAACGAAGAAAGGCGCAAGGCCATTGGAGAAGAGGTGGCCCGGCTCTTGGCGGCCGGGTTCATTGTGGAGGGCTTTCACCCAGAATGGTCAGCTAACCCGGTGCTCGTGCTTAAAAAGAATGGCACCTGGCGTATGTGTGTGGATTACACAGATTTAAACAAGGCTTGTCCAGCCGATCCTTTTGCTCTTCCCCGTATTGATCAGATCATTGATGCTACGACGGGTTGCGCACGTTTGAGTTTCTTAGATGCTTACTCCGGTTATCATCAGATTAAGATGGCAGTCAAGGATCAGGAGAAGACAACATTTATAACTCCTTTTGGGGCTTTCTGCTATGTGTCTATACCTTTTGGGCTTAAGAGTGCCCAGGCGACTTACCAGCGGTGTGTGCAGAATTGTCTTCACAATCAAATTGGGCGCAATGTTCATGCCTATGTGGATGATATAGTGATGAAATCCAGGGAAGAGGAAACCTTGGTCACAGACCTGAAAGAGACTTTTGATAATCTTTGGGTATACAAAATGATGCTTAACCCGACCAAATGTGTTTTTGGAGTGCCAGCCGGCAAGCTCTTGGGTTTTCTGGTGTCTAACCGAGGTATTGAAGCTAACCCGGAGAAAATCAAGGCAATCACATCTCTAGCCAAACCAACCCGCATCAATGATGTTCAACGACTGGCGGATCGTGTGGCTGCATTGAGCCGATTAGGGGAAAAGGCTATGCCTCTGTATCAATTGATGAAGAAAATGGATGTTTTTGTTTGGAGTGATGCTGCGAATGCCGCTTTTGAGGATCTAAAGGCACAGCTAGCTGAGCCGCCGGTCCTAGCTGCTCCAATTGAGAAAGAGCCGCTATTGTTATACGTGGCTGCCAACTCATGGGCAGTTAGTGTGGCTATGGTGGTAGAACGCAAGGAGGCTGGCAGAGAGCATCCGGTTCAGCGGCCGGTTTATTATGTCAGTGGAGTGCTAATTGATTCTAAGCAACGATATCCACATTGGCAGAAGCTTGTTTATGGGATGTTCATGGCAAGCCAGAAGCTTAAACATTACTTTCAGGGACATCCAATCACTGTGGTTAGCTCCGCTCCTTTGGGAGACATTATTCAAAACAGAGAAGCTGCAGGGCGAGTGGCCAAGTGGGCAATTGAGCTTGGGTCTCATGGGCTGAAGTATGTTCCACGCACTGCGATTAAGTCTCAAGCCTTGGTTGACTTCATCAATGACTGGACAGAGATGCAGATGCTAGAAGAAAAGGCGGACAACACATATTGGACTATTCAGTTTGATGGGTCCAGGCAATTGGAGGGCTCGGGGGCTGGAGTTGTATTAACTTCCCCACGAGGTGATAAATTTTGTTATGTGTTACGGTTGATGTTTCCGTGCACTAACAACGCAGCAGAGTATGAAGCATTGCTCCATGGTCTTCGAGTGGCAAAGGAGATGAGATTGAGCCGGGTCAGATGTCTTGGTGATTCAGATCTAGTGGTTCAGCAGGTGTCTCGCAAGTGGGATTCCAAAGACCCTCTCATGGAGGCTTATCTCCGAGAGGTCGATGCTGTTGCAGGATATTTTAAAGGTTATCAGGTGGAACACATTGACTGTCGAAAAAATGGAGCAGCTGATGCTTTGAGCCGGCTGGGGTCTCAACGTAAGCCGGTACCACCCAACACCTTTTTAGATGTTTTGCATAACCCCTCTGTCAAGTTGCCCACAGAAGAAGATTTAGCTGTTCCTGACCCGGAGGCACAGTTGGTGGCGGCTCTTCACGTCATCCCAGATTGGACGGTGCCGTTCTTGGCTTACATGACCCGGGGAGAATTGCCAGCAGATGAGACCCTGGCTCGACAGATAACCCGGCGGTCTAAGTCCATGGCGATTTCGGATGGAGAGTTATTTCATCGCAGTGTTTCCGGAGCGTTTCAACGGTGTGTTTCCCCCGAAGAAGGTCAAGAAATCCTTCGTGAGATCCATGAAGGCGATTGTGGTCATCACGCCGGATCAAAATCTTTAGTGGCCAAGGCGTTTCGTTACGGTTTTTACTAGTTGACGACTCACGCTGATGCAGAAGATCTGGTCAGTAGATGTGATGGATGTCAGAAATTCGCACGACGAGCGCATGTGCCGGCTCAAGAGCTCCGGATGATTCCAATCACTTGGCCGTTTGCAGTCTGGGGGCTTGACATGGTGGGACCTTTCAAAAGGTCTAAAGGTAAGAAGACACATCTCTTGGTGGCTGTTGATAAGTTCACTAAATGGGTTGAGGCGGAGCCTGTGAGTAAGTGTGATGCAACCACGGTGGTTCAGTTCATGAAGAAAATAATCTTCCGTTTCGGTTTTCCACATAGTATTATCACAGACAATGGCACTAATCTATCCCAAGGGGCTATGGAAGAGTTTTGCCAGCGAGAGCACATCCGGCTTGATGTTTCTTCTGTAGCTCATCCTCAATCCAATGGTCAAGCTGAGAGAGCCAATCAGGAAATTCTGAAAGGGCTAAAGCCCCGACTTATGGTTCCTTTACAGCGAACGCCGGGTTGTTGGGTGGAGGAGTTGCCTTCAGTGTTATGGAGCATCAATACTACACCCAACAGGTCTACGGGTTACACACCCTTCTTCATGGTTTATGGGGCAGAAGCAGTATTGCCCAGTGACATCCGTCATGACTCGTCCCGTGTGGCGGCTTATGTTGAAGCTAACAATGAAAAAGCCAGACAGGATGCGCTTGACTTGCTGGATGAAGAAAGAGACTTAGCAGCAGCACGGTCAGCAATCTATCAACAGGACCTGCGTCATTATCACAGCCGCCGGGTTAAGACCAGGACTTTTCAGGAAGGCGACTTGGTGCTCCGGCTCATCCAAGATCTTTTGGATGCACACAAGTTATCCCCACCTTGGGAAGGACCCTTTGTGGTCAGTAAAAATTTAAAAATGGGTCTTACTACCTCATTGACGTTCGAGAGCATGTAGACTCGCGTAAGTCGGAAGAGGAGACCCGCCGGCCGTGGAACATTGCTCAACTTCGGCCGTACTATACCTGAGCCATCGGCTCTCATCATGTACATACGTTCACATTGTATATACGATGATAAGCAATAAAGCAAGACCATCGGTCTCTTTTCTTTTCAAAGATTATGCATCTTTATTATTTTTTCACAAATGACTATTAAGGAGCTAATCATATTTGAATCAAGTTTAACCTTTTCTAGTCCGGCTTATGATCGTATTCGAATCTAGCTGTAAATCTCATGGTCACTTGGGGGCTTCCTGTTCAAACATAGGTCGTATTCGAACCAAAGAGAACATAGCTGTCGTAACCCTCTTGATCGGCTCAAGGCCAAACTCACTTGGGGGCTTCTTGATCGTATCCAAATCATAGCTTAACCCCTTTTGAGCCAACTTGGATTGTATTCGAATCAGGGTCGTTAAAAACCTCTCAAGGTCATTTGGGGGCTTCCTGTTCAAACATAGGTCGTATTCGAACCAAAGAGAACATAGCTGTCGGCACCCTCTTGATTGGTGCAACGCCAAAGCCACTGGGGGCTATATGGTCGTATTCGAACCTTAGCTTAACCCCTTTGGTCCGGTTTACTGATCATATTCGAATTAGAAACCCCCAATCTTTTGAATACAGAGTTAAAATTATGTTTGTTATCTATTGCTTGCCTTTGAGTTTTTGTTGTTTCAATATTACAAATGAGATAGCCTGGTTTTCTTCGCCGGCTCAATTGTTGGACAACACAGCCGCCTGGGTTATTGAAGCCGGTGGTCTAAGGATCCAAAGGTATGAGCTACTAAGATATGATGATTATTGAATATTCAAGGAGTATTAACTTTTATACATATTGAATTATCAAATTCGTCACCCGGGTTATTTGAACCGGCGATCTAAGAATCAACAAGGACAAGGTATGATTCTTACTTATACGCGCTTACCGGCTGCGTTAACTTAAGAGTTAGTATTAAACCTTATCCTTTATTTATATTTGTCTCTGTTTTTTGAGGTGGAGATATGGGCTGTAAATTAGGTGTTTAAACCCAGTTGGTTCTAAACCGCCTTGCCAGGTTTTTCCTTGTGTTCACAGGAACAGAGTTTAAACATTGCAGAGACAAGCATTAAATGATGCATAAGAAAGCATTAAACATTGGCATCCGGAAGCACAGATTCACAGAGAAGTGTTTTATGCGCGATGGCATAAGCAAACATGCGGTGTTTTAAACAGCTAAGCTATTACAAGGCTTTATAAGCCCATGAAGATGATCATTGTACTTCCCTCACCGGTTCACCATCTTGTGTCTGCTGGAAGTTGGATTTGGACCAATCAAAGCCGTTCATGGCGACAAATTCAGCTTCGTCGTCAATCAGGCCGACCGGGTCAATTTCCGGGGCGAATGTATCTTCTCTCACAGGTGGAATCAGATCGACAACTTTGTATGAAGGAGTGTCCATCCTCTTATTTGCGTTGTGAAAACCCAGCTGGTATTTCCACGTTGGTGTCATCTCCAAGGCTAGTCGCCTGAGGCCGGACTTCACGGACGCATGCTATAAAGTCATCTTGATCAAAAGGAGACCCGTCCTCCTTCATGGTAGGATAGCCCCTTGCCACGTCCGCCATGTCTAGGTCTAGCACCCAAGCTTTGGAACAGCTTAGGGCAGTCAGTGCACCGGCTCGCGCACATGAGCGTTTTACCTCTTGGAATCTAGCAGGAAGGATGGACAACTCCTTTAGGACATCTCTAAGCCGATTGGATCCTTGATTTACCGGATAGATAGCGGCCAGAGCCCGTTGTGCACCAATGTATAATTGTTCAACCAAGGTGTATACTGCCTTCAGATTAATCAATGGGTCTTGGCTCAAATTTTTGCTTCGCAGACCTGTATATATTTTTAACAGAGTTAGTTGGCGGATCATATTCCGGTTTGACAAAAATTATATTCAAGATCAATTCAGCCAGCTTACCAAAAATCGCAGCAACCATCTGAGATACCCGGCCCTTCAAATTGTTCAGCTCTGTTGAAATTTCTTTCAGAGCTGTTTCGGCTGTCTCAGCTCGGCGGGTCAGGAGTGTTTTCTCATTCTCCCAAATTTTCTCTTTAGCAGCAAAGCTGGTCTTCAAAGTCTCCATTTCAGAAAGGCTCATTTGCAATTTGGAGGTGGAAGATTTTATTTCTGACTCCTGACTTGCTAGCCGGGTCTTTGCGTCAGTCAATTGGGAGGTCAGTTCAGACAATGCATTCTGTGAAACATTCAGATAAGTCAAGATTTGGTTTTAAATTCCAGTATCCAAATTCAAAATTCGAAGTCCCAAGTACTTTACGAATAAACCACTTGGCACTTGGGGGCTAATGTATGCCAAATCAAATTTTTGCGACTCTACCAATATATTTGAAGTCCCAAGTCTTTTACAAAGTAACATCACTTGGCACTTGGGGGCTAATGTATGCAGTTCAGCAAGTTTTTCAAGGTTAAGCCGTAGTGTTAAAATACTTTAAAGACACTTTTAAATTCTAAAGTACCGATTCATTAATGATCAAAATGAACCGGTCCTTGGGGACTATGGGTGAAGTTTTGTTCTATCAGTACAAGGCAAAGCTTCAGAGATAAAAGTTTTGGCTTATATTCTAAGTCTACAGGTTATTTCGTTTCTCTTATAATCTGAAGACTTGGGGGCTGAAGGAATATTGGTAAAACGGAAATAACATACCTCATACTTCAACTGAAGCTGCTTGACCATCTCAAGCTCAGACTCACGACTGGAGTGTACATGACTGAGATAGCCGGATAAGATATCACTGGCATTGAGACGGTCATAGTTGGCGATATCAAAGCGAACCTTCTGCCTCTCCAATGCTTCTTGCTTTGCTGTGCACTGAGCCAACACCGTTGGATTCCCCGGCTCAATAAAGCGGCTCCCAGTAATCTGAACATCTGGAGCATGTGGAGACGGCGAGTAAGTTGAGCTTGACGGTCCGACTGTGGAAGAATTCATGGTAGCTTGGTCAAGGGACGTCTCCGAAGGATTCGCTTCATGGATAATAGGCGGGTCTTCTGGGGCGGCAGTTAATGGAGAAGGCGGCCTAGCCGGCTCAGACATTGGTACTGGCGGGTCTTCTGCCGACTTTGTTACCTTCGCTTTCTTGGATCTAGCCTAGCCACTAAAGAAAAAAATATATATTATAGGATAGTCAGCATTAAGATAACAATTGATCAAACTCGGAAGAAAAGAGGATTTTAATTACCCAAGAGCAGTCTTGAAAGCCGGAAATTGTGTTTGTGATGAGTCGCCCGAGGAACGAGACACCTCCTGAAAAGGTAAATGAAAGGAGTTAAAGGAAATGCAAGGAGCAGGATTCATTAAAACAAATATAAGGACAATAATAAGTAAACCTCGTTCGGACGTTTCCAAGGGGTCTGTTCAGGGACGACAGCGGGCTCATCTTCAAGGACTTTCATGCTGTTGTTTTTTCAAATGAAAGTTGGGATCCAAGTGAGCTAAGGGGTTAGAAAACCTTACTTTACGGATCACTTGTCGGACTTTGTGTCTTGGTAAGGGCTGTGAGTTGGAGGAAATGATAGTTACGTCTGCTTCCCCGGCTTGACTAGCACCAGTGTCATCCTGGTAAGGGTCAGTGTCAATAAGATTATTAAAAAGTTGGCCAAGTGAATCAAGGGCTACCTCCGAGTCAGACGAGTCATCAAGCTTCATTAAATATTCAACGGTGGTTTTCTTTTTCTTCTTTGTTCTCCGGGTTGATTTCTTGGCGTTCATGGCGGCAAGCTTCGCCTTCTTGGCAGCTTCGTGATCGTATTTTGCTTTCCAAAAGTCAGAGTTGGCCTACAAAGATAAAAGGAAGGATCAGTGATAAACAATACGGCTGGACAAAATATAAAGGAAAAAGATCAGAATGCTCTTACTTCTGGTGCCGAGTTAAATTTACAGAAAGGATTTAACCCAACAACACTGCAGTCTTCGTACTTCGCATTCACCAGACCATTTGACATCGTGACAACATCTTCTTTGGTTAGCTGAACCGGGGTATGACAGAGAGAGTCATTCGGGTCTCCACCATATTCATACATCAACTTGGAACGACGGCTTAATGGAATAATCCGCCATGAGACCCAACAGCGGGTTAGATCGACTCCGGTTAAACCGTTCCCCAACAAACCACTGATCCTCCTGATAGATGGAATCAGTTTTTTTGTGTTCAGCAACAGTAAGTTTATCTGGCAGGGTGAACTTGGTGTCAAGACGATCGGGGCGGTAACCCGGCAGTGGCTTCTCATTGGCGGGCGAGACATCCTGACAGTAAAACCAAGTTTGGTTCCAGTCCTTTGGGTGACTTGATAAAACTATGAGAGGAAAAACTGCACCCTGCCGGCGCTGAATCGAGATGCCTCCAAGTTCTAATCTGAGGCGATTGGTGCACTCATTTTGCCGGTTCAGATAGAAGTACTCTCTAAATAGTTCCACAATCGGCTCTTGCTGAAGATATACCTCACAGAGTACTTGGAAGTTACAAATATTGGATATGGAATTGGGTCCAATATCCTGAGGATGGAGTTTGAAGAAGTGAAGAACTTCTCTGAAATTTTTTGAACCGGGCGGTGAGAAGCCCCGGTTTATGTGATCAGTAAAGACGATCACTTCCCCGTCTTTCGGATTGGGTCGTTCTTCTTCCGGGTCAGGAGCACGATAAGACATGATGTTTCTTGAAGGCAGAAATCCAATGAGGAAGAACTCTTTCAGACGCTCCTCAGTTATGGTTGAGGGAACCCAATTGCAGATGGTGGGTGTCTTTGACGGCATGATGAACAAATAAAAGTGCCGGGTCAATTAATAGTTACAGGTTGAATTTATAAAACAAGTAACGACGGCTTAACTAAGGGCTAATGACATATAGGGAAAAGAAAGCCGGAATGGTAAGCTGCCATGACTACAGATTTTTTCGGAAAGCAGATTCAGCTAAGTGTTGGCATAAACAAATTTCACCAAGCTATCATTATCATTTTGGATCAAAAGGCTGTTTCAAAAAGGAAAATATTCTAGACCTAAAAACCCGGTACAGATGAGTTCGTCGACTATAAAGAAGCATCTATATAAGCAAAAGGGATCTATTGATATCAAAAATGAATGCCAAACAGCTACCGCGCGAGTTATATCTCTTCTTTGGATCAAAAGAAGTTGCGGAGAAGATCTACAAGATGATCCAAGGTGAACAGGTGAAGACACCGAAGAACTTGCAAAGCTAGAATAGATCTAGGTGCGTAAGAGAGAAGAAAAGTTACAAGATGCAGGCCTGCCGCGAAGAGTCGCTGCGTTCTCTGGTCGGACTCAGGGTAATGCAGCGGCCAAGCTTGACGACGACGATGAGATTTGCGGCGGCGGCGGAGCTCGAGCAGCGACGGAGGTTGTGAGAGGATGAACATGAGGAAGAAAGGAGAATGGGAAGGACCGGCTACGTGCCTATTTATAAGGGCAGATGCGAACAGGCGGGCGCGAAAATCAAGGAGACCCAATAATAATTATCCAACTGAACAGACGCTTCGATTCTCGGAAGGCATTAAAAAATGAAAGATCCGTTGTAAGATGACGTCATGAAGGTTTTTTGTGTTTTCAAAAGATGACGTCACGGCGGGTTACAGAAGTTTTCAGACAAAGGACGGATTCCGACTAAGTATTGAAGATTGACAAAGAACAAAGTTCAAAGTCAACCTAGGGCCTAATGTTGGGGATATTACTATCAGTTGAGACCCGCCCAGGAGGGGCCGGGTCAGCCTTAATGGAGGGTTACATAAGAAGCCCAATAGACAATCAAGATGATAGTTTATTAGTATATATAGAAAGCCCAAAGGCCTCGGGCCGGCTTAAGGCCCGTTATTGTAAACCGCCATATGGGCGGGAAGACTTGTAAAGAAAGGCATGTAAAGGAAGTCACCGAGTCGGACACGATTATGAGCCGGCCGGGACTCTGTAAGCCACCAGGCGTCAACCCGTGTATAAGGGGACGACCCAGTGGCGGTTTGGAGGGGAAAACGACCAAGTCGATAACTAAGCCGGCGAGTGAGCCTCTTGGAAGTCGAAACCCCAGCAATACCAATATCAACTAGACGTAGGCTTTTACCTTCACAGTAAGGGGCCGAACTAGTATAAAACTCTCTTGTGTCCTTTGTCCCGATTAACCCCTTTAAGCTTCCTAGTGCGATGGCCCTACGACTAAGTCCTTGCTCTAGGACATCTGCCGTGTCAACTCCACGACAGGTAGCAAGAGAGGTCTATCGTCGCATTGGAATTACAATTTACAGTTTGTTCACTCTCTTAGGCTATGGTGAATAACTAGAAGTAATGGTTGGGAATAACAACAAAAACCAAGAGCACGGTTTTGAGTTGGAGTCTTATTCTGGTATTTGTTATTTGTACCTTTTACAAGTGTTGGTCTCACATGAAAGTAGTAGTGTATTTGTTTATTTGTGTTAGGTCCCACATGTGAGTAAAAGTGCATTTTCTCTTGGAAGTCTTCTCGTCCTGCATGGGGGGTAGCTAGCAGTGCATTTGTTTATTTTTGAAGTTTTCTGGTCCTGCATGTGGGTAGAAGTGCATTTGCTTATTTGTGAAGTTTGCTGGTCCTACATGTGAACTCACTACCAACTCCAACCTTTGTAAGTAGAAGAGATAAAGGAAGTAGAAAATATTTGACATAGGTCTGTTAATGTTTATCTATAGAGTATCACTTTATCAAAATTGAGTTGCTTTTCTTGAATTTACAGCAATGGATTTATCTAATACCTAGTTGACGCGTGCTTGTTTCTATTTATCTTTTATTGGAATGCCGTGGCGTTGTGTGCTTAGGGTTTTGAGCCTAAACTCACATTTCTGGTTTATTGACCGCTGATATTGGTTACAGAGTACGACTCCCATTATATAGTGAGTTAGTAAATGCAAAAGCTTCAGATGTATCATATGGATATGGTGCAGTAACCAACTAATATACTTGATATGGAAATTAGGGGGACTGACTTGAGGATCAAGCCTTGAGCTCCTTCACCTTGTCCTTGTTGTAGCGGCGATATTCTCTGCCCACATGACACGTTGTTTGACTTCTTATGTTTGTAGGAACATGTGTTGATGTTGGACATGATAGGGCTGAGCTGGTTGATACGTAAGACGATTGTTCGGTTGGACATGCTATTTGACCTACTGGTTGAGCAGGTAAGCTTATCTCCGACTGATGTTCTACCTCCTCTACTGGATGTGCTCCTTTGTTTGCCCTCCCTTCTGTCGAGATTACTTGCTTTCAGTTTACCTCCTCCTTAGTACTCCCAAGTTTCTTCTGGTAGTGTGGGTTCTTCTCCCTCTACCCCCTCCGATGACTGATTGCTCTCCACTCGGTAGGATTTTTTAAACTTAGGCGAGTACGGGACTGCAGCTAAGCCCCCAAGTGGGAGGATTGCTCTCCACTCGGTAGGATTTTTTAAAATTAGGCGAGTACGGGACTGCAGCTAAGCCCCAGAGTGGGAGGATTGCTCTCCACTCGGTAGGATTTTTTAAACTTAGGCGAGTACGGGACTGCAGCTAAGCCTCCGAGTGGGAGGATTACTCTCCACTCGGTA
>NC_041390.1:50987749-51004970 GCF_002162155.2 Triticum dicoccoides | reverse complement strand
AGGATTTTTTAAACTTAGGCGAAACAGATTCGCAGCTAAGCTCCCGAGTGGGAGGAATGCTCTCCACTCGGTAGGATTTTTTAAACTTAGGCGAGTACGAGACTGCAGCTAAGCCTCCGAGTGGGAGGATTGCTCTCCACTCGGTAGGATTTTTTAAACTTAGACGAGTACGGGACTGCAACTAAGCCTCCGAGTGGGAGGATTGCTCTCCACTCGGTAGGATTTTTTAAACTTAGGCGAGTATGGGACTACAGCTAAGCCCCTGAGTGGGAGGATTGTTCTCCACTCGGTAGGATTTTTTAAACTTAGGCGAATCGGATTCGCAGCTAAGCCCCTGAGTGAGAGGATTGCTCCCCACTCGGTAGGATTTGTTTTTGAAACTTAGGCGAATCGGATTCGCAGCTAAGCCACCCACTGGGGGATTTTGGACACATGCATAAGTAATAACAATCATTTAGGAGACTGTAAAACCATGTCTTTGATAAACAAACTGAAAGGTACTTCTTATTACATCTCGACAGTCTGAATGCTTAAGTGTTAAAATGGCGGAGAAGCTCCGCATTCCAAGCGCGCGGCTCGTCTTTCTTGTGTTCCACATCGTACAGTGATATGCACCATTGTGGAGCACTTTGGTGATGATGAAGGGGCCGTCCCAAGCGGGAGCAAGCTTGTGTGGACGTTGCTGGTCCACTCGGAGAACCAGGTCTCCCTCCTGAAATGCTCGACCTCTTACGTTCCTAGCATGGAATCGATGAAGGTCTTGCTGATAGATGGTCGACCTGATCAGGGCCATCTCTCTCTCTTCTTCTAAAGATCAACAACGTCTTGACGGGCTTGTTTTTCTTCTGCCTCTAAGAAGAGCTCCAGTCGCGGGGCATTATGGAGTAAATCAGTCGGCAACACGACCTCGGCTCCATAAACCAGGAAGAAGGGAGTCCAGCCAGTCGACCGATTTGGCGTTGTTCCCAGACCCCACAGTACTGATGGTAACTCATCTACCCAGGCACCAGCCACATGTTTGAGGTCTAGCATCAATCTGGGCTTCAACCCTTGTAAGATCAAACCATTTGCTCTTTCTGCTTGTCCATTCGACTAAGGGTGAGCGATTGAAGCGTAGTCGACCCTGGTGCCCTGGGAAGCGCAGAAAGCTCTGAACTCATCTGAATCAAAGTTCGAGCAGTTGTCCGTGATGATGCTGTGCGGGACTCCATATCTGAATGTTAACTCTCTGATGAAGCTGACGACAGTTCTCGAATCGAGATTCTTGATGGGTTTGGCTTCGATCCATTTAGTGAACTTGTCGACTGCAACAAGCAGGTGAGTGAAACCACTTCTGCCAGTCCTCAAGGGTACAACCATATCCAACCCCCAAACAACAAATGGCCAGACGAGTGGAATGGTCTTCAAGGCTGAAGCAGGCATGTGAGACATGTTGGAGTAGAACTGGCACCCCTCACACTTGTCGACTATTTCCTTTGCCATTTCATTTGCTCACGGCCAGTAAAAACCCGCTCGATATACTTTGGCCACGATTGTCCGAGAGGACGCATGGTAACCACAGGTTCCCGAGTGGATATCATTAAGAATCATTCGACCCTCCTCTAGGGTAATGCATCGCTGGGCAACTCCAGTCACACTTTCCCTGTACAGTTGACCACTTATCACAGTGGAGGCTTTAGATTGACGGACAATCTGTCATGCTTCATCTTCGTCTTCCGAAAGTTCTTTCCTGAGAATATATGTGATATACGGCACTGTCTAGTCAGGAATGACGACCAAAACTTCCATGATTAGGTCGACCACGGCTGGGATTTCAACTTCAGTCGGATCAGTAGAACTCTTAGGTTGTGGGGGCTCTTCTATGAAGGGATCCTCTTGAACTGATGGTGTGTGAAGATGCTCTAAAAACTCATTGTTCGGAATGGGCTCCCGCTTGGAACCTATTTTTGCCAGGTCATCAGCTGCATGGTTCTTCAGTCGGGGAATGCGGTGGAGCTCTACCCCTTCAAACTTCTTTTCCAGCTTTCTTACTGCATTGCAATAACCAGTCATAGCTGGGCTTCTGACGTCCCACTCCTTCATCACTTGATTGACCACCAAATCTGAGTCACCGTAGACCATTAGGCGACGGACGCCGAGTGAAATGGCCATTCGCAACCCATACAGAAGTGCTTCGTATTCAGCCTCATTGTTGGAGGAATCAAAGTGAATCTGAAGGACATAACTGAGTTTGTCACCTCGCGGGGATACCAGAACTACTCCAGCGCCAGAACCATTCAACATCTTGGATCCATCAAAAAACATAGTCCAATGTTCCGAGTGGACTTGGGTCGGTTGCTGTTGTTTAATCCACTCGACGAGGAAATCTGCTATTGCCTAGGACTTGATTGCTTTCTTTGCCTCAAACTTGATATCCAATGGAAGGAGTTCAATCGCCCATTTTGCCACTCGACCAGTTGCGTATCTGTTGTTCAAAATTTCTGACAATGGAGCATCACTGATGACTGTGATAGAGTGATCTGAGAAATAGTGTGCAACCTTCTTCGAAGTCAAGTAAATTCAATAGAGAGGCTTCTGATAATGCGGATATCTGTGCTTGGATGGAGTTAAGACTTCAGAGATATAGTACACTGGGCATTGAACCTTATAGGCTTTACCTTCTTCCCGCTCAACCGTGAGTACTGTACTGACAAGTTGTCTAGTGGCTGCAATATAAAGCAGTGAAGACTCTTTGCTGATTGGAGCAGCGAGCACCGGCTGGGTGGAAAGCAGGGTTTTGAGCTCTGCGAACGCCGTGTCAGCTTCAGGAGTCCACTCGAACTTATTAGATTTCTTCATCAATAGGTAAACAGGCAATGCCCTTTCACCGAGACGAGAGATGAATCGACTCCAGGTGGCCAAACAACCAGTAAGCTTCTGAACGTCGTGTATGCGCACATGGCTTTTCATTCGGAGTATTGCGCCAACTTTCTCTGGGTTAGTATCGATCCCACGTTCGGAAATGAGGAAACCGAGTAACTTTCCACCTGGAACTCCGAATGTACACTTTGACGGGTTAAGCTTGATATCATACCTTCTCAGGTTGGCAAAGGTTTCAGCAAGGTCAGTCAGCAGGTCGTAACCTTTACGTGACTTAACCACAATGTCATCCATGTACGCTTCCACATTCCAACTGATTTGAGTGAGTAGGCACTTATGTATCATGCGCATGAATGTGGCGCCAACATTCTTGAGACCAAAGGGCATGGTAACATAGCAAAAGCACCCGAATGGGGTGACAAAAGCTGTTTTTATTTCATCGGGTCCATACAGTCGGATCTGATGGTACCTGGAGTACGCGTCCAGAAAGGACAATCGTTCACATCCCGCAGTCGAGTCGACTATTTGGTCAATGCGGGGGAGAGGGAAGTGATCTATCGGGTAGGCCCGATTAATATGCTTGAAGTCAATACACATACGAAGTGAATCATCTTTCTTGGGAACCACGACGACATTGGCGAGCCACTCGGAGTGGTAAATCTCTCGGATGAACTCGACTGCCAGAAGCCGAGCCACTTCCTCGCCGATTGCCTTTCTTTTTGTTGGGCAACGCAGTAATTTCAAAAAAATTCCTACGCACACACAAGATCATGGTGATGCATAGCAATGAGAGGGGAGAGTATCGTCTACGTACCCTCATAGACCATAAGCGGAAGCGTTATGACAACGCGGTTGATGTAGTCGTACGTCACGATCGACCAATCTAGCACCGAAGGTACGACATCTCCACGATCTGCACACGTTTGGCTCGGTGACGTCCCATGAACTCACGATCCAGCAGAGTGTCGAGGGAGAGCTTCGTTAGCACGACGACGTGATGATGGTGATGATGATGCTATTGGAACAGGGCTTCGCCTAAGCACTGCTACGATATGACCGAGGTGGATTATGGTGGAGGGGGGCAGCGCACATGGCTAAGAGATCAATGATCAACTTGTGTGTCTATGGGGTGCCTCCTGGCCACGTATGTAAAGGATGGAGGGAGGAGGAGGCCGACCCTCATAGGGCGCGCCCAAAGTGTGGAGTCCTACTAGGACTCCCTAGTCCTAGTAGGATTCCACCTCCCACATGGAATAGGAAAAAGGGAAGGGAGAAGGAGAAGGAAGGAAGGGGACGCCCCCTTTCCCTAGTCCAATTCAGACCAGTCCATGGGGAAGGGGCGCAACCACCCTTGAGGCCTTTCTCTCTCCTTTCCCGTATGGCCCATTAAGGCCCAATACGAATTCCTGTAACTCTCCGGTACTCCGAAAAATACTTGAATCACTCGGAACCTTTCTGATGTCCGAATATAGCCTTCCAATATATTAATCTTTACGTCTCGGCCATTTGGAGACTCCTCGTCATGTCCCCGATCTCATCCAGGACTCCGAACAAACTTCGGTCATCAAATCACATAACTCATAATACAAATCGTCACAGAACGTTAAGCGTGCGGACCCTACGGGTTTGAGAACTATGTAGACATGACCGAGACTCATCTCTGGTCAATAACCAATAGCGGAACCTGGATGCTCATATTGGCTCCTACATATTCTATGAAGATCTTTATCAGTCAAACCGCATAACAACATACGTTGTTCCCTTTGTCATCGGTATGTTACTTGCTCGAGATTCGATCGTCGGTATCATTATACCTAGTTCAATCTCGTTACCGGCAAGTCCTTTACTCATTCCATAATGCATCATCCTGTAACTAACTCATTAGTCACATTGCTTGCAAGCTTATAGTGATGCGCATTACCGAGAGGGCCAAGAGATACCTCTCCGATACACGGAGTGACAAATCCTAATATCGATCTATGCCAACTCAGCAAACACCATCGGAGACACCTATAGAGCATCTTTATAATCACCCAGCTACGTTGTGACATTTGATAGCACACAAGGTGTTCCTCCGGTATTCGGGAGTTGCATGATCTCATAGTCATAGGAACATGTATAGTTATGGAGAAAGAAATAGCAACAAACTAAACGATCATCGTGCTAAGCTAACGGATGGGTCAAGTCAATCACATCATTATATAATGATGTGATCTCTTTAATCAAATGACAACTCATGTCTATGGTTAGGAAAACATAACCATCATTGATTCAACGAGCTAGTCAAGTAGAGGCAAACTAGTGACAGTTTGTTTGTCTATGTATTCACACATTCCGGTTAATACAATTCTAGCATGAATAATAAATATTTATCATGATATATGAAATATAAATAACAACTTTATTATTGCCTTTAGGGCATATTTCCTTCATTCTCCCACTTGCACTGGAGTCAATAATCTAGTTCACATCGTCATGTGATTTAACACCAATAGTTCACATCTTTATGTGATTAGTTCACATCTCCATGTGACTATCACCCAAAGGGTTTACTAGAGTCAATAATCTATTTCACAACGTCATGTGATTTAACACCAATAGTTCACATCTTTATGTGATTAGTTCACATCTCCATGTGACTATCACCCAAAGGGTTTACTAGAGTCAATAATCTAGTTCACATCGCTATGTGATTAACAGCTAAAGAGTGATCATGTTTTGCTTGTGAGAGAAATTTAGTCAACGGGTCTGCCACATTCAGAGCCGTATGTATTTTGCAAATTTTCTATGTCTACAATGCTTTGCACCAAGCTACTCTGGGTAATTGCTCCCACTTTCAATATGTATCTAGATCGAGACTTAGAGTCATCCAGATCGGTGTCAAAGCTTGCATCGACGTAACTCTTTACGACGAGCTCTTTGTTACCTCCATAACTGAGCAACATTTCCTTATTCCACTAAGGATATTTTTGGCCGCTGTCCAGTGATCCACTCCTGGATCACTATTGTACCCTCTTGCCAATCTTATGGTGAGGTACACAATAGGTCTGGTACACAACATAGCATACTTTGTAGAACCTATGACTGAGGCATAGGGAATGACTTTTCATTCTCTTTCTATTTTCTGCCGTGGTCGAGTTTTGAGTCTTTACTCAACTTCACACCTTGCAACACAGGCAAGAACTCCTACTTTGACTTTTCCATTTTGAACTACTTCAAAATCTTGTCAAGGTATGTACTCATTGAAAATATATCAAGCGTCTTGATGTATCTTTATAGACCTTGATGCTCAATATGTAAGTAGCTTCATCGAGGTCTTTCTTTGAAAAAAATCTTTTCAAACACTCCTTTATGCTTTTTAGAAAATTCTACATTATTTCCAATCAACAATATGTGATTCACATGTTCTTATCAGAAATGATGTAGTGCTCCCACTAACTTTCTTGTAAATACAGGCTTCACCGCAAGTCTGTATAAAACCATATGCTTTGATCAGTTTATCAAAGTATATATTCCAACTCTGAGATGCTTGCACCAGTCCATAATGGATCGCTGGAGCTTGCACACTTTGTTAGCACCTTTAGGATTGACAAAACCTTCTTGTTGCATCATATACAACTCTTCTGTAAGAAATCCATTAAGGAATGCAGTTTTGACATCCATTTGCTAGATTTCATAAAATGTGGCAATTGCTAACATGATTCGGACAGACTTAAGCATCGCTACAAGTGAGAAAATCTCATCGTAGTCAACATTTTGAACTTGTCGAAAACCTTTTGCGACAATTCAAGCTTTGTAGATAGTAACACTACTATCAGTGTCTGTCTTCCTCTTGAAAATCCATTTATTCTTAATGGCTCACCGATCATCGGGCAAGTTAACCAAAGTCCACACTTTGTTCTTATACATGTATCCTATCTCAGATTTCATGGCCTCAAGCCATTTCGTGGAATCTGGGCTCATCATCGCTTCCTCATAGTTCGTAGGTTTGTCATGGTCTAGTAAGATGATTTCCAGAACAAGATTAACGTACCACTTTGGTGTGGAATGTATTCTGAATGACCTACGAGGTTCGGTAGTGACTTGATCTGAAGTTTCATGATCATTATCATTAACTTCCTCACTAATCGGTGTAGGCATCACTGGAACTGATTTTTGTAATGAACTACTTTCCAATTCGGGAGAAGGTACAATTACCTTATGAAGTTCTACTTTCCTCCTACTCACTTCTTTCGAGAGAAACTCCTCTAGAAAGGATCCATTCTTAGCAACGAATATCTTGCCTTCGGATTTGTGATAGAAGGTGTACCCAACAGTTACTTTTGGGTATCCTATGAAGACACACTTCTCCGATTTGGGTTTGAGCTTATCAGGATGAAACTTTTTCACATAAGCATCGCAATCCCAAACTTTAAGAAACGACAGCTTAGGTTTCTTGCTAAACCACAGTTCATACGGCGTCATCTCAATGGATTCATATGGTGCCCTTTTTAACGTGGATGTAGTTGTCTCTAATGCATAACCCCAAAAATGATAGTGGTAAATCAATAAGAGACATCATAGATTGCACTATATCCAATAAAGTACGGTTATGATGTTTAGACACACCATTATGCTGTGGTGTTCCAGGTGGCACGAATTTTGTGAAACTATTCCACATTGTTTTAATTGAAGACCAATCTCGTAACTCAAATATTCGTCTCCACGATCAGATCGTAGAAACTTTATTTTCTTGTCACGATGATTTTCCACTTCACTCTGAAATTCTTTGAACTTTTCAGATGTTTCAGACTTATGTTTCATCAAGTAGATATACCCATATCTGCTCAAATCATCTGTGAAGGTCAGAAAATAACAATACCCGCCGCGAGCCTCAACACTCATCGGACCGCATACATCAGTATGTATTATTTCCAATAAGTCAGTTGCCCGCTCCATTGTTCCGGAGAACGGAGTCTTAGTCATCTTTCCCATGAGGCATGGTTCGCAAGCATCAAGTGATTCATAATCAAGTGATTCCAAAAGCCCATCAGCATGGAATTTCTTCATGCGCTTTACACCAATATGACCTAAAAGGCAGTGCCAAAAATAAGTTGCACTATCATTATTAACTTTGCATTTTTTGGCTTCAATATTATGAATATGTGTATCACTACGATCGAGATTCAATAAAGCATTTATATTGAGTGTATGACCATAGAAAGTTTTATTCATGTAAATAGAACAACAAATATTCTTTGACATAAATGAATAACCATATTGCAATAAACATGATCCAATCATATTCATGCTCAACACAAACACCAAATAACATTTATTTTAAGTTCAACACTAATCCGAAAGGTAAAGGGAGTGTGCAATGGTGATCTTATCAACCTTGGAATCACTTCCAACACACATCATCACCTCGCCCTTAACTAGTCTCTGTTTATTTTGCAACTCTCATTTCGAGTTACTACTCTTAGCAACTGAACTAGTATCAAATACCGAGGGGTTGCTATAAACACTAGTAAAGTACACATCAATAACATGTATATCCAATATAACTTTGTTCACTATGCCCTTCTTATCCGCCAAGTATCTAGAGCAGTTCCACTTCCAGTGACCATTTCCTTTGCAGTAGAAGCACTCAGTTTCAGGCTTGGGTCTAGCTTTGGGCTTCTTCACGGGAGAGACAACTTGTTTGTCATTCTTCTTGAAGTTCCATTTCTGTCCCTTTGCCCTTTTCTTGAAACTAGTGGTCTTGTCAACCATCAACACTTGATGCTTTTCTTGATTTCTACCTTCGCCGATTTCAGCATCGCGAAGAGCTTGGGAATCGTTTCTGTTATCCCTTGCATATAATAGTTCATCCCGAAGTTCTAGTAACTTGGTGATAGTGACTAGAGAACTCTGTCAATCACTATCTCATCGAGAAGATTAACTCCCACTTGATTCAAGCAATTGTAGTACTCAGACAATCTGAGCACATGCTCACTCGTTGAGCTATTCTCCTCAATCTTGTAGGCAAAGTACTGTCAGAGGTCTCATACCTCTTGACACGGGCATCAGTATGAGACAATTTCAACTCTTGGAACATCTTATATGCTCCGTGGCGTTCAAAGCATTTTTGAAGTCCCGGTTCTAATTCGTAAAGCATGGCGCACTAAACTATCAAGTAGTCATCATACCGAGCTTGCCAAACGTTCATAACGTCTGCATCTTCTCCTACAATAGGTCCGTCACCTAGCAGCGCATCAAGGACATAATTCTTCTATGCAGCAATGAGGATAATCCTCAGATCACAGAGCTAGTCCGCATCATTGCTACTAACATCTTTCATCATAGTTTTCTCTAGGAACATATCATAAATAAAATGGGGAAGCTACACGCGAGCAATTGATCTACAACATAGATATGCAAAATACTATTAGGACTAAGTTCATGATAAATTTAAGTTCAATTAATCATATTACTTAAGAACTCCCACTTAGATAGACCTCCCTCTAATCATCTAAGTGATCACGTGATCCATATCAACTAAGCCATGTCCGATCATCACGTGAGATGGAGTAGTCTTCAATGGTGAACATCTCTATGTTGATCATATCTACTATATGATTCACGTTCGACCTTTCGGTCTCCAGTGTTCTAAGGCCATATCTGCATATGCTAGGCTCGTCAAGTTTAACCCGAGTATTCTGCATGTGCAAAAATGGCTTGCACCCATTGTATGTGAACGTAGAGCTTATCACACCCGATCATCACGTATTATCTCAGCACGACGAACTGTAGCAATGGTGCATACTCAGGGAGAACACTTATACCTTGAAATTTAGTGAGAGATCATCTTATAATGCGACCGTCGAACTAAGCAAAATAAGATGCATAAAGGATAAACATCACATGCAATCAAAATATGTGACATGATATGGCCATGATCATCTTGCGCCTTTGATCTCCATCTCCAAAGTACAGTCATGATCTCTATCGTCACCAACATGACACCATGATCTCCATCATCTTGATCTCTATCAACGTGTCATGACATGGTCGTCTTGCCAACTATTGCTCTTGCAACTATTGCTATCGCATAGCGATAAAGTAAAGAAATTATTTGGCGCTTACATTTTATGCAATAAAGAGACAACCATAAGGCTTCTACCAGTTGCCGATAACTTCAACAAACCATGATCATCTCATACAACAACTTATATCTCATCATGTCTTGACCATATCACATCACAACAAGCCCTGCAAAAATAAGTTAGACATCCTCTACTTTTTTGTTGCAAGTTTTACGTGGCTGCTACGGGCTGAGCAAGAACCGTTCTTACCTACGCATCAAAAACCACAACGCGGTATAGTGATTGTTTTTTGATCTTCAGAAAGAACCCTGTTCATTGAATCCGATTCAGCTAAAGTTGGAGAAACTGACACCCACCAGCCACCTGTGTGCGAAGCACGCCGGTAGAACCAGTCTCGCATAAGCGTACGCGTAATGTCGGTCTGGCCGCTTCATCCAACAATACCGCCGAATCAAGAATCAACTAGTGACGGCAAGCAATATGTATATACCCACGCCCACAACTCCTTTATGTTCTACTCGTCCATATAACATCTACGCATAGACCTGGCTCGGATGCCACTGTTGAGGAATGCAGTAATTTCAAAAAATTTCCTACGCACACGCAAGATCATGGTGATGCATAGCAACGAGAGGGGAGAGTATCGTCTACGTACCCTCGTAGACCGTAAGAGGAAGCATTATGACAACGCGGTTGATGTAGTAGTACGTCTTCACGATCGACCGATCTAGCACCGAAGGTACGACACCTCCACGATCTACACACGTTCGGCTCGGTGACGTCCCACGAACTCACGATCTAGCAGAGTGTCGAGGGAGAGCTTCGTCGGCACGACGGCGTGATGACGGTGATGATGATGCTACCGGAACATGGCTTCACCTAAGCACCGTTACGATATGACCGAGGTGGATGATGGTGGAGGGGGGCACCGCACACGGCTAAGAGATCAATGATCAACTTGTGTGTCTATGGGGTGCCCCCTGCCCATGTATATAAAGGATGGAGGGAGGAGGAGGACGACCCTCATAGGGCGCGCCCAAAGTGTGGAGTCCTACTAGGACTCCCTAGTCCTAGTAGGAGTCCACCTCCCACATGGAATAGGAAAAAGGGAAGGGAGAAGGAGAAGGAGAAGGAAGGGGACGCCCCCTTTACCTAGTCCAATTCGGACCAGTCCATGGGGAAGGGGCACGGCCACCCTTGAGGCCTTTCTCTCCTTTCCCGTATGGCCCATTAAGGCCCAATACGAATTCCCGTAACTCTCCGGTACTCCGAAAAATACCCGAATCAATCGGAACCTTTCTGATGTCCGAATATAGCCTTCCAATATATCAATCTTTAGGTCTCGACCATTTGGAGACTCCTCGTCATGTCCCTGATCTCATCCAGGACTCCAAACAAACTTCGGTCATCAAATCACATAACTCAAAATACAAATCGTCACAGAAAGTTAAGCGTGCGGACCCTATGGGTTCGAGAACTATGTAGACATGACCGAGACTCATCTCCGGTCAATAAGCAATAGCAGAACCTAGATGCTCATATTGGCTCCTACATATTCTACGGAGATCTTTATCGGTCAAACCGCATAACAACATACGTTGTTCCCTTTGTCATCGGTATGTTACTTGCCCGAGATTCGATCGTCGGTATCATCATACCTAGTTTAATCTCGTTACCGGCAAGTCTCTTTACTCGTTCTGTAATGCCTCATCCCGTAACTAACTCATTAGTCACATTGCTTGCGAGCTTAGTGATGTGCATTACCGAGAGGGCCTAGAGATACCTCTCCGATAGATGGAGTGACAAATCCTAATCTCGATCTATGCCAACTCAACAAACACCATCGGAGACACCTGTAGAGCATATTTATAATCACCCAGTTACGTTGTTATGTTTGATAGCACACAAGGTGTTCCTCTGGTATTCGGGAGTTGCATGATCTCATAGTCATAGGAACATGTATAGTTATGGACAAAGAAATAGCAACAAACTAAACGATCATCGTGCTAAGCTAACGGATGGGTCAAGTCAATCACATCATTCTCTAATGATGTGATCCCGTTAATCAAATGACAACTCATGTCCATGGTTAGGAAACATAACCATCATTGATTCAACGAGCTAGTCAAGTAGAGGCAAACTAGTGACACTTTGTTTGTCTATGTATTCACACATGTACTAAGTTTCCGGTTAATACAATTCTATAATGAATAATAAACATTTATCATGATATGACGAATTATAAATAACAACTTTATTATTGCCTTTAGGGCATATTTCCTTCACTTTTCTCCATGGCGGACCATCGGAGATGCTATTTGACATGTTTTGCTTTTGGGTTGACTCACAAACGGTGCTCAGCCAGTCCCCTGGGTACACCTGGCATGTCAGAAGGTTTCCATGTAGGGCTGGAATTCGAGCCGAGTCGAGCCAGCTCGGCTCGACTCGCAAGAGCTCGTTTCGTTAACGAGCTAGCTCGACTCGACTCGTTATTATTAACGAGGTCAAATCCAAGATTGGCTCGACTCGTATAACTCGCGAGCTGGCTCGTTTAGCTTGTTAAGCTCGTTAAAGATATGAACATAAAACCCTCAAACATTATAAAAGTTATTTTGTATATATGAAACATATATATCACTAAACAATAGTAATTTCCTTATAACGCATGAGTCTCCTAGGCGGTTGGGCCTTCAACGTCTAGGTCTTGTGTTGTGCGCCTGGGACATAGGGTGCTGAGTGGCTGATCTTTTTTTATATTGGGAGTGGCCGATCTTTTGTACCGAGCCTAACGAGTTACACGAGTACTCGTGAGATTGGCTCGTTTAACTAGGTCTATAAACGATCTTAAACTAAAGCTCGGATCGACTCGTTATTCTTCGAGTTCGAGTCGATTCGAGCCGAGTCACGAGCTACTCGTTTAGCTCACGAGCTTCGAGCTTTTTTTCCAGCCCTATTTCCATGCAAAGATGTCCTAGTTCTCACGAAGGAACTGGATGAGCGCTTCTTCCTATTTGCTGTCAAGTGTTGTTGAAATATGAGTCGGAGCAGCATTGGGATCAGTCGGGTGGATATGATTTGACTTTGTTTCACCAGATGACTTAAATGCAGATTCTGAAGCAGGCTTCTTAGCTCTCAACAAATCACTCGGATCCGCAGTCTTCTTGTATTCTTCCATTTCTATTGCTGCCATCTGTTCATCGCCAATCTTCGAGCCCTTTTGGAAGCACTCTTTTGCTCGCTGCTGATTACCAGTGACTGTAATCATGCCCCTAGGACCAGGCATCTTGAGTTTGAGGTACACGTAACATGGTCGAGCCATGAAACGAGCATACGTAGTTCTGCAAAGGATAGCATGATAGGCACTATGAAAATCCACAACTTCAAATGTCAACTTTTCCTTACGGTAATTCTTTGAATCACCGAAAACCACGTTAAGAGTGATCTGGCCGAGTGAGTCAGCTTTCTTTCCAGGTATAACTCCGTCGAACCGCATGGTGCTCTCACCGAGCTTGGACATCGGAATGCCCATCTCTCGGAGGGTCTCAGCATACAAAATGTTCAAACCACAACCGCCATCCATCAAGACTTTGGTCAATCGGGTGCCCCCAACGAATGGGTCGACCACGAACGCTTGCCTCCCGGGGTTGGCTATGTGCGGCGGGTGGTCTGACTGGTCGAATGTGATGGGATTCTTTGACCACTTAAGATATGTGGTCGTTGCCGGAGCAACCATGTTTAACTCTCTGTTGATCACTTTCAGTCGACTTTTACTTTCAATGTCAGCAAAAATCACCAAAGTGGCATTAACATTGGGAAATCCTTCCTCATCCTCTTCCTTGTCCTCATCCTTGTCATATTCCTTCTCCTTCTCACTTGGTTGCTTTTCTCGAAACTGTTGTGTAAGGACTCGACACTGTCGAGTGGTATGTTTGGGATAAATCAGATTACTCTCTTCATCTTTCTTGATGTGAATGTGACATGGCAGATCCAACACGTCGTTCCCTGCTGAATCCTTCACTTTCTTGGGGGTCCAGGGCCCTTTAGGCTTTCCTTTAGATTTTTCTTGGGTTGCGACTGCAACCTCTCTAGGACCCGCAGGTTCTGCTTTGCGCTTCTGCTTCCGATTGGAATTACCTCCTCCAGTGTCCTGGCCGACTGGTTTGCTCTTGCCGCTGTGGAGTCGGTCTTCTTCTTTGCCGTTTGCATACCGAGTGGCTATCTCCATCATCCGGGTCAGGGACATGTCTCCTGTCCGACCAAATTTTAGGTTGAGCTCCCAATACTGAACGCCCTCCTTGAAGGCGCAAACTGCTTGATGCTGAGACACATTCTCCACAGTGTGATGCAAAGTGGTCCACCTCTGGATGTAATCCCTCAAAGTTTCATTTGGTTTTTGCACGCAATGTTGCAATTCTGTCAATCCTGCTGGTCGTTTGCACGTGCCCTCAAACATTTTGACGAACACTCGGGCCAACTCCTCCCAGCTGAATATACTGCCCGGAGCCAACTAATTCAACCAAGCTCTAGCTGACCCTTCAAGCATCAGGGGAAGGTGCTTCATGGCCACTTCATCGTTTCCTCCACCGATCTGCACAGCCACTCGATAGTCCTCAAGCCAGGTGTCAGGCTTCGATTCACCAGTGAACTTACTGACCCCAGTCGCCAACCTGAAGTTGGGAGGGATCTCTACAGCCCTGATGGCTCTACTAAAACACTCGGGACCAGAAACATGCACTCTGCTTCCAGTCGGGTGATCTCTGTCTTGCCCTTCTCTGTGTGCTCGATTCCTGTCCACTAAACCTTGCACCAAAATTGACCTTGCATCAAACCCTGGTTCTCTTGGGTCGACTGGCCTCCTCTGCTCTTTGCTGTATGGGCGACTATCATCATAATGCCGAGGCACATATGATTCGCCCCTCGGAGGGGGCGTAGGCACTCGACGACGGTCATCACGGTCTAGCCGATGATCGTGCTGCTCGTGGTTCCGACCCAAGTACTGCCATTGGCGATGTCCTCGCCCCTCACGCCGTGGAGGCGATCTTGGGCTGTGAGCCGACTGAACTGTGTCAGCTACTACAGATCTGCTATGAATTCTGTTATGCGACTGAGACACTGTAGTGTTCTGCTCTCCTGCTGCTCGGAGCAGCGCTCTGATCTGCATCAAACCTCTACCAGCCTCTGACTGGGACGGATGAATGGATTCTGCTATGCGGGCTGCGCCTGTAAGGTTTTGAATCGGAGTGTGGTATACCTGCGGTTCAGGCGGGACCAACTGCCGCTGCCGTCGACTGGATTCGGGGATCTGCCGTCGAGCGCGATCATCGAGTACGCGCTGAAGGTTCTCCAGTCGAGTGCGCTCAACCAGAGTGGCCAAACGCGCCGCCTCCATGACCCGAGCTTCAGAGGTTTCTCCAACAACATGTGTGTGGAGCGCCTCCATATTGCTGCGGTGAAGTTCTTCCCTCTGCTGAGAAGAGAGGGTTTCAGGGTGGTACTCTTCATGAACGCGCGACGGATCGCCGCCACCGTCGTTGCCACCATTGCGACGCATGCCAGGCGGGCTGCGTGGTGTGTCGACCATCAGGACCTCTACTGTGGGGTCGTTGCTGTCGCACTCGGATAAGGTCTCGACGGAGCCAGCCGACAGATCGAACAGGCCATAGAGATTTGTCAGGCTCGATTGCCGCGACTTGAGGGGTGGTCGACTGACGTGCCACCGCATGCTTCACCCACCGCTGAAGCCGTGACCGACCGGACCGCTTTTCACGGCGAACAGCGGGAAGCGAAGACACCGCGGGAGCCGACCGATACTGGGTCGACGGCTGCCACAGAAGGACGCTGTGAACGCACGCACGAAAGTGCGTCGCCCCGCGGACGGGGAGTGCCTCGACGTCGAGGGAAGCTTCCTGAAGCCAAGCGGAGTCGTCGGCGATGAAAACAAGCGCGCCGAGAAGGATCTCGCGACCCTCAGCCAAACCTCCACCGAAAACCATGATGAAAGGACTTGGAGAAATCGCAACTTCACCGGAAAGTCGCTAAGACACCTTCCCCATGGTGGGCGCCAACTGTCGTGGTACTAAGTCTGACAATAGAATGGGGGTAGGTATGAGGAGGCAAGATCCTAGCTACGGTGAAGTTGTGCACGCAAGATTTACGAGTTCAGGCCCTTCTCAGAGGAAGTAATAGCCCCACGTCTCGGTGCCCGGGGGCTCGGTTGATTGGATTATGCGTGAAGTTACGAGGGGTGCGAACCCTTGCCTCATTGGAGGGGGGTGGCTTATATAGAGTGCGCCAGGACCCAAGCCAGCCCACATTATAAGGAGTTCAATGTACATTAAGGTCATACGTTACTGGTAACGCTCCTAATAAAGACATATAAATGATCATTAACGCCACAGGGTGAACGCCTGACCGTTGCCATCCTGAGTGGCTTTAGATCTTCTGTACTCCGAGTGGTTTCTGATGTGGTCGAATGATTATATCCTGGTCGAATGGAGTTGAGTTATCCGAGTGGAACTCATGGTCGAGTGTGTTGCATCTTGAGGTGATTCCAGTCGGTAGAGTTTGCTATCCTTTGAAAGACTATAGGGTAGTGTCCTTGGGAAGGGTACTTAGATCAGGTCTATTGCCCTACCCTAGGTACATGTAACACCCCGGATGTAACTTGCCATATTTGTAACTCCAACTCTTGCCTTTTTTGGCTTTAAGTTACGAGTTTTCCTTCGTGGTTGGGTTTTGTCTTTGTTTTGCATTTTGTTTATGTCATGCATTTCATATTATGTCATCATGTGCATGTCATTTGCATACGTGTTCGTCTCATGCATCCGAGCATTTTCCCCGTTGTCCGTTTCGCAACCCGACACTCCTACGTGCACCGGCGCCCCCTTTTGTCTTTTTTCGTGAGCGGGTGTTCAACATTCTCGGAATGGACCGAGATTTGTCAAGTGGCCTTGGTACACCACCGGTAGACCGCCTGTCAAATTTCGTGTCATTTGGAGTTCGTTTGATACTCCAACGGTTAACCGGGAAGGCCTCGTGTGTGTTGCAGCCCAACACCCCTCCAAAACGTCCCAATAACCCATCCAAACCTCTTCCATGTCCTCCACCGTGGGATCACGATCGCGTGGGCGAAAACTACACCTCATTTGGACACTCCTACCTCCTCCTAGCTATAAATATGTGCACCCCTCCTCAAAATTCGGGTCCCGAAACCCTTGCTCCACCGCGCACCTGCCGCCGCCGCCCGGTCGGGTCAACGCCCGCGCCGCCCGAGCCCTTCTCCGCGCCGCCGCCTT
>NC_041390.1:50969130-50987592 GCF_002162155.2 Triticum dicoccoides | reverse complement strand
GCCTCCATCGCCCGTACGCCGCCGGCCGCGCCCGCCCGCGCCCCGCCTCCGTCCGCCCGCGCCTCCACGAGCTCCGGCCACCTCCCCGCACCTTCTCCGGCGACCTCCGACCACCGCGGGACGAACCCCGACGATCTTCAACTTCCGTGCCCACGAACCCTAGATCTGTTTCTAGGAGGTGAAAATTCCACCAAGTCCGTTTCCCCCTCATGTTTTGATGCCCTATTCTCCATGCCATAACTCCATGACCATAGCTTTGTTTCATGTGCATGATATATCAAAATGTTCATTGGGAGACGCTCTTCATTTCATTCCATTGTGACATTCTTGTTTGAGTCCATTTTGATGCCCAAATCATTGATGCAAGAGTGCTATAAATTGTTAGGTGTTGTTACTTATCAGAGTATGAGGAATTGTCATTTTTATCACATTTGTTGTGTGCTTCATATGGGCATGAGCTCTACATGTGTTTTGAACTATGCCATGCCATCTTTACAGGGGTGCTTGCCATGTATTTTTGTGATCTTTGTGGTGACTAGCACAAGCATGCAAAGTAGCCTTCGTGATATTGCTGATTTCAGGGACTTAGGATTTTGCTAAGTCCTTGGTCTGCTATTATTTTTATGCCATGTAAACATGATGCTACAGTGAGATCCATGCTTGTTTTGAGTATCTTCAGTAAGGGAGTTTTGGACATATGGTTATGCTCTATCCATCCATGTCACTGTTTGCAATTATGGAGTGCCCTAGCATGTATTAATCTTGCTCTACTTTTGCTATAAAATGTTCCTGGCAGATTGGTTACATGTTAATCAATTTTGCCATGGTTGTTGTTAGTGATCCATGCATGCTATGAACTTGCTCTTGCCATGGTTAGCTTCATAAATATGTCTTCTTGCTGCTAGTATGCTTATCTTGTCATGAAAGGCTTTGTGATGAGTGTTTTGAGCTTACAAAGATGCCTTCATAGTTCTGTTTATGCCATGCTCTGTTTTCTGCTAAGTCCGAAACTGTTAATGGAACTTGCTATATTTACATGGGTGCCAACATATCTTCTGTGCCTTTTTGGCTCATGATCAGTAAGGTACTTTTGTTCTATGCATTTAGTAGTTTCATGCCATGCCTTTGTTTGCTATGATATGTTCCTGTAGCATGTTGTTTGCTTGCTCTAAACATTGCTTCCTGATGTTATTTCTGGCATGTTAGTATTTTCACCAAGTGTGTGAAGCTGATATCTTTTCCACTTTTGCCATGCTTGTTTGAACCTGCTCTTGTGTGATTTAGCCGTAGCTTAGTGTTCATGTTTTGTCAAGCATCTTGAGTAGATCACTGCCATGTGCTTTGTTATTATGCTGGAGTGCAGTAGCTTAGTTTCTTGTTGCATTCTAGATGGCATCGTGCTGTTAATCGCAGAATTGTGCCATTCTTGTTTTGCTTGCCATTTGCAAACCGTGCATCAGATTCCGGTGATCTTTATATCGATTTCGACCGAAATCATATCATCTTTCCAGCGGCACACTTGGTTTGCCAAGTTGATGCCTTGTTCATACTTTTCCTTCTGGAGCATGCATATGCATTGCATATCATGTCTTGCATATCATGCCATGTTTTGCATCATGTTGCTTGTGCATTGCACCGTGATTGATTGTTGGTCCTTTGCTTGTGTTCTTTCTTTGGGTAGAGCCGGGAGACGAGTACGTGATTGAGGAACCTATTGGGTACGCTAACAAGGATCAAGCTTTCATCAACTCTGAGAATTTTGCAGGCAAGATGACCATACCCTCGAAATCACTTCTATCTTTGCTTTGCTAGTTGTTCGCTCTATTGCCATGCCGCGCTACCTACCACTTGCTATATCATGCCTCCCATATTGCCATGTTAAGCCTCTAACCCACCTTTCCTAGCAAACCGTTGTTTGGCTATGTTACCGCTTTTGCTTAGCCCCTCTTATAGCATTGCTAGTTGCAGGAGAAGATGGAGTTTGTTCCATGTTGGAACATGGATATCGTTGGGATATCATTATTATCTCTTATTTACTTTAATGCATCTATATACTTGGTAAAGGGGGGAAGGCTTGGCCTTATGCCTGGTGTTTTGTTCCACTCTTGCCGCCCTAGTTTCCGTCATACCGGTGTTATGTTCCTTGATTTTGCGTTCGTTACGCGGTTGGGTGTTATGGGAACCCCTTGACAGTTTGCTTTGAATAAAACTCCTCCAGCAAGGCCCAACCTTGGTTTTACCATTTTCCTACCTACCACCATATACCTTCCCTTCGGTTCTGCAGACTCAAGGGTCATCTGTATTTTAAACCCCCCGGGCCAGTGCTCCTCTGAGTGTTGGTCCGAACCGAGCCGCCTGCGGGGCCACCTCAAGGAAACTCGAGGATTGGTTTTACTCGTAGCCTGTCTCATCCGGTGTTGCCCTGAGAACGAGATACATGCGACTCCTATCGGGATTTGTCGGCACATCGGGTGGCTTTGCTGGTCTTGTTTTACCATTGTCGAAATGTCTTGTAACCGGGATTCCAAGACTGATCGGGTCTTCCCGGGAGAAGGAATATCCTTCGTTGACCGTGAGAGCTTGTGATGGGCTAAGTTGGGACACCCCTGCATGGTTTTGTACTTTCGGAAGCCGTGCCCGCGGTTATGGGCAGATGGGAATTTGTTAATATCCCGTTGTAGAGAACTTGACACTTAACTTAATTAAAATGAATCAACTGCGTGTGTAACCGTGATGGTCTCTTTTCGGCGGAGTCCAGGAAGAGAACACGGTCTTGTGTTATGCTTGAACGTAAGTAGCTTCAAGATCACTTCTTGATCACTATTTAGCTTCTTAGCCGTGCTTTGCTTCTCTTCTCGCTCTCTTTTGCATAAGTTAGCCATCATATATGCTAGTGCTTGCTGCAGCTCCACCTCACTACCCTTTCCTACCCTTAAGCTTAAATAGTCTTGATCTCGCGGGTGTGAGATTGCTGAGTCCCCGTGACTCACACATACTTCCAAACAGATGCAGGTGCCGATGATGCCAGTGCAGGGGACGCTACCGAACTCAAGTGGGAGTTCGCCGAGGATTTGGGCCGTTACTATGTTTCTTTTCTGGATGATCAGTAGAGGAGCCCAGTTGGGGCGATCGGGGATCTAGCAATTGGGGTTGTATTTCTTTATTTTGGTTCTGTAGTCGGACCTTGATTGTATTCTGGATGATGTATGATATATTTATGTATTGTGTGAAGTGGCGATTGTAAGCCAACTCTTTATCCCTTTCTTATTCAGTACATGGGATGTGTAAAGATTACCCCTCTCGCGACATGCCTACCATACAACTATGCCTCTAAGTCATGCCCCGACACGTGGGAGATATAGCCGCATTGTGGGTGTTACAAGTTGGTAATCAGAGCCTTCCCCGACTTAGGAGCCCCCTGCTTGATCAAATCACTAATGTTGTTGTGTCTAGAATAAAATGTTTTGAGTCTTAGGATTATATATATTGGAGAGTAGGATTCTTTTTACTTCCCAGTCCCTTCGTCGCCCTGGTGAGGCCTCCTGACGTTGAGTTTTGACTCTTCTCTTCTCAAATTTCACGAATTTTTTTTAGGATCACGGGGGTATCTTGGAATCATTTTGATGATTTTGTGACGAGAACATTGTTCTTGGTGCCTCCTGACATTTAGGGGTTGTGGCAGTGTCCCGGGGAGTTGAGCTCCGAGGTGTTGTCGTCACAATTTTATTGTTGCAGTTCTGGAATACCTGAGTTCACCGACATCGAAAATCTCTTTTATGTAGTTGTTGGTGAGATAACCTCGATGCCACCTAGTACTGGGGCGGGAGTTCGGGAGTATTGCCATAACTCGTATAACTGATGCTTTTCGAAGGTTGAGGTAAATGATTCCCGAAGGTTTCTTGTTTATGTGTTGAAGGATGGATACATCTAGATGTAGGATTTGCTAGTTTTGGGTGAGATATTATGCTTCCCCTGTATCCCCAACACCTGATTGCATAACCAGAAAATTTCAGGAGTTTTATAGGTGGGAATTCAAGTACCTCTAGTATTTCTTCCCGCAGATATTTGGTTTGTGATTGGGTAATCCTTACCAATTATTTGTTCATATCCGTACCTTGTTGATTTATTCATCTACCTTAATCTAAGTGGCTTCTCAACCTTAATGGAAGTGTGATGGTTTACTTTGGAATTCATTCGTTCATTCTTGTTCGAATGTTAAGGCTATATGTTGCAATTTTGATCCATTGATTCAGCTTGAATATATGTCTTTCAAGATGCTAACGGATGTCAACCTCTTTAGGATGGCTCCTCCAACGCGTTAGAATCTGGACCGCAATGATGGGGAACAGTCGAACCCTCCGCCACCACCTCCACCTCCGGAGGCATGGCAAGCTGTCATGGCAGCCACCAACGCCAACACTCAGATGCTTTTACAACTCTTGCAAGAGCGCAACCAAGGGCAAGGCAACCAAGGAAATCAAGGACAAGGCAACAATCAGCCTCAGTTTGCTACCCTCAATTAGTTCCTCGCAAACCAGCCGAAGTCCTTCAGCAACTGTGTCGAGGCCACAGAGGCCTGGCTCATGGATATCTGCAAACATTTTGAGTGTAGCAATGTTAGGCCTGAGGACTTTGTCAAGTTTGCTTCATTTGAACTCAAGGATCAAGTTGCTGAGTGGTATCAACAATACAGAGATTCCAGAGGAGGTCGTGTGATTACGTGGGATGATTTCCGCCGGGACTTCAAAGCTCACCACATTCCACAAAGTGTTGCCGAGAGCAAGCGTGAGGAGTTCCGCAATCTCAAGCAAGGCAACATGTCTGTGTATCAATACAATATCCAGTTTTAGAAACTCGCTCGCTTCGCTAAACAAGATGTCCCTGATGAAAAGAGCATGATTTATCAATTCATAGGTGTAGAGAAGATCTTCAATTAGCTCTCGTGCTTCCTGAGCTGACTAAGTATGATGAATTCTACAACATGGCACTAAAACAAGAGGCCGCTCAGATTAAGTGTGATGCTTCTAAGAAGAGAGTCAGGGATGCAGCTCAATCTTCTTCTTCAACTCAAGTGGCAGCTAAGCAACAGAAGTTCTGGTTGCCTCCTCCTCCGTTTCGTCAGCCTTATCACTAGAAGAGTAAAGGTGGCAGTGGATCTTCCCACCCACCCAACCCAGGCTATCAGAACAAAGCTCGGTCTCATACTCCAAGGTCAAGTGCTCCTTATCACCGTCCGCTCTCAAAGGTTACTTGCAACAAGTGTCAGCAGAAAGGGCACTATGCAAACAAGTGCTTCAACCAAAGGCGCCTTCCGCCTCCTCCTCATGCGAGATTTGCCAGCAATGCAGTGGTCAAGCATAATCCCAAGCATGCTGAGGTCAACATGATGAACGCAACTCAGGCAGAGGATTCTTCAGAAGTGATCATGGGTAACCTTCTAGTTAACTCTATTCCTGCAAAAGTTCTTTTTGATACTGGTGCATCACATTCTTTCATGTCATTCCCATTTGCATCGGAGCACAATGTTGACATAGAGGTTTTGTCCAAAGTCATGCAAGTTGTTTCTCCAGGAAAGCTTATGACTTCTAGTTTGGTTGCTCCCGATGTCTCTGTCCAGTTTGGAGACTATAAATTTCTGTCCTCTCCAATTGTTCTTGGTGACTCTGATATTGATCTAATTCTCAGCATGGACTGGCTTTCTAAGCACAAGGCTCAGCTTGATTGTGCTGCCAGGCAGATTCAATTGACACACCCTTCTGAGGATGTGATCATCTATGCCACTCATGACGAAACCATTCGACTGTTTTCTCTCAATGAGAAGGGCGAGTTGAATGCCATATCTAAGATTCCAGTCGTTTGTGAATATCAAGACGTCTTTCCAGAAGAGCTTCCAGGAATGCCTCCTCACCGGCCAGTTGAATTCGTTATCGATCTTGAGCCTGGCACGGAACCTGTTTGCAAACGTCCTTACAAGCTTGGACCAGAAGAGTTGAAGGAGTTGAAGAAACAACTCGATGAACAAGAGCGTATTGGTCTGATCAGACCGAGTTCATCTCCATGGGGTTGTGGTGATCTTTTTGTCAATAAGAACGATGGAACAGAACGACTCTGCGTCGACTACCGTCCATTCAACAAGAAGACAATAAAGAACAAGTATCCACTTCCCAACATCAATGAGCTTTTCGAGCAACTTAAAGGTGCTCAAGTATTCTCCAAGCTTGACCTCCCTATGGGTTATCATCAGATTCACATTCGTGAACAAGATATCCCCAAGACAGCATTCAGAACAAGCTATGGTTCTTATAAATATACTGTCATGTCTTTCAGCCTTGTCAATGCTCCTCCAACGTTCTCTCGCATGATGAACTTCATCTTAAACCCTTAGACAAATGATTTCGTCTTGGTGTATCTCGATGATATTTTGGTCTTTTCCAAGAATAAAGAGGATCATGCCAAGCATTTGAGATTGGTGCTGGACAAACTCACAGAGCATCAATTCTATGCGAAGTTTTCAAAGTGTGAGTTTTGGCTTGATGAAGTTCTTTACCTTGGCCATATCATCTCCGCCAAAGGCATCGCTGTTAATCCCGAGAAGGTGTCTGCAATTGTGACTTGGGAACCTCCTCAGAATGTCAAGCAGCTTCGCAGTTTTCTTGGGCTTGCAAGCTATTGTCGAAGATTCGTTGAGAATTTCTCTAAGATTGCAAAGCCTCTTTCCAACCTCCTCCAGAAGCATGTCAAGTATGTTTGGACGCCTGAATGTGACGTTGCTTTCAACACCCTCAAAGAGAAGTTAGTCACAGCTCCTGTCTTGACTCCTCCTGATGAAATGATTCAAGTACATCTTCACTCAACCCAACCTCAACCTCAGACAGACTCGTTGGGTCGAAATGATTCAAGAATACAATCCGAGTATTAAATATACTCCAGGCAAGGCCAATGTCATTGCAGATGCTTTGAGCAGTAAGGCTTACTGCAATAGCTTAATTCTCAAGCCCTTCCAACCGGACCTTTGTGAAGCTTTCCGCAAACTAAACCTCCAAGTTGTTCCTCAAGGCTTTCTTGCCAACCTCCAAGTCTCTCCTACCTTGGAAGATCAAATTCGTGAGGCACAACTTCTTGATGCCATGGTGAAGAAGGTGAAAAATGGGATTGCCAAGAGCCAACCCAAGTACAACCACCGCATGCTTCACCCACCGCTGAAGCCGTGACCGACCGGACCGCTTGTCACGGCGAACATCGGGAATTGAAGACACCGCGGGAGCCGACCGATACTGGGTCGACGGCTGCCGCAGAAGGACGCCGCGAACGCACGCACAAAAGTGCGTCGCCCCGCGGACGGGGAGTGCCTCGACGTCGAGGGAAGCTTCCTGAAGCCAAGCGGAGTCGTCGGCGATGAAAACAAGCGTGCCGAGAAGGATCTCGCGGCCCTCAGCCAAACCTCCACCGGAAACCATGATGAAAGGACTTGGAGAAATCACAACTTCACCGGAAAGTCGCTAAGATACCTTCCCCACGGTGGGCGCCAACTGTCGTGGTAGTAAGTCTGACAGTAGAATGGGGGTAGGTATGAGGAGGCAAGATCCTAGCTATGGTGAAGTTGTGCATGCAAGATTTACGAGTTCAGGCCCTTCTCAGAGGAAGTAATATCCCTACGTCTCGATGCCCGGGGGCTCGGTCGATTGGATTATGCGTGAAGTTATAGGGGGTGCGAACCCTTGTCTCAGTGGAAGGGGGTGGCTTATATAGAGTGCTCCAAGACCCTAGCCAGCCCACATTATAAGGAGTTCAATGTACATTAATGTGATACATTACTGGTAACACCCGTAATAAAGACATATAAATGATCATTAATGCTACGGGGTGAACGCCTAGCCGTTGCCATCCTGAGTGGCTTTAGATCTTCTGTACTCCGAGTGGTTTCTGATGTGGTCGAATGATTATATCTTGGTCGAATGGAATTGAGTTATCCAGGTGGAACTCATGGTCGAGTGTGTTGCATCTTGAGGTGATTCCAGTCGGTAGAGTTTGCTATCCTTTGAATGCCTTTGACTATAGGGTAGTGTCCTTGGGAAGGGTACTTAGATCAGGTCTATTGCCCTACCCTAGGTACATGTCATCGTCAGCTAGCTCGTTGAATCAATGATGGTTATGTTTCCTAACCATAGACATGAGTTGTCATTTGATTAACGGGCCACATCATTAGAGAATGATGTGATTGACTTGACCCATCTGTTAGCTTAGCACGATGATCGTTTAGTTTGTTGCTATTGCTTTCTCCATAACTTATACATGTTCCTGTCACTATGAGACCATGCAACTCCCGAATACCGAAGGAACACTTTGTGTGCTACCAAACGTCATAACGTAACTAGGTGATTATAAAGGTGCTCTACAAGTGTCTCCGATGGTGTTTGTTGAGTTGGCATAGATCAAGATTAGGATTTGTCACTCCGATTGTCGGAGAGGTATCTCTAGGCCCTCTCGGTAATGTACATCACTACAAGCCTTGCAAGAAATGTAGCTAATGAGGTAGTTACAGGATGTAGCATTATGGAACGAGTAAAGAGACTTGCCAGTAACGAGATTGAACTAGGTATTGAGATACCGACGATCAAATCTCGGGAAAGTAACGTACCGATGACAAAGGGAACAACGTATATCGTTATGCGGTTTGACGGATAAAGATCTTCGTAGAATATGTAGGAACGAATATGAGCATCCAGGTTCAGCTATTGGTTATTGACCGGAGATGTGTCTCAGTCATGTCTACATAGTTCTCGAACCCGTAGGGTCCGCACGCTTAACATTCGGTGATGATCGGTATTATGAGTTTATGTGTTTTGATGTACCGAAGATAGTTTGGAGTGCCCGATGTGATCACGGACATGACGAGGAGTCTTGAAATAGTCGAGACATAAAGATTGATATATTGGACGACTATATTCGGACACTGGATGAGTTCCAGGGGTCACCGAATGTTTATTGGAGTGTTGGGGGGTTATTGGAACCCCCAGGGGAACTAATGGGCCAACATGGGCCTTGTGGGAGAGAGAGGAGAGGGCCTAGGGCTGGCCGCATGCCCCCTTGGGAGTCTGAATTGGACAAGGAGGGGGGCGGCGCCCCTCTGTCCTCCCTCTCTCCCTCTCCATCCTTCCCCCTTCCTCCTTCCCAGTTGGACTAGGAAAGGGGAGTCCTACTCCCACTAGGAGGAGGACTCCCCCCTCTCCTTGGCGCGCCCCAAGGCCGGCCGACCTCCCCCTTGCTCCTTTATATACGGGGGCAGGGGGGCACCCTAGAACATACAAGTTGATCATTGATCTCTTAGCCGTGTGCGGTGCCCCCCTCCACCATAATCCACCTCGGTCATATCATCGTAGTGCTTAGGTGAAGCCCTGCGCCGGTAGCTTCATCATCACCATCATCACGCCGTCGTGCTGACGAAGCTCTCCCTCGAATCTCTACTGGATCGTGAGTTCGTGGGATGTCACCAAGCTGAACCTGTGCAGATCGCGGAGGTGCCGTACGTTTGGTACTAGGATCGGTCGATCGTGAAGACGTACGACTACATCAACCGTGTTGTCATAACGCTTTCGCTTTCGGTCTACAAGGGTACATGGACAACACTCTCCCCTCTCGTTGCTATGCATCACTATGATCTTGCATGTGCGTAGGATTTTTTTTGAAATTACTACATTCCCCAACAAGAAGAAGCCATCTAGCTAATAACTATGGACCCGAAGGTCTATGGTAAACTACTCACACATCATCGGAGAGGCTACAGTGTTGATGTACAAGCCCTCCGTGATCGAATCCCCCTCCGGCAGATCGCCGGAAAAGGCCCTAGATGGGATCTCATGGGTACAGAAGGTTGCGGTGGTGGAAAAGTGGTTTCGTGGCTCCCCCTGATGTTTTTAGGGTATAAGAGTATATATAGGCGAAAGAAGTACGTCAGTGGAGCTCTGTGGGGCCCACGAGGGTGGGGGGCACGCCCTCCTGCCTCGTGGAAGCTTCACGGAGTTCCAGACTTCAACTCCAAGTCTCCTGGTTTGCGTTTGTTCCAAGAAAGATCTCGCGAAGGTTTCGTTCCGTTTGGATTTCATTTGATATTCCTTTTCTCCGAAACACTAAAATAGGCAAAAAAAACAGAAATTGCCACTGGACCTCCGGTTAATAGGTTAGTCCCAAAAATAATATAAAAGTGCATATTAAAGCCATTAAACATCCAACACAAATAATATAATAGCATGGAACAATTAAAAATTATAGATACGCTGGAGACGTATCACACGGCTACAGTCTGCAGCCCAATATTAGCACAAGGGCCCTGCATGCGTGGGCCTGATGGATTGAGTTACGGTGTCCTGCGGCACCCCTCGGCCATGGCATCGTCCTTGTTGAAATTGATCACGAGCCCAATGGAGTTGTAGAACATGTCCATGATAGGCTTCATCCAAGTCGTTGCCTGGACGCTAGCCCTCGTGATGATGAGCGTGTCATCTGCGTATTGACTCAGGGGACACGGGGCGTCGTCGGCTAGGGGCTGTCGGGGTAGTGGATCCCGTGCAATGAACCGATGGAGAATGTCTGCGACGAGAGGGAAGAGGTAGGGCAGGATCGGCCGTATTGTTGCAGGCTCCTCTTCCAGCTAATTCATTTGTAATTCAACATGTTAACATATATAGCTGCTAATCTCCTAGCCCAATTGTGTGCGGAGCATGCTTGCTCGCTTCAGCCGAGTGAGGGTTGACTTAACTTAGCTCCTTCCTTCTTGTTCACTAGCCTCATGGGTGATGACTCCATAACCATCTTTATTTAATAAATGCTCTCAAATTCCACAACAAAAAAGTCGACAAAAAATAGATGAGCCGAAATACAATCTATTGTGTGAGTTATACATTATCCGAGGTTCACACCTCATTCCAGTTGTGAAACTTCGGTGCTGACACCGGAGTCGCTTGATCACACTTGCCAATCACGACATTCAATAACACAGAAGAACTCATTGCACAATCATGATTAGCAGAACAATGAACACAAGATGTAGGGAGAGAAACTTGGGAGCTCTTGGTCATTAATCTTTGGTGGATTTGTGTACAAGATCAAGTGAGCTACTTGACACCCTTGTGTTTTTATTTATTTATTAAACTCTCCCAAAAAGGAGACTATATATAGCGATCCATTCCTTAGCCCATAAGAAATCTTGCTTCATAAATTTTCTACACTCCTTGGTCACCAAGTTACTTCATCTCTCGAAGCTTATCTACAAGATACTTTGGAGCTGAAGGAACTTGCATCGCAAGTTTCCTTAGTAGTGAAGTAAACTCGCATAACAAAGTTTCTTAGTGGTGAATTTTCTTGTAGGGTAATCTTGGTTAGTGGATAAGGAAACTTGTATGGCAAGCTACCTTACCAAGAAAATTTGTATGATCCTCAATCTGTATCTACGACAAAATGTGTCCAGATAAATCTGTATTTAGACAAATCTAAAGTTACCTTTTTGGGACGAAGGGAGTCTGAGCTAAATGTTTGTATTACGGTATTAGCCGCATAATTATGTGTTATAACACGTGGTTTCAAACAGTTCCAAATATATTTAACCATACTAAAAAATTGTCAATTGGCACGCGCATGCGTGCGTCCTTGTTAGGTGTGACCAGGTCACACGTGGGTTTCTCTTAGCCAATGTATAAGTACAACGTGAGACAGTAGGTGGAGAGGAATGTGATGTACAACGTGAGACAACACGAGTAGTATAAACTGTCTTCATACCCTTTGAACCCCAAATCCCAGCTTCTTTTGTTCGTTCTCTAGCCCCAAATTCCAATCTAGATCTCAAGAGTGTGATCTCAAACCGACCGTTCAACTACTATTACTCCACACATCGACTGCTATCCAGCATGCATCTTGAGTATTAAGTTCATAAGAACAGAGTAATGCATTAGGCAAGATGACATGATATAGAGGGATAAACTCAAGCAATATGATATAAACCCCATCTTGTTATCCTCGATGGCAACAATACAATACGTGCCTTGTTGCCCCTACTATCACTGGGAAAGGACACTGCAAGATTGAATCCAAAGCTAAGCACTTCTCCCATTGCGAGAAAGATCAATCTAGTAGGCCAAACCAAGCTGATAATTCGAAGAGACTTGCAAAGATATCAAATCATGCATATAGAAATTTAAAGAAGAATCAAATATTGTTCATAGATAAACTTGATCATAAACCCACAATTCATCGGATCTCGGCAAATACACCGCAAAAAGATTACATCAAATAGATCTCCAAGAACATCAAGGAGAACTTTATATTGAAGATCAAAGAGAGAGAAGAAGCCATCTAGCTAATAACTATGGACCCGAAGGTCTGTGGTAAACTACTCACACATCATCGGAGAGGATATGATGTTGATCTAAAAGCCCTCCGTGATTGAATCCCTATCTGGCAGATCGCCGGAAAAGGTTCCAAGATGGGATCTCACGGGTACAGAAGGTTGCGGTGGTGGAAAAGTGGTTTCGTGGCTCTCCTGGATGTTTTCAGGGTATAGGAGTATATATAGGCGAAGGAAGTAGGTCGGTGGAGCTACGAGGGGCCCACGAGGGAGGGGGCGCGCCTACCCCCTAGGCGCGCCCTCCTACCTCGTGGCCGCCTCGTGGCTTCCTTGACCTCCACTCCAAGTCTGCTGGATTGCGTTTGTTGCAAAAAAGATCCTCACGAAGGTTTCATTCCGTTTGGATTCCGTTTGATATTCCTTTTCTGCGAAACACTGAAATAGGCAAAAACAACAATTTGCGGTGGGCCTTCGGTTAATAGGTTAGTCCCAAAAATAATATAAAAGTGCATATTAAAGCCCATTAAACATCCAAAACAGATAATATAATAGCATGGAACAATAAAAAATTATAGATGCGTGGGAGACGTATCAAGCATCATCGCAAAAGTAAAGAACATGCCCATCAATATTATCAACCAAGAGATCTTTAACCATTGCAATATTATGTTCAATCTTAATTTGTTCAAAGGGTCTAGGTGTTCGAATATTACTTTTATTAAATATGGTTGTAGCTTTAACATGTTCCTTTATCCTAACAGAGAAAGGAGGTTTCTCAATATAAGAAGTAGGCATAATTGGATCAATATTATAGATGATTGTTTCATCTTTAGCTATAGCAGGTTCCTCAATTATTTCTTTAATAGGTTGATAGTATTTAAACCACTTCTTCTTAGGGAAATCAACAAGAGCAGCAAATTATTCATAGAATGTGGCTACTATCTTATAGTTAAGTCCATATTTAGTACTAAACTTATGAAAAGCATTGTTTTCTTAAAAGATTTAACACAATCAAACTCAAGATTTATACCTCACTCTTTACCTTTTTAGAATTCTCAATCTTCATAGTTGCGTTTAATTCTTTTCAAAAAAAATCCACTTGAATCCAATAGTTTTCTTCATAAAAGAACAAGTAGAAAAAGAATCGAGCATGGATTGATCATTACAAGAAAGCCGAACATAAAAATTCTGAATAATTATTTCTCTTGAGAGCTCATGATTGGGGCATGTGTACATCATGTACTTAAGCCTCCCCCAAGCTTGAGCGATACTTTCTCATTCACGAGGCCAAAAATTATATATATAAATCCGATCACGATGAACCAAATTCATAGGATAAAACTTATGATAAAATCCCAATTTCAGACGGTTCCAATCCCATGTTCCAGTATCATCTAGTAGGCTATACCATGTCAATGCCTTTCCCTCCAAAGATTATTTGAAGGGAATACCTTCTTCTTAACTCCATCCCCGGATAAATCTGCAAGCTAAAACAATCACAAATATCATCTATATATATATCAAGTGCATATCAGGATGTACCGTACCATCTCCTGCATAAGGATCAGCTAGCAGTTTCTCTAACATACCCAAAGGAATCCCATAATAATTTTTTAGTAGGTTCAGGGGAAAATCTTATTACTTCTGATCGAGGTGAAGATACCTCGAACAAACCCCTCAAAGTATTATTTTCCATAGTAACAAGTGACAATGAATTTCAGCACGTAATATAAATGTTTCCTTACCAAAGGTGCTTCAGTCCCTGACAACGACGCCATAAAAGAATCTTGATAACCCACAAGTATAGAGGATCAACATAGTCCTTTTGATAAGTAAGAGTGTCAAACCCAACGAGGAGCAGAATAAAATGACAAGCGGTTTTCAGCAAGGTATTTTCTGCAAGCACTGAAATTATCGGTAACAAATAGTTTGATAGCAAGGTAATTCATAAAAAGTAACAAGTAGCAATAGTAACAAGGGTGCAGCAAGGTAGCCCAATCCTTATTTATAGCAAAGGACAAGCTGGAACGTTCTCTTAGTAAGCAAAACGTTCTCGAGGACACATGGAAATTCATCTAGTTATTTTCATCATGTTTATTTAATCGTGTTTGCTACTTTGATAATTTGATATGTGGGTGGACCGGTGCTGTTCTTACTTGAACAAGCCTCCTACTTCTGATTAAACCCTCTCGCAAGCATCCGCAACTACGAAAGAAGAATTAAAATAAATATAACCATAGGATGAAACATATGGATCCAAATCAGCCCCTTACAGAATAGCGCATAAATTAGGGTTTAAGCTTCTGTCACTCTAGCAACCCATCATCTAATTACTACTCCACAATACCTTTTCTTAGGCCCAAGTATGGTGAAGTGTTGTGTAGTCGACGTTCACATGACACCACTAAAGGAAGCAACAATATACATATCATCAAAATATCAAACAAATATCAAATACACATGATTACTTATAACTGGACTTCTCCCATGTCCTCAAGAACAAAAGTAACTACACACAAATCATATTCATGTTCAAGATCAGAGGGGTATTGATTATGATTAACGATATGAACATTTAATCTTCCACCAAACCAACCAACTAGCATCAACTACAAGATGTAATCAACACTACTAGCAACCTGAATACAAGAGATGAACTAGGGTTTGAGATGAGATGGTGCTGGTGAAGATGTTGATGAAGATTGGTCCTCCCACGGTGAGAGGATCGTTGATGATGACGATGGCTTCGATTTCCCCCTTTCCGGAGGGAAGTTTCCCTGGTGGAATTGCTCCGCCGGAGAGCAAAAGTGCTCCTGCTCAGGTTCCGCCTCAAAACGGTGGCGCTTCTTCCCGAAACACTTCTCTTGATTTTTTTCTATATCAAATGGCTTCATATAGCAGAAGATGGGCTTCGGGAGCCTGCCAGGGGCCCCACAAGCCCGGGGGCGCGCCACGGGGGTAGGGCGCCCCCAGGCTTGTGGCTTCCTAGTGGGTACACCTCTGGTGTTTCTTCAACCATTATGTTTTATATATTCTAGAATAATTCTCCGTAAATTTTCAGGTTGTTTGGAGTAGTGCAGAATAGGTATCTCTGATGTAGCCCTTTCCGGTCCAGAATTCCAGCTTCCGTCAATCACCCTCTTCATGTGAAACTTGCAAAATAAGAGAGAAAAGACATAAGAATGGTATCATAAATTAAAATAATGACCCAAAACATAATATATAACAGTAGGAAAACATGATGCAAGATGGACATGTTAATGCCCGGCCTTAAACGGAGGCCCTTACAAGTTCGAGTCGGAGGATGGTTCAGACAAAAAGGCAGCGAAAGTGAAACATAGGAGACAAGAACGATACATGACCCAATAGGGCCAGATGACACGACACAGTGTGCAAAGTCCTCATCCTAATTGGGTCTGTGACGGGTGGTTCCCTAACCGGCGATGTCCCTCCTTTCCGCACGTCGAAGCTCAGAGCACCTTGCGCAAAGGCTGCCTGCGAGGCGGTCCATCCTTCCTCGCTCCGATGGTCTTGCTAGAAGCTTCCATAGCCGCAAAAGGATCACCAATTTGTATATCGCATCAGTCGGGTGTTTGAAATTGCCATCTATCAATGCTTTATTACGAGAAGTCCAGAAGGTCCAGGCAATCGCGGCAAACCCCACCCACTCAAGTCTACAATCTAGACCATGCGAGGTTTTGATCAATCTAAAAACCTCCGTAAAGGATTCCGGATTCCATGTACAAGTTCTAGACGCACACAACACACTCCATGCAAACCGTGCCACAATGCAACGGAAAAGGATATGATCACATGTTTCGTCATCCCTACACCACACATATTTGTCGTCACCTGGTCCATTTCGTTTTTGAATTTGATCCCCACTTGGGATCCTATTCCATGCCACTTGCTAGAGGAAGATCTTTCTAGAATTCTAGCCTTGCAAATCCCGCTCAGGTCACAAGGAGGAGCTGAGCGGAATATTTCTTTGTATAAGGATCCAGTTGAGAACTCCCCTAATTGCTCGAGCATCCATGTGACCTCGTCTCTGCCGTGGTACAGAGAAGTACCGCCTAAAAGAGGCTCATATGGTCCCATTCCATGGACTCTACAGACCCTAGTGATCGGCGGAAGCGTGGCCACCACCGATTATTGATCCATGCCTGAACTACCGTGGCTTCCAGTCTCTCTGCAATGGCGAACACAGAAGGGAAACACACGCCCAAGGGCTCCTCTCCACACCATTTATCTCGCCAAAAAGGGCGGTCTGCCCCCCTTTTTACATGGAACCGTGCGCCCTAGCGTAACAAGGGCAACACCTTCTTCACCCCTTTTGGCAAATTGTGATAACTTGATGTTTGCTCGAAAGCTCATCCCCCCTCCTATTAGGTATTTCGCCCTAAAAATAGCAAGCCACAACCCCCCTTGCCCAGTGAGGATTTTCCATGCCCATTTTGCGATAAGGCACCAATTCATCACTTTGGAATTGATCACCCCTAACCCACCTTGCTCCGTTGGGTGCAAATATGCTCCCAGTTGACCATGTGGTACTTTTATTTGCATTGGTATCTAGCTCAGAAGAACTTGGATCTCACCCTATCCATTTTGTCGTGTATCCCATCTTGAAGTAGATAAAAACCCATAATGAACATCGGGACATTGGTGAGGTAGTCGTTGATTAGCACTAGCCTGCCACCCAAGGCCAGTAGCTTTCCTTGCCAAGGTTCCACTCGTTTGGCAACCTTTTCGACCATTGGATCTAACTCAGGAATAGTTAGGGCGTTATTTGAAATGGGCATCCCCATATACTTGAGTGGGATGATCGATCCCAACTCACAGTTCATCATATGAGCGGCCCTAAGTTTGGATTCTAAGTCTCCTTCCGAGACTATACGTTCAACTTATAGGATGATAGTGGGAATTAAAAAGCAAAGAGAGGATTGGCTAGACAACTAGGATGATAGTGGGAATTAAAAAGCAAAGGGAGGATTGGTAACCACATACCTGGTAATTCTAATACAACTTCAATCGAGGATTATTGGGTGAAGCTTTGGCATGTGCAGGTTCCAACCAAAGTGAGAGTATTTGTGTGGCGATTGGCAAAGATGTCACTGCCAGGAAGTGGTCAGAACTCATAGAAATATGGCTACAACTGATGTTTGCTCGATTTGTCAGTCGGCTGCGGACGCATGGAGACACACACTCATAGATTGCCACACGATGAGATGTGTGTGGGCACTACCAAATGAAGAGTTAGTAGAGCACATGATAAGCAATAAAACTGAAGATGCACGCCTATGGATATTCTGGTTGATTGATTCTCTGAATCAACATGAGCTTCCAAGGGTTTTGGTGACACTTTGGGCTATTTGGTGGGCGAGGAGAAGAGCCATACATGACAATGAGTACCAGAATCCTATCTCAACACTCATGTTCATCAACAAATACTTGGAAAAAATTGAAGTAGCTAAGCTCAGACTGAAGAATGAGAGGGGCAGGACTCGTAAAAATGATAATGTGAAGGTAAAGTGCATAGCTTCGGAGTGAGGACATTGTAAACTGAATGTGGACGGAGGCATATCTAGAGATGGGAAGAGAGGAGCTGCGGTAGCTGTGTGTCGTGATGCCGAAGGAAATTTTCTTGGTGCGTAAGCAGTGGTGACAAGGGGCCTAACTAATCCAGCTTGCTTGGAGGCAGTCGCACGCAATTAGGGTCTCGCGCTGGCGCAAGATCTGCACCAACGGGCTGCCACTGTTGCATCAGACTGCATGGAGATGGTGAACAATTTTTTGAAGATGGCGCCATGTGCATACTCGATGATCCTCCGGGAAACAGAACATCGCTCTATGTCTTTCCAAGTAGTTAATGTAGTTCATGAAAGCGGGGATTCGAATAAGGAGGCTCATATGTTCTGTAAGGCTGCTGCTTCCTTAGGGGAAGTCATATATCTATGGCTGGTATGCTACCCGATATTTGTATAATGCCTCTGAACATTTTGAACGAATAAAACTCCGTTTTACCTAAAAAACTATTGCTGGCTAGGAGCCTAAACCGGCGCTGAGAGTTCCGTTTATGAGCTCTCGTTTCTAGACTGGTCTAGAGTCTAGTTTTTTTTTTTTTTTTT
>NC_041390.1:50954539-50968902 GCF_002162155.2 Triticum dicoccoides | reverse complement strand
CTTTCGGTTTTCCTTTTCCATTGGTTCTATTATCTTTTTATTATCACCTTATTTGCTTTTTCTGCCTATTTTCTATTTTCTAGTTTCTTTTAAACCACATCACCATATTCTATCTATGTGATGAATTTTTTGAGTATGCAATGTGAACTATTCAGTATTTCTTTAAAATATATGTTGAATAGTTTTTTGAATTTGTAATATTTTTTTGAATAGCTCTCATACTTATGCACTTTTTACAAATTCATGAATATTTTTAAATTCAGAAACATTTTTCCAAATTCATAAATATATTTTTGAGTTCAAGATTTTTTTGAATTCAGGAATATTTTTTGAACTCATGAATAATGTTTGAAGGTGCAAACATTTTTTGAACTCATGAACATTTTTGAATGTACGCATAGGCATTGCATATCACTACCCATCAATTTGTTCTTTTTTGGCAAAGACTGTCCACTATTTTTTGAAGAAACCTCTATAGTTTTATTTATATGCCGTCAAATAGGAGCCCCCTGTCACGACCAACGAAATTGTCATGGACACGATCTTTCATGCACGAATTGTGCACAACAGGATTTTGAATCCATGCAGATTACAAAAAGAGGCAATCCAATGGTGTGGATTACTTGTCGTGTGTGGATCGTCTGCCTAGCAGTGCTCCACGACCAATGTTTCTGGACAGAAGGAGCCAGGCTGCCCATGGGCCAGAGGGCATTGCAAGCGCGCGTCGTGTTAGTCACACGAGTGTGACAACGTCCTGCAGCCCCAAAACACCGCGCCGCGTGCGCGATCTCGAAACGAGATCGATCGGCGATGGAATCGGAGCCGGCCGCGCTGCCCGACGACGCGCTCGCGGAGGTCCTCCGGCGTCTCCCGCCGCACGTCCTGGCCGAGGCCCGAGCGCCCGGCGGGTGTGCAAGGCGTGGCGCGATGCCATCGACGACCGACTGCACGGCAACCTGCTTCCGCGCTCGGTGCGCGGCATCTTCATCAACTTCGCAGCGAATCATTACTCTGAGTTCTTCGCCCGTCTCTCCACGGGCCCGGCGATCGACGGAGGGCTCAATTTCCTGCCCTGCGCGGGTGTCATAGTCACAGACCACTGCGACGGCCTTTTGCTTTGCCGCGAGTCGCGGGACGGTGTGTTGAGTAAATAGGCAATTTCTTGATTAAATTAATCCACGAGTAAATCACTAGCACGACATTGACACAAATAAACACATACTGATATTCAGTCAAGCTAGCATATACTACGCTAATTGCAGAAAGATCTACGTATAACGCTAGCATGGCTAAAACAGAAAACAGTAGGAGCGGGATAAACGAGTTATACCCTCCAGTAGGCCATGCACAGGCCGCGGCTTTGGTGGCGGCAGCTGCGTCCTCGGCGGTCTTCTTGTCGGCTTCAGCTTTCTCGGCGGCGGCACGTTCGGCGTCGGTGGACATGGTGATGATGAAGGCGACGCGGACGTAGAGGAAGTATACGATCGGAAGCGAGCAGTGCGTAATCGCTGCTCAAAAACCTATTCGCCCCTCACCCCGTACAGGAACCAGAAGGGCGTGGTTTCGAAGACCTGCTGTCCCGTCGACCGTGTACGCGGCGGATGGGATGGAGTCACCGGCGGCAGCAGCAGCAAGGGAACGACGGTGGGCGTGCGCGTGGAGCAGATGTGATCTGTTCGTGGCGGCTAGGGTTAGGAGACACCGCACACTTATATGGACGCTGCCGCATGGAGAGACGTGGGCTCAACCCACGTCCGAGTCCATGACAGCCCACAATCCGACGTCTCAGATCGTGACCCAGCTGTCAGAGAACTCCCCGTTAGTGACTGGCAAAAATAAGCGCGTAGGTGTGAGCTCGGCTCGGCTCGGCTCAATCCCGCAACCCGCTGCGCGTCGTGACGAGGCGGGCGGCGGAGGAGTGCGCGAGGGCCTCTTCTCTTCTCAAGCTCCAATAGCATGTAAAAAAGAAATCCTTATAAACCACTCCAACTCTTTTTCCACTAGTGGGGTGGGACTAAACTTCCCACTACACCTAGTGTCATATAACCCACATGAACCCTTAAAGATTTTTCAGAAATTACTATATGGGCCTAGAGCCCATCTCAAATTTCAGCATGGTGCACCGCCGTGCGAGTACGCCGTCAACCCAGCCACGCGTCGGTGGGCGCGCTTGCCAAAACGACCTCGGCCGCACATGCCAGAATTCGAACAGACCGTCTACCTCGCGTTCGAGCCCGCCGTCTCGCCGTACTACCAGTTCTTTCTGATCCCACATGTGCCACTGCGACGACTGCCAGCCGACAGAGAATCCGACGACGACAACTCGTTGCTCCGGCCGGAGTGGCCTCGAGCGTCATATCCATGTGTTCTCGTCGGTGACTTAGCGATGGGACGAGATGACCTTCCTCCGGGAAGGGGAGGCTGCAGGGATCGTCGTCAACATGAAGTGGAATTCTTGGTATGAGCACTGTCGTTTTTATACTGTCTACTGGCAAAGCGCGCTCTACATCCATTGCACGAATGGCTATCTTACCAGGTATCCTAGTTGCTCCCTCCTCGGTCGCCATTCTCCTTGAATAAATTGTATATACCACTGTGATTCACTTATTTTCTTATTCATTTACTTTATCTGAATGTTTATGTGTGCAGAATGTCCTTGTCAGATCACACATACAAAGTAATTAAACCATAGTTTTAAATAGCCGGCTATAGCCCGCTATAGCCTTTTTAGTAGGGTGCCGCTAAATAGCCAGCTTTAGAAATAGACCGCTATAGCTTGCTATAGCCCGCTATAGCTGATTTGGAGGCCCGAAGCTATTTTTCATAGCCCGCTATTTAAAACATTGAATTAAACTGCCATGTGCCAGTGAATTGAGGGGATATCCCAACCGCCATCTCGGTAGATCGTCGAGAGGGGTGTATTGCACAACACTTGATGACCGGAGGACACTCCGACTTTAGGTTTGGTATCTCAGCGAATCGTGTGGTCGAATAGAATGGGTGTTAAAACATGATACCCTTCTTAAGACCTTCGAACATGATCATTATGCGCAACAATTGGGCAAACAATGGATCTTAGAAGATGTTAACTACCGTAAGTGGAGCTCTGAGAACCCTGAGTACACTTATACTAGAGATGAAAATCCCAAAGCGCTTGTGGAAGAGAAATATGACTGGAACTCTGACGAGGATAACGTTCTTGACATTGAAGACGTCGTTGAAGAGGCTGAAGAAGGTGGTATCAGCATATCTTATTATTTCCTTGGATTTGATCCTTATAAAAGGTCATCTTCTTGATTTCATCAGCGATAACAACCACAGGACTGGCCTATGACTGGAACAACTCAAAATTTCAGTACTTGGGCAGTTCATGTCCATGGCTAGAAGCTTACACTAACCCACCATGTGGAAGGACGGACGCATCTTTCGTGTACACGTCTTGCTGGATGGGCAAATTTTCTGGAAACAAATTAGAATCTCTATTTGAAGATGAGAAGCTATATAGGAGAAAGTTGGAGCAGGAATCTCAACTTAAGGAGGAATCCAACTTTACCTACATGGGCGAGTACGAGCTGAGCAAGCATCGTGGGCATGCCAAGAGGGTCAAGGACTCCGCCGACAAGGTTCATCGCAGACGCCACATCTCCGCTCGGTAGGAACCCATCGTCATCGACATCAAGTCCAAGGTGATTCACACCGGGGCGATCAAGTTCAGCCTTGGCAAGGCCACCACAGAGCTAGTCACCGTCATGGTTAGATCCTACCTACTTGATTAGTTTCCTAGGAACAAAGATGAGTAGGTATTTGCAAATCAGTTATCGCCAGCTTTATTTATCTTGCCCTACTTATCTATTTGTGCTCACTGTTGGAGCCTTGTCTTGGTACTCTGCACAATTTGTGTTGTTATTTCGGTTAGCCTTGTAAGACCGTGACTTTGTGATTCCCGTCCATGTGACTTTATTATTTCCTTATTTTTGGCAAAAGAAAGTTAACAGTGTCCAGCAGTAATTTTGAAGGACCCCGCAGCGTACATGTATGCATATACTCATAAGCACATACATACAAATTAAAATGTGTACATTCCCACTATCAATCTGTTTTTTCAGTAGTATGTTGATCCAGACTGGCAGAATGTTAGGCGTTGTAAAATTACTTAACAGTCATGATACATAGTACTTAGAAGTGATTTTACTATCTATACGTTATGATGCTGCCACTTAAAATGAACTGTATATGTTTGTCTTGGTGATCTTTTGGTGTAAGCTACATTTACTAGGATTAGAAGTATATTATTGTCATCTTTGCCAATTATCAGTTATTTTTTCTAGAAATTAGAAATCAAATCATTGTGTGCTTGCGAATCTTGCTTCATGTCTGATTTCCTTCACGGCATACCCAGCCCAGGGACTGCCATACCCAGCTCAGTGTCTGCCATGCATCTGCCTCCCTATTTGGTCAAGAGCACACACAAGTTCAGGTTCTTGCTTCCTGGTGGGTGCCTGCGATCAGGTTTACGAAACCACAAACTGTTTAATCACTCGTAGATGCAATGCTGCTGTTTCAAAATGTGCAAATGGGCCCGTGTATGTACCTCGTCCGACGTGAAACAGTGTTACTTTAGATAGGACATACTATAGTTTACCTATTTTTAGTTTGAGCAACCAACTGTATATGGGAACTTTCACCTTGTTTTTCGTAAGTGAACTAGTGATAATGGCTCTCATAAGGGTTTTTTTTGCGCGAACACGCAAAGCTTGCGTATCATTTTACTGACAGAAGAAGAAGAATGAGTAGAGGTGGGAACAACACATGCACGGATGCAAGAAGGCATGACATCACTAAAAAAACTTTCGTGATGATACGTGTTTGTCACAGTAGGTTGCGTTTTTGTCATGCATGTACATCCATGACGATTTTATGACAGAATCAAGATAGTCATACCTGTGCTGTCATAGAAGTGTTCCATGACATTACTAAAATTATCATCACGGAAGTGTCCACTTCCTTGACGATAAATCGCGCATCACAGAAGTGCTTTCGTCAAGGGTGACCGACACATGGCATCCACTGTAACGGAACGCGGTTAAGCTATCGGGTCGGGTTTTTGATCCGATAACCCGTTTACAGCCCTGACCAATGAGGATTTTCCACGTGTAAAATCATCATTGGCTGGAGGAAACACGTGTCGGCTCATCGCTGGGACAGATGTCATCCGCTCATTGGACAGAAGGCGCCTATGATATGTCGACACGTGTCACGGCCCAACAGAGGCCCATTCCTGTGAAAATGCTGGCCCGTTTGACTTCGTCAAAAGGTGGCGGGCCGACCCATGGAAAGCCTATTAATGGCCTATTCGCATATAGCCCATTTACAGCCCGCTAACCCAAGGCCCGTTATGCCCTATTCGAATTAGGCCCAGTAGCGTCATCTGTGCCATCCATGTATGGCCCATGACGTCTTTCGACCCATATGAGGCCCTATGTAACTCTTGGCCTATTAACGGCCCGTGGTGAAACTGGCCCGTAATGAACAGTGTATCACTTTACACCCATTAACGGCCCGTGGTGAAACTGGCCCGTAAAGAACAGTGTATCACTTTATACCCATTAACGGACCGTTATTTCGTTGGGCCGTTTCCAGCCCATGTTATCTTTCGGCCTTCTCAGAGCCCATTTATTTTTGGGCTATTTTCCAGCATTCTTTTACTTACGGCCCGTTACTGTCATTTTCTGCTTGTTGGCCAAATTCAGCCCGTGGTTACAGTCAGACCGTTTGTGGTCTGTTAATACGTTGGGCCGTTTTCATAGCGTATCAAATACGGCCTATTAACAATGGCCCGTTATGGTCGGCCCATGAACGCACGATTCCAACTCTAGCCCGTTTACGGCCAGAATGCGGTCTGTTTGGCCCATGTTTGGCCAATCGATCATACGGCCCGTATAAGGCCCATTGATGATACAGCCCGTAGAAGGCCCATTGTTTCTACGGCCCGTAGAAGGCCCATTGTTTCTACGACCAGTAGAAGGCCCACTGTTTCTACGGCCCGTAGAAGGCCCACTGTTTCTACGGCCCGTAGGAGGCCCAGTGTCACTACAGTAAATATTAGCCCATGGTTATTGTGGCCTAGTTTTAAAAAATAGGTTATTGCTGCCACTAGCAAACCACAGAAAAAGAATTGCACTGACTACAAACAAATAAATAAACAAGACAAAAAGGAAATAAATAAGCAATCAACTTACACTAGGCTATCATGGCTATTACACATATTACATCCACTGGGCATCAAAGTTCACCACCAGTGCAAATATAGGGAACACAACAGCATATAAACGCCGCAGCAAAACAAGTCCAGAACTGAAACCACTTCAGAAGAGATCAAGAAACAATATCCCGGGTACCCATAATGCGGGCAAGATGCTTAGCAAGCTTATTAACTTTCTCTTGTTTGGCGCTTAAGTCCTCCAGCGCTTGCTGTTGCACTAGAAAGTATGCATCTGAATTCTGCAGGGACTTCCTCAGTCCTTCGGCTTCCTGTCGCATAATATCTGATCGATGTCTTTCAACTTGAAGTTGAGACTCAAGAAGCCGGACTGATTCATGCAACGAGTTCGAAGAGCTGGTGTCAACAGTGGTAGCCAGTAACTCGAACACTACATGAAGACATGACTTTCGGGTTGTCTCAGTGTCTTCAATATAGTTTTTATCATCTTTCTTGGAGACCAACAGGGATGTCTCACTATCTTGAACCTTATGTGCATTACTTCCTTTACCATTGCATAACAGGGTACTCTTCTCCAATATTTTATCCGCGTTCTAAAAGAGAAACAAACAAACACATCTCAGGTTTACAATGTAGTATATGAAACTCATTTTGGTAAACCAGTTTAGTAGTAAGGTGGACAGGATAACAACATGAAACAAACATATATCTATGTAGTATGGTCACTGTATGGTCTATATCATTCTAGTTTATGTTGCCAAATCAAGATAGATACAGTTTGAATCATATCTATTTAAGACAAAGCAGCATAGACATAATATAAGTGTGGGAAACTACACAACAATAATAACACTTGTAATGTGCATGGCATGAGAACATAACTGTTTATTCAATTGAAACTGAAATCAACATAGAGCAAGTTACAACAGCAAACAACCAAACACGTTGAAGAAACAGGTTTAAAACATACATGTTGCGCCATTGGAGTTTCAATTGCATCCTTCAAATTTGAAATTAGTTGGTATCAGTATATACAGTGATGCAAGAGAAAAGTAGTATGAACCATAGCTACGGAACCTGACCTGAGAACAATTCTTCTTCTACTTTAAGCGTTGACTTCGGGTTTGGAGTGGTGGTCCTCGTGATTTGGGCACTGTAGTTGCCTTACTAACTGCTCGTGTTTGGGTGCTCTGTGGTGGAGACGGTGCTGTGTCAATGGGAACTGGGTGTCTATCTACTGGGGTTGGGGTTAGAAGGGGTGTAGCTTGTTCTCTATCCAACTCGGTAGGGGTACAATCTGCATAAGTGTGGGTTATGTGTGGTGGGGCTGGTTCTTGGGCAAGTACAACCGTGGTTCTATCTGCATGGACAGGTAGCACGATCTTTTCTGAAGACCATGTTTTTACTCCCACAGATACTGCCATCACTCCCTCCAATTGAAATGGCTGATAAACAAGAAAAGTAATTGAATCCACAGACATTGTAAGATAGACAGGTGCAATGGATAGTAGGGAAGAAAACAGGGCATGAAATAATTCACATTTATGTTGTCTAAACAAACAGAATAGCAGGACATAATTTCACATATATGATGGCTAATTAAACAGGATAGCATGACACAATTTCACATGTATGATGGCTAACTAAACAGGATATAATGACATACTTCAAAATATGATGACTATGTAAACAGGATGACATGATATAACTATACGATGTGTCTATTAAAGTGGTTAGCATGCCATAAATCACAAACATGCCGTCGATGGAAACATGATGGCATGATATAATTCACGGATAGAATGACATAATTTAAAATATGATGACCATGTAAACAGGATGAGATGATATAACTATATTATGTCTTTAGAAAATGGGTTGGCATGCCATAATTCAGATACATGCTGTCTATGTAAACATCATGGCATGACATAATTCAAATATATGGTTTATATACTAAGGAAGTGAGCAGAGGGCAATCACATATATGATGTGTCAACTAAGGAGATGGCATTCAATATTGTGTATATGATGTAAAAACTAAGCATTGCAATACAACATATGCATTATATGAGTAATATAACTCTGCCAAGTTTGAGCATACACCTTAGGGGGATAATAGGACTGGTCATCTGCCTCTGAATCCTCCTCTGAAGAGCTATCTGTAACCAGCAAGATATCTGCTTCAACAGATAGCATTGTCTTCTCTGAAGACCTTGTTTTCACTCCAGATTTCTCCATCACCAATTCAAATGGCTGATGCACAGGAAGAGCAGTTGAATATACAAATATTGTCGACAAAAGCAATGATAAATACAAAAAAGGACGACATGATATAATTCACATATAGGACGCTTGCCTAAACAACATGGCATTGCATAATTCACATACATAATGCCTTGCAACAAGATAACATTGCATAATTCACATATATAATGTCTTGCAACAAGATGGCATTGCATAATTCACATATATGGTAATTAGACACTAAACAGGTGGCATTCACACAAAGCATGTCTAAACTATGAAAATGACATAGCAATGCAAGATACCATACGCATGATATGAGCAACATAACCCTGCCAAGTTAGGGCATGCACCTCGGGGGGGGGGGGATATGACTGGTCATCTGTCTCTGAATCCTCCTCTGAGGAGCTATTGGTAACTAGCAAGACATGCGCTTCGTCAGATAGCATTGTCTGCTCTGAAGACCTTGTTTCCACTCCAGATTTTTCCATGACCGTGCCGAATGGCTGATGCACAGGAAGAGAAATTGAATGTACTAAAATTGTTGACAAATTTAACACGTAATTAAAAAATGATGGCATGATATAATTCACATATAAGATGACTGGCTAACCAGGGTGGCATTGCAAAATTCACATATATGATGCCTGGCTAGACAAGATGGCATTGCATGATTCACATATATGATAAAGAAACTAAACATATGGCATTGACACAAAGCATGTCTAAACTAAGCAGATGACATCTTTAATGTATACAGTAAGCAATGCAAGGTACCATATGCATGATATTACCATCATCAGCATGCCAAGTTAGAGCGAAGACCTCATGGGGTAAATAGGAGTGGTCCTCTCCTTCTGAATCCCCCTCAGAACAGTTATCTTCCTCTTGATTACAATCTGAAATGGGTGGAGGGGAGGCTGCCTTTGCGCCCACCATGGAACGACGTCTGCATAAAATTTTATTGCCACGCAAGGCTCGTTTCTTTTGCTCTACATGATCAGTTCCATTGTGTACAATAACTGGCATGCATAGGAATAAAACATAGTGAGATTATGTAAGGAGTGCATGCACAAATCCAGAGTGATGGTAGCAAACTGTGGATAGACCCAAAACCAATGATAGCAGGCAGATAGCTTTAGTTAAAAAATACAGATAATTGCTCCTTTAATGTTTGTTTGCACCCAACATGAAACTCATAGTAGACACCGGATATTAACCAGATAGTAGACAGATAGTACTGATTGCTTCCCCAATATGTACCCCACAACCATTTAAAAACTCAAGTTTCAGCATTAGTTTGGACCTGACTCGGAGTCTAATAGGTGAACATGGCGATAATGTAGCATGTCATCATATTAGGCAATGCATAACGTAAGCAAACATGGAAGAGTGCAACCTCTCTTGCGGACCCGTGTAGTCCTCAAGGTCATCTGCTCAGTTGATGATGGTAATGCAGTTGCCGTGGCTGCCGGCGGCAGGGAAGAAGTTCTGAGGCGGCGAAAGACAGTCTGGAGCAACTGAGCTGGGGTGGAACACAGCGCCGCAGGAGCAGGACAAACCACACAAGGTTTTCTTTGACACATATCTGTAACAGAAGTAATTGAGTAAGGGCTTGTTTGAATTTGAGGATTCTAACAATGCCGGGATTGGAAATAGACAGGAATAGGATAGGAATGCATGTGCAAAACAGAGAATTTAAAACCACAAGATTTCTGCCAATCTGGGTGTTTGATTCACAACAATTAGAAGATCACATGATGCAAAAGAGCATGGTGAGATTAAGTCAAACCACAAGAAAATGTACGGTTATAATGCTATTATGCTACTATCTCTTAGTCTTGTGCTTGATGAATAAGAATATGAAAAGGAGGAGAAGTGGAAATTAGAATTCCTACGGTTTTTCTTCCAAGGAGACACTAAAGGAACAAATCCTACAGTTTTCCTTTGCTCCATTCCTTTGCACCAAATTCATGAAAAGTAGTACCATAGGGAACTTTCCAATTTTGATGTTTTTCATTCACTTTTCCTTTCAAGCACTGGTGATTCTAGTAGGCAGGCTTGATAAAGGAAAATCCTACACTGAAAAAATGTTTTTGTGCTACTTCTATTACTTTGGACCCAGGCCACTGCCATACTAGCTGAACTCCCAGGCCCATCGACAAATGCACAGCTCAAACGCGCAGAGATAAATAATGATGGCGTTCAAGAGAGTCCATCACAGATAGCTAAGTTGCCTGGTACGGTGGTACCTCACTGCTTGTCATATAGTAGGATAAAATAATCGTATTTCCTGTTACTACGAGTGCTTAGTGGACAATATATATAACATGTAGAGTAAAAAAGAGATGCAACAAGTGTACAACCTCTTTGGCGAAGCCATGTCGATCTCAGCGTGATTGGGTTGGCCGGTGAGGATGCTCCGGCTGACTTGGCTATCGGAGGAGGGGAAGAGATCTTAGGCGTCTGGAGATGGAGCCCGAGGTACTGCTCCACTATGATGGAGGGTTTTGTCGTTGGAGCAGCTCCGGTGAGTTGTATGACGCCGAGGCTGAAGCAGGACAAGAGAGACAACGAACAACATTAACTTGAGTGGAATTCTAATAGCATCTCCAATACATGACGTAAAATACATAACCACAAAGTGCTAGATGTAAAATACATCAGCTGCTCATCTCTGAACTTAACTGTCGAAACTGAATTTAACTTTCGAAACTGAACTTAACTGTCGAAACTGAACTTAATTATGGAAACTGAATTTTGCTTTCAAAACTGAATTTTCCTGTCGAAACTGAACGCACTAGCAATGTGAGGCTACACGTCGGTCGACTAACTTTTTCATCTCTGGTCAGTCGATTTTGCAGCCGTCGGATACGAAATCAAGGGCCTGCGGTTCATCTTCAACCTCCACCCCCCTAAGCCGCCAGCCACCACTGGCCAAACAGCAGCCCCCTCCGCCCGCGGCCGGCGGTGCGCCGCCCCGCCCGCCCCGAAAATACTCCCAACCGCCGGTCTGCCGCCGCCCTGGCCATCCCTCTAGCCCCCCTCGTGCCGAGCTTTTTCTCCAGCGATCCCCACACCACCGCCCCGCCAACGCCCTGCCACCGCCGGCGACCACCGCCCCCATCCTGAACCCTAAGATAGATAGTGGGGTACCTCTTCGGCGAGCCCCTCTGCCCGCTGCGGCTGGTTCTTCCTTCACCACGGCGAGCCCCCCACCCCCTGAAAGTCGACTAACCCAAAAGTCGATTCAGTCGACTGAAGTGTAGCTAAATTGGAGCAGCATCACAAGCAAGAGCGAGAGCAGTAGCGCGAGCAAGAGCAATAGTAAGAGCAGACCAGGCAGGGGACCGAGAGGAAGAGTAGAGCAGCAGCGCGAGCAAGAGCTAAAGCAGCAGTAGCTCCTACTGATGTGGACGTCGCCGCCGAGGGAGCGACATCGTGGAGGAAGTGGCCGGCGACGTCACCGTGGATGGAGCCGGGCCGTGTCGGCTCGGGACCGAGCGCCGGCAGCACCATGAGATCGAATCAAGAAGACAATGTGGCGATTAGTGTACAACCTCTTTGGTGGCGCCGATTAGGCCGCAGCTTCATCCGAGGAAACAGTGATGATGATGCTCTTCCGGTGGTGCAGGTGAAGACGGCGGTGTGGGAATGGAGGTGGCGCGAAAGACTAGGGGAACGTCGGGGAAGCTCGTTGGAGGTGGAGGACGGGGTGGCTGGACCGGCGGGACGATGAGATCGACGACGGATCCTCATCCGGTACGGTGGATGAGGGACGTCGAGGTGTTGCTGTGGACGACGTCGTCGGGGAAGAGGCTCCGACTGGGTGGCGGACGGAGCAGGGTGTGGGGTTTTGTCGCGGGTTTTCGCGGCCTCGGTGTATGAATGAGTGGGCAGATGGGATGGCAGTGGGGAACCATGGCTTAGAGACGTGCTTGTCCGAAATGTGGGGTAAGTTACGAAAGTACCCCTATCGATTTGAGGCGGTTCTTTCGGTTCAGGGGTACCACGGGCATTTCACGTGTCGGGATTTCACAGGAGGTGGGAGTTTTCGCGCGCGTTGTAGTTTCGGAATAGCAAGGCGCGGGTTGAGATGGGGGGAGTTGCCGGAGCACAACGAGACAAAGATATATCTTAAATATTTCGGGCTAACAAGGCGTGGGTTGAAGAGGCGGGAGTTTCGCAACACGATAGACAGAGACGCTAGCTTGAATTTTCAGCATAACAAGGCGCGGCTTGAAATTTCGGAAGAACAAGCTTAACGTGTACAAAAAAAAGACAATTTGCACCTCAACACGCACAACACGCACACAAACACCATTTAGACTAGAGTAAGGTACACGTGCATTGCACGCATGAGATTTGGCAACCAAATTATGAATAAATACCATATTATAGCAGGCAAGCTTTGAGTCATATATGCATGATGTAGATGTTCGTTTAATTCTTATAGTTCATTTCATTCAAAATCATCTAGTTTTTATAAGAAAGCTAATCTATTTTAAGATTCATGGAATTGTGCATCGTAAGACATAAAGTAAAAAACAAATAATGGCAAATCATGTAGAAAAACATTTGGGCAATTCTGATATGGAAGATTCTAGAACAAATAAGAAGTGCTTGTGTTTTGATGTTTGTGCATTATGCTTAAGTTCAACCATGGAGTCTTCTAGATTATACATGTGGCGAAATCTGGTGGAATCTAGATGATATCCAACGGCTAGTAGTGCTCAAATTTGCCATCTTTAGACCATCGGATTCACCTCATCCAACGACCATCTTTCAAAGTTAAAGTTACCCGCACACAATATAAAAAAATATAAAATATAATATATATATATATATATAGGGGTATAGATATAGATATGTGATGCGAAAGCCGCCCAGCATCTCCAATTAGAATAGTGTATCCATGCACGGATGCTAGTGGCCAAATGATGTCTACCATCGGTATCTCAAATTCAAATCAGTCTGACCTTGTTCAATGTGTATACATTACAACATGCTCATTTCCAAACCACACCGCGCAGATCTCCGTTATATTCATGCATGCATGGGTTTCAAACATCATGATCTCTTATTCAAATATTTGAATTCAACTTTACATTGATTATGACCTCACCTATTATTTTACACCCACACAGTAGTCTTCTATTTTATAATTGTACCACTAACTTTCTCTCGTGCATGCATGCACACACACTACCACTCGGCATTATGTAACGCCCCGAGACCGATGTGCCAGGTGTCGTGCAGTTATTCGCTGGTGTTGTCTTGTCATTGCTTGCGTGTCATGCATTGCATATCATGTCATCATGCGCATTTCATTTGCATACGTGTTCGTCTCATGCATCCGAGCATTTTCCCCGTTGTCCGTTTTGCATTCCGGCGCTTCGTTCTCCTCCAGTGGTCATTTCTAGCTTTCTTTCGTGTGTGGGGATTAAACATTTCCGGATTGGACCGAGACTTGCCAAGCGGCCTTGGTTTACTACCGGTAGACCGCCTGTCAAGTTTCGTGCCATTTGGACTTCGTTTGATACTCCAACGGTTAACCGAGGGACCGAAAAGGCCTCGTGTGTATTGCAGCCCAACATCCCTCCAATTTTGCCCCAAACCCACCAAACTCTGCTCCGTCATCTAGAGCGTTCAATCATGATCGCGTGGCCGAAAACCGCACCTCATTTGGACTCTCCTAGCTCCACTTATGCCTATAAATACCCCCCCCCCCCGAAATTCGGATCTCTCCCTCTCCCCGAAACCCTAATTTCGTCTCCGCGAGGCCGGACATTGTCCGCCCCGCGCCGGACATCGCCGCCACCGCCAACCGGGCGCTGCCACGTGTTGCCGCCGCCTCCTCCACCGCCGTGGCCCGCCAGGCCCAGGGACGGCCCCC
>NC_041390.1:50888037-50953913 GCF_002162155.2 Triticum dicoccoides | reverse complement strand
CCCCGCCGCCTCGCCGACTCATCGGGCGGGCGCCGCCCCGCCGCCTCCACGCCGCTCCTCTCTGGCGACCGGTGCCGGATCCGGCCGCCCCCTCACCATCTCCGGCCACCACCCCTGTCCCCGGCCGGCCAACCTCGAAATCCGCACTCGGTGAACAGTGCTGCTACAGTGATCTCAGATCCAGATCTAGATCCGGTTGAATTTCTCCTCCCGAAACCCTAATTTTATGCAAACTTTGACCTGCCATATCTCCGCATCTGTAGCTCCGGTTTGGACATATAGTATATCAAAATGTTCGTCTCGACGAGCACATCATTTCATTCTATTGCATCATTTTCATTTGAGTGCATCTTGATGCCCGAAATGCTGATATAAGAGGGCTTCATGAGTTATTTGTCAGATCTGCTGGTTCATCTTAGACTTTTGTCATTTTTGCCATGATTGTTGTGTGCATGATATGCCTGTGAGTCCTTCATATGTTTTGTTAAGCATCTTGTTACCTTTCCAGAGGTGCAACCCATGCATTTTTAGGATGTGTGTGGTGACTTGTGCAAGCTTGCAAAGTGAGGCACCCGGTAATCTGTTTTCAGGGACTTAGTAGTTTTCACAAAGTCTGGGATTATTTAGTTCTTGGTGCCATATGTTCTTGCTATTTCCTAGTGATATGTGCCTCTTTTGAGGATGATCAGTAAAGGAGTTTTGTTAATCTTGTTATGCTATATCCATCCATGTCTCTGTTTGCAATTATAGAGCACCCTAGCTTGAGGCAATCGAGCTCTATTTTTGCTTCGATGTGAATCTGGGCAGATCGTCAACGTGTTTGCGATTTTGCCGGTGTTATTGTAGTTGGTCCGTGCATGCTTTGCCATTGTTCTTGCCATGTATAGCTAGCATTTTGTGCCTTCTTAATGGATGTATGCTTGCCTTGCCATGAGTTGCACCGTAGTGAGTACATCGAGCTCGTTTACATGCCTTCGTGAGTTATATTTCAGCATGTCTCAGTTTTCATTAAGTTTGAAAACTGATTGTGTTTTAGCTATGTTCGTGTGCTTGTTAGTATATTTTGTGATCCCTTTTGGCCCCAGGTCACTTAGGGTCTTTTGTTAAGCTTGTTGTGTAGATCCATGCCATGTTCTTATTTATCTTAATCAGGTCCTGTAGCATGTTGTTTTGCTGCTCCGAAGAGAGCTTCATGATCTGAAATTTCAGACAAGTGTTAATTTCACTAAGTCTGAAATCTATTTTGCATTTGCGTTTTTGCCATGCTTGTTTGAATCTCATAACGAATGAATTGGCCGTAGCTTAGTGCTAGTCTTTTGTTAAGCATCTTGAATGCTTCCCTGCCATGTATTTTGTTGTCATGTTTGAGTGCTGTAGCATGTTCATCTCATTGCATTTAGATGCCTACTTGCTGTAAATCGCAGACCGGTGTCATTCTTAAATCGCTTGCCATTTCCAAACCGTAACTCCGATTCCGGCGTTCTTTATATCGTTTTCAAGCGATTTCATCCCCTCTTTCTAGTGGCACACTTGGTTTTCCAAGTTGAGGCCAGGTTCATGCATTTCCTATCATATCTTGCATTTTGCATCTCGCATAGCATACCATCTTTGCATCTTATTGTTTGAGCTTGCCCGTGGTTGATTGTATCCTTGTTGCTTGTTTGTCTTGTTTGGGTAGATCCGGGAGACGAGGTCACTAACGAGGAGCCCGTTGAGTTTGCTTTTGAGGATCCAGTCAACTCTGACAGCTTTGCAGGCAAGATGATCATACCCTCAAAATCACTACTATCTTTGCTATGCTAGTTTGCTCGCTCTTTTGCTATGCCTATGCTGCGATACCTACCACTTTCTTGTCATGCCTCCTATATTGTTGAACCAAGCGTCTAACCCACCTTGTCCTAGCAAACCGTTGTTTGGCTATGTTACCACTTTGCTCAGCCCCTCTTATAGCGTTGTTAGTTGCAGGTGAAGATTTGAAGTTAGTTCCTTGTTGGAACATGGAGATGTTGCTCCTCGTTGGAACATGTTTACTTGTTGGGATATCACATTATATCTTATTTAATTAATGCATCTATATACTTGGTAAAGGGTGGAAGGCTCGGCCTTATGCCTGGTGTTTTGTTCCACTCTTGCCGCCCTAGTTTCCGTCATATCGGTGTTATGTTCCCGGATTTTGCGTTCCTTACGCGGTTGGGTTATAATGGGAACCCCTTGACAGTTCGCTTTGAATAAAACTCCTCCGGTAAGGCCCAACCTTGGTTTTACCATTCGCCACCTAACCTTTTTTCCCTTGGAAGTCGTGCATCCCGAGGGTCATCTTATTTTAACCCCCCGGGCCAATGCTTGTCTAAGTGTTGGTCCAACCCAGAGCACCGTGCGGGGCCGTCCCTTGGCAACTTGGGTTACGTTGGCTCCCGTACGCTTAGCTTATCCGGTGTGCCCTGAGAACGAGATATGTGCAGCTCCTATCGGGATGTCGGCGCATCGGGTGGTCTTGCTGGACTTGTTTTACCATTGTCGAGGATGTCTTGGAGTACCGGGATACCGAGTCTGATCGGAATGTCTCGGGAGGAGGTCTATTCCTTCGTTGACCGTGAGAGCTTGTGATGGGCTAAGTTGGGACAGCCCTGCAGGGATTTGAACTTTCGAAAGCCGTGCCCACGGTTATGGGCAGATGGGAATTTGTTAACGTCCAGTTGTAGAAAACCTGAAGTTGACCTTAATTAAAATGAATCAATCGCGTGTGTAACCGTGATGGTCTCTTTCTGGCAGAGTCTGGGAAGTGAACACGGTTGTTGGAGTTATGCTTGACGTAGGTTGCTATAGGATCACTTCTTGATCATAGTTTCTCGACCGCGCTTTGCCTTCTCTTCTTGCTCTCTTTTGCGAATATGTTAGCCACCATATATGATAGACGCTTGCTGCAGCTCCACTTCATACCTTTACCTTACCCATAAGCTTATATAGTCTTGATCGCGAGGGTGCGAGATTGCTGAGTCCCCGTGACTCGCATTCTTTATCTGGTGACACAACCAAGCTCAGGAGGAGCGCGATGCAGGTGCCGATGAGACCGTGCAGATGACACAACCAAGCTCAGGAGGAGCGCGATGAAGATCTTGTCCTTTGTGTTGTTTCGTTCTAGTTGATTAGCAGTGGAGCCCATTTGGGATCGATCGGGGCTTTTGTCGCATTTGGGGTTCTTCTTTTATTTTGGTTCCGTAGTCGGACCTTGGGTGTATTTGGATGATGTAATGCTTTATTTATGTATTTGTGTGAAGTGGCGATTGTAAGCCAACTATGGATCTCTTTCCCTTATGTATTACATGGGTTGTGTGAAGATTACCTCACTTGCGACATATGCCTTCAATGCGATTATGCCTCTAAGTCGTGCCTCGACACGTGGGAGATATAGTCGCATCATGGGTGTTACAATTATCCATCGCACGCATGCAATCTTTTTCTTCAGGTCGGTCACCCATGAAGGCACACACCCACACACATCCCCCTCTCCATCATATTGGGCATTCTTTATCTCTCACGCGTGCATGCGCAACGACCGATGTTCCTCTATGTATGTGTGTATATAGCTAGGTCTTTCATAGTTTTCCACACAAACCGATCAATCGATATATCCAGTGAGGTCTCGCCCTCTTTCCCACGTCCACATCGATCAATCTATACCTCTCTCTATATAGGATTAACATATATAGCTACTACACCCACCTTAATTATATATCCAACGTCCCCCTCTCATCATCCATGCCTTCCGCTTCATCTCTCAAACGCGTGCACAATGGCGAAGACAGGGGGCAGTAAGGGCCCTGCCCCCACCCCCCTAACATGACTATATATCGAGGCTAATATGAATGTGATCATTAGACAATTGCTGCTAAAAATGGTTTAAGTTCATGAATTGACCCTCCTCGTAAAGGATTAGCAATGCTTGGCCCCCTAGCTCATTTATTTTTCATGGCTCCGCCACTGCACGCAATAGCGCACGTGTTCGCCCCCTCTCTCTAAATATCGATCTCGCACTTGTTCATTCCTTCATAGTCTCCCTCCACTCGGCCCCTCGCACCATCTTTTAGCCCCCACCGGATTTTTCCACATGTACAATCTAGCAGACTCCATGGTTGAACTTAAGCATAATGCACAAACCTCAAAACAACAGTGGTTCTCTTTTGTTCTAGAATCTTACGTATCATAACTGCCCAAACTTTTTTTCTAGTTGAATTGCCATTATTTGTTTTTACTTTATGCTTTACAATGCACAATTCCATGAATCATAAAATAGATTAAGGGCTTCTTTGATTCAAAGGATTCTCAAAGGAATTTTGGAGGATTCTAATCATTAGGAATTTTTCCTATCTTGGTTGTTTGATTCGTAGGATTGTAAACCATAGGAATTTTTCCATATGATTCATTTGCACTAGATTTCATAGGAAACATCCCATCCACTCAAACCTCTTTGAAAGAATTCTGTGTTTTTTCTATGCACAATCAAACACTCGTACAATCCTGTAGGATTCAAGACGACATTCCACTATAATCCCATGTTTTTCCTATTCCCAAGTTCTTAGATTTTTTATAAAAACTAATTAATTTTGAATGAGATGAACTATCAGAATTAAACGAAGGGCTACATCAGGCATATATGACTCAGAGCTTACATGCAATAGTGTGGTATTTATTCATAATTTGGTTGCAAAATCTGATGCGTGCAATGCACGTGTACCTTACTAGTACTTCGAGTATGTGCAAAACACGTAAATTAGAATACCAATGGCATGCTACACAGTGTCTCTCTTACAGTTCATGAAGCCACGTGGCACATGTGGAGGCGTTGTCGCGACCTCCTTGCGTGGATTGATCACAGTCACGTGCTGCTGGTTCTAGAAGAATGTACTCGTCCTCCCTCAGCCATACTAGCGGTACATGCACAAAGCGAAGATGTGCACGCACGCCACGCACGCACTCATTCCCTCGCACGCACACGCGGGTACACGGGCGGACACAATTTTGTACCAAGATCCACCCCATGTGATAATTTGACGTGTGTAAAGTCATTCACTTCATTGATGGTCAATTAATACAGCGTATGCAAATTGAGTGGACGTGATGGCGGAAGAAAGACATTATTACTCCACTGCGCGCATGCGAGTAGTTAAATCGTGGGTTGCTAGTAGTACTTCCATTGGTCTCCTTCGTATTTTGTGCCAATTTTTGACAGTAACAAAATATTTACGCATTTGAGCAGTGTAGTACTTGAAATTTATGTTCCGCTAAACTTATCGGGAGCCGCTTCGGGCCTCGAAACCAAAACCATCAATTAATCTTTACCTTGTTCCCATCACATTCAAAAGCCTTCTCACACCTACTAGTACGTACCAAACCTGAACGTGTTCCCACTATGCAGGTATTAGTACTAGTGCTAGTACTTAGGTTATAAAAAGGGGAACTACCTAACAGAAAATTACTCTACCTTTCCTCCTCATAAGTGCTTCTTCTTCGTCCGTCGTTGCCATGGCCGGTGAGCAGATCTCTAGGTCGAGAACTACTCGTAACAAGGGAGCGGCAACCAAGGCTGCGGAAAAAAAGAGGGCTCGCCGCCACGCAGAGACCTCGAAAGATCTCTCACGGGCAGGCGATGGCTCCCTGGAGCGCCCTAGCCGTGGAGGTGAACATACTGAGCCAGCGGAGCTGGAGTCGTTATCCCTCGACGGCATGCTCGATCAGCTCAATAAGCACCTCAATAAGCAGAAGGAGTTCATCCAAGGCTTGATGGAGTTGCTGAAGGAGAGCCTCGACGACATGCCCGCTGAGCTCAATCAGCAGGGGGAGTTGACCGCCGGCTTGGTGATGGTGCTGAAGAAGAGCATTGCCCCGGAGAAGAAGGCGACCGGCGAAATCCTGCGACTTCAGGAGGACAAGGCGAAGCTCTGCCACGAGATCGACCTGTTAAAGGAGAAGAACACTGGCTAGAAGAAGCTGCATGAGAATAGTAGTTCCTCGATGAAGATGCTGCAGACCCTCGTCATGGAACAGAAGGAGGAGTTGGCGAAGCTCCGCATCGAGCACCCGGCTGCTGTCAAGGTATGTAATGCGGCTGTGGAACAGATGATGAAGGCTCACGTCGAGAAATCCCGTGCCATGGACAGAATGAAGAAGATGGCGGAGGAGACGTTCAAGGAGATGGAGGTCGTAGAGGAGATGAAGAAGCAGTTACGACTCCACAGTGAATTAGATCATTTGGGGTGATAATCTTCCTTCTTCTTTTGCTACTGTGTTTCATCTTTTGCTTCGGGTGTTTTGCCGCACGTGTCACGTTCTCTGCGAGGCATGAATAGAACAATGGTTTTTTTGAGGGAATGAATAGAACAATGCTAACAATGAGATGACTAGCAAATTAGATCATTTTTATCGCCATATGGCACCGGGCTGCCGTGTTTCGTGCTCCTCCGTCGCAGTACTACTCCAGTGGACTTGAGTATACCGCACGGTTCTTTGCTCCTCCTCGATCAGGTCGTCGGCGCATTTATACGAGCAGTCAAATCACAAGGCTCCGCCTTCCAGTAGTAATGAGCTGTCAAATCACAAAGGCACTCGCCTCTCGTGAAACCGACCAAGCTAGACTGACCCGCCCTCTAGCCTTTTAAAAAATGTATACTTTTGTACAACAGTAGTATCGATGGATTGCGCCATGGAGCAAAACTTGAAATTAAAAAAAGGTGGTACATGTAGAGAGCGCTCGTTGCCAAATTATGCATATAGTACTATTAAAAAGGCTAGTCACAATAATGGTGTCCAGCACAACCCACCCCTCAAATAAAACTAAGAGGGTGCTTGGATATGTTTTAGTCCCATGACTAAAAGTAGTGGGACTAAAACATGCTAGCCTCACCCATGCTTGGATCCAAATACTAAAAAGGCTAAAATCAAGTTAATGAGCATTTATTATCCTCCAAACCCTCCAATCCAGAACTCGCCTATGTTAAAGGAGAGGAGTTAAATGAGTAGAGAGAGGACTAATCCACATTTTAGTAGGGGTACCCCTGACTAAATTTTTTTAGTCTCAAGACTAGTTTTAGCCCCTCTTTAGTCAGGGGTGCTTGGAACTTTAGCCTCTTAAAGAGACTATTATTAGTCAGACTAAAATAAGTCCCTTGGATCCAAGCACCCTCTAAGCATCCTGGAATTCTTTGACAAAACTAAGCACCCTGAAATTCTTTGACAACTAAACTGCTGGCTATATGATGTTGGCCATATATATTGTACGTATATAATGTGAAGAAACGAGTGGCAGTACTATACCAACTAGAAGATGAAATGTAAGAAATACTAGTATGTACGTACTGAAGAGTTAAAGTAACGAGTAGAAACATAACATAGTTCACAACACACCCCTCAAATTAAATTAAGCACACCTAAAATTAAACTTTGCAACTATTCCGGTAGACACTGCATTAGAACCACCATGAGCAACAACACTGCCACCTTACTTGGAGTCGTCGTCCACGTCCTTGACTTCGTCCTTGTCCCTCTTCCTGTTGGCCGATACTTCTTTGCTTGAACCGCACACTTGGTTGTTGCTCTTCATCCAACCCTTGTAGATATTGAAGCAAAGGTAGCCATCCATTGCAGCGTAGTGGATGTGGTCTATATCTAGTACATTCCGCTGCCATGCATGACGATGAAACGTGTATGGAGGTTTCTCCAGTTTACCGTACGAAGGATGAACCATGGCTCCTGCCAGGGTCAGCATTGAAGGCTGACGAGAGGACACCAGCCGATTCTTTTGGAGGTCGAAGGGGTTGCCTACAATGAGACCTAACTGACGCAGGACATCCCTGTCGTTCTTAAAGTCTACAGTAACGAATTTCACTGCTTTGTCCTTGAGGAAGTTCTTAAAATCCTGGCACTCAATGTCGGATGGCATATGTGGTAGACCAAGAAAACGTTATGTACACAAACCTGGATCACAACGGGCTTCTTCCTCTCTTCATCCTTTAGATCCTTCTCTGGTCCCAGGACTGTGGTGTACTCAACATCTAGCGCAGTGACCCACTCATCATCTAAGTTTTCGAACATGCATCTGAAGCAAGAAAGGCATCCTTTCACCATCGCGGAAGAACGGGTGTAGATGACGTCGAACTCATCGCCGGTGATGGTTCTAACCTTGTACTCACCACCGATCATGGAGATTTGGGACGCCATGGATTTGGGAGGAGGGTTGGGATTAGTGGAAATGTTGTAATGTGAATGGACGGGACGACTAGGAGCGAACTGCCGTAGTATTGAAGGGCGTGCGGGGACGAGTAGGAGCGAACTGCCAGCGTGCGAACGACAGGGTAGTGGCTTTCCATTCTCCCATGATACGGGCTTCCGAGAGCCCTTGGATCTGAGATCGAATAGTTGCATGGCGTGATTCTAGACCTATGGGTGAATATCCTATCCTGGAGGGTTATTCTGCAAATTTTTAGCAATTTAGCATGCGACCGTTTGATCTCAGATCCAAGGGCTGCCAGCAACCCGTATCATGGTCACACCTACCACGACCGTTGCGTCGCTCACGCGGTCGCGCCCTTGGAGATTTAACACAGTGCGTTAGGCTATCTGATGTTGGCATGTCATACATAGTCATCACTTAGTCACTCATACTACAACAAGGTTGGCTATAAGTGTATTTTTTTACACCTCTCTATCTCTTTCTTCGTACTCCGTCCGTCCCATAATAGATGAATGTTTTTGACACTAGTGTAGTGCCAAAAACATTCTTATATTCTGGGACACAGGGAGTACTAATATTTATTGCATTTGCCAAGGAGTGACCTCTTCCAATGAAATTGTGTTGCTAAGTTTGCTTCATTTAGTTAGCTATAGACTCAAAATTGTCTTTTCACCTAGGTACACGCGCTTAGCACCATTTCTTCCTTGGGTCACCAAACTAGTCTCTCTCTTCTTGATTAACTTGCCACATCAGACTTTATGCCTATGTGGCAAGCTTAAGCACCTGTAGGAACAAGTAAAAGTAAGTACAATAGTGCGCTTTACATGGCATTTTTGCATATGTGGAGGAAAGAAAGGCAAGGAAAAAGTGGAGAAGTGGGCTCTCATGCAAGAGCCAGCCTCTACTACATGGTGGAGCATTGGGAGAGGCACCTGTATGGAGGTGGTTTGGAATCGGGAGACTCACGCCGGCCGTAGCGCCGCAGTTAAAATGATAATGGCAAGTCAAATCACGGGGGCCCACCTGTCCAGCAGTAACTCGCTGTCAAATCACACATCCCTATGTTTGCAGCAGCCTACTCCCTCGTCTTCTCGCGTCTCTGACGAACAGACTAGGCGGAACTGCCCCGCCGCCTACCGCGCAGGAAAAGCCCCGCCCTCGACTTTTAAATAGTATACAGTATACTAATTTTGTATCCATGGATTACGCCCGCGCCATGGAGCAAAGCGTCTAGAAAACGGAGGAGAGACGGTGGTATTGCAATAGAGAAGAGGGAGAGGCGAGACGGTGGTTTTGGAATGGAGATGATGGAGAGGAGAGGAGGTGGTTTTGCAATGGAGAAGATCAGAAGAGGGAGAGGCGAGACAGTGGTTTTGGAATGGAGATGATGGAGAGGAGAGGAGGTGGTTTTGTAATGGAGAAGAGGGAGAGGAGCGTGCGGCAGCGATTTAGGATTGGATGAGAGGGCCGACGCATTGTGACTGGATCAAAATCAAAATTAATTTACCCTTTAATTAAGAAAGAGACCCCACATTAACTAGTCTCCCTTTTATTCTGGGTCATAATTGACCATGATTTTCGCACATAAAATATATGTTATACATTGCAAAAATAATATAATTTGAAAGTACATTCAGATACGAACCAAACGATATAATTTTTGGTGACATGCATTCACATTTTGCTTACGTGGTCAAACATTGACCCAAAATACGCAAAACAACAAAAAATACTTCCAAGACCAGCGCCGCTCTTCCGCTCTTCTCCTCTTAAACCACCGCCGCTCCTCTCATGTTCCAATATAAATGCAGCGCCACTCCTCTCCTCTTCCATTTCAAAACCAACGCCCCTCCTCTCCTATTCTAGTCCAAAACCTGCGTCACTCCTCTCCCGTTCTAATCCAAAACCAGCGCTTCTCCTCTCCTCTTCCATTCAAAAACCACCGCCGGCGAGTGAAGGTGCTGTGGAGAAGTAGATCGTGTTGGGGATCGTAGCAGAAATTTAAAATTTTCTACACATCACCAAGATCAATCTATGGAGTAATGTAGCAACGAGGGGAAGGGGAGTGCATCTACATACCCTTGTAGATTGCTAAGCGGAAGCGTTGCAAGAACGCAGTTGGTGGAGTCGTACACGCAGCGATTCAGATCGCGATCGATTCCGATCTAAGCGCCGAACAACAGCGCCTCCGCGTTCAACACACGTACAGCCCTGTGACGTCTCCCATGCCTTGATCCAGCAAAGAGAGATGGAGAGGTTGGGGAAGACTCCGTACAGCAGCAGCACGACGGCGTGGTGGTGGTGGAGGAGCGCGGTACTCCAGCAGGGCTTCGCCAAGCACTACGAGAGACGAGGAGGGAGAGAGGTAGGGCTGCGCCTTGGGAGAGAGAGACTCGTGTGTTGTGCAGCCCCAAAACCTCCACTATATATAGGGGCAAGGGCAAGGGGAGGTGCCCTATGGTTTCCTCTAATGGGGCGGCGGCCAGGGCAGATGGGATCTCCCCCTTGGGTGACTTGGCCCCCAAGCCAAGAGGTGGGAACCCTAGATGGGGCGCCCCAAACCCCCTGGTCACGTGGGAATATGTGAGGGGGCGCAAAGCCCCTTAGTGGGCTGGTTTGCCCCCTTCCCTTGCCTATGAAGCCCCCCAACACTTGCCGGGGCTCCCGAAACACCTTTCGGTCATTCTGGTCATCACCCGGTACCTCCGGAACACTTCCGGACTCCAAAACCCTTCGTCCAATATATCAATCTTCACCTCCGGACCATTCTGGAACTCCTCGTGACGTCCGGGATCTCATCCGGGACTCCGACCAACATTCAGTAACCGCATACATACTTTCCCTATAACCCTAGCGTCATCGAACCTTAAGTGTGTAGACCCTACGGGCTCGGGAATAATGCAAACATGACCGAGACATCTCTCTGGTCAATAACCAACAGCGGGATCTGGATACCCATGTTGGCTCCCACATGTTCCACAATGATCTCATCGAATGAACCACAATGTCAAGGATTCAGTCTATCCCGTATACAATTCCCTTTGTCTACCGGTATAGTACTTGCCCGAGATTCGATCGTCGGTATCCCGATACCTTGTTCAATATCGTTACCGGCAAGTCTCTTTACTCATTCCGTAACACATCATCCCGTGATCAACTCCTTGGTCACATTGTGCACATTATGATGATGTCCTACCGAGTGGGCCCAGAGATACCTCTCCGTTTACACGGAGTGACAAATCCCAGTCTCGATTCGTGCCAACCCAACAGACACTTTCGGAGATACCCGTAGTGCACATTTATAGACACCCAGTTACGTTGTGACGTTTGGTACACCCAAAGCATTCCTATGGTATCCGGGAGTTGCACAATCTCATGGTCTAAGGAAATGATACTTGACATTAGAAAAGCTTTAGCATACGAACTACACGATCTTGTGCTAGGCTTAGGATTGGGTATTGTCCATCACATCATTCTCCTAATGATGTGATCCCGTTATCAACGACATCCAATGTCCATGGTCAGGAAACCATAACCATCTATTGATCAACGAGCTAGTCAACTAGAGGCTTACTAGGGACATGTTGTGGTCTATGTATTCACACATGTATTATGGTTTCCGGTTAATACAATTATAGCATGAACAATAGACAATTATCATGAACAAGGAAATACAATAATAACCATTTTATTATTGCCTCTAGGGCATATTTCCAACAGTCTCCCACTTGCACTAGAGTCAATAATCTAGTTCACATCACTATTTGATTGCAATGAATCCAACACCCATGGGGTTTGTTCATATCTTGCTTGTGAGAGAGGTTTATTAGTCAATGAGTCTGAACCTTTCAGATCCATGTGTGCTTTACAAATCGCTATGTCATCTTGTAGATGCAGGTACCACGCTACTTGGAGCTATTCCAATTAACTATTCTACTATACGAATCCGGTTTACTACTCAGAGTCATCCGGATTAGTGTCAAAGTTTGCATCGACGTAACCCTTTACGACGAACTCTTTTACCACCTCCATAATCGAGAAAATTCCTTAGTCCACTAGTTACTAAGGATAAGTTCGACCGCTGTCGTGTGATCCATTCCTGGATCACCCTTGTACCCTTAACTGACTCATGGCAAGGCACACTTCAGGTGCGGTACACAGCATAGCATACTGTAGAGCCTACGTCTAAAGCATAGGGGACGACCTTCGTCCTTTCTCTCTCTTCTGTCGTGGTCAGTTCTTGAGTCTTACTCAATATTCACACCTTGTAACACAACTAAGAACTCCTTCTTTGCTGATCTATTTTGAACTCCTTCAAAATCTTGTCACGGTATGTATTCATTCGAAAGTACTATTAAGCGTTTTTGATCTATCCTTATAGATCTTGATGCTCAATGTTCAAGTAGCTTAATTCAGATTTTCCATTGAAAAACACTTTTCAAATAACCATGCATGCTTTCCAAAAATTCTACATCATTTCTGATCAACAATATGTTAACAACATATACTCATCAAAAATTCTATAGTGCTCCCACTCACTTCTTTGGAAATAAAAGTTTCTTATAAACTTTGTATAAACCCAAAATCTTTGATCATCTCATCAAAGCGTACATTCCAACTCCGAGATGCTTACTCCAGTCCTTAGAAGGATTGCTGGAGCTTTGCATACTTGTTAGCATCTTTCAGGATTGACAAAACCTTCTGGTTGTATCACATACAACCTTTCCTCAAAAAAAACATCAAGGAAACAATGTTTTGACATCCTATCTGCAAGATTTCATAAAATAATGCAGTAACTGCTAACATAATTCCAACAGACTCTTAGCATCGCTACGAGTGAGAAAGTCTCATCGTAGTCAACTCCTTGAACTTGTTGGGAAACATCTTAACGACAAGTTGAGCTTTCTTAATGGTGACACTTACCATCATTGTCTGTCTTCCTTTTAAAATCCATCTGCACCCAACAGCCTTACGGCCATCAAGTGGTTCTTTCAAAGTCTATACTTTCTTTTATACATGGATCCTCTCTCGGATTTTATGGCCTCGAGCCATTCTTCGGAATCTGGGCCCACCATCACTTCTCCATAGCTCGTAGGTTCATTGTTGTCTAGCAACATGACTTCCAAGACAGGATTACGTACCACTCTGAAGTAGTATGCATCCTTGTCGACCTATGAGGTTTGGTAGTGACTTGATCCGAAGTTTCATGATCACAATCATAAGCTTCCACTTCAATTGGTGTAGGTGCCACATGAACAACTTCTTGTGCCCTGCTACACAGTAGTTGAAGTGACAGTTCAATAACCTCATCAAGTCTCCACCATCCTCCCACTCAATTCTTTCGAGAGAAACTTTTCCTCAAGAAAGGACCCGTTTCTAGAAATAATCACTTTTGCTTCCGGATCTGAAATAGTAGGTATGCCCAACTATTTTTGGGTATTCTATGAAGATGCATTTATCCGCTTTGGGTTCGAGCTTATCAGCCTGAAACTTTTTCACATAAGCATCGCAGCCCCAAACTTTTAAGAAATGACAGCTTAGGTTTCTCTAAACCATAGTTCATACGGTGTCGTTGCTACGTCTTGAGCTTGCATTGGTTTTCCCCGAAGAGGAAGGGATGATGCAGCAGAGTAGCGTAAGTATTTCCCTCAGTTTTTGAGAACCAAGGTATCAATCCAGTAGGAGCCCACGCTCAAGTCCCTCGTACCTGCACAAAGCGATAGCTACTCGCAACCAACGCGATTAGGGGTTGTCAAGGCCTTCACGGTCACTTGCGAGAGTGAGATCTGATAGATATAATATTTTTGGTATTTTTGATATAAAGATGCAAAGTAAAAAGTAAAGGCAAAGTAAATAGCAAAACAATATAAAAGTGATGGAGATTGATATGATGAGAATAGACCCGGGGGCCATAGGTTTCACTAGTGACTTCTCTCAAGAGCATAAGTATTCTATGGTGGGTGAACAAATTACTGTTGAGAAATTGATAGAATTGTGCATAATTATGAGAATATCTAGGCATGATCATGTTTATAGGCATCACGTCCGTGACAAGTGGATCGAAACAATTCTGCATCTACTACTATTACTCCACTCATCGACCGCTATCCAGCATGCATCTAGAGTGTTAAGTTAAAAAACAGAGTAATGCCTTAAGCAAGATGACATGATGTAGAGAGATAAATTCATGCAATATGAAATAAACCCCATCTTTTTATCCTCGATGGCAACGATACAATACGTGCCTTGATGCCCCTTCTGTCACTGGGTAAGGACACCGCAAGATCGAACCCAAAGCTAAGCACTTCTCCCATGGCAAGAACTACCAATCTAGTTGGCCAAACCAAACGGATAATTAGAAGAGACTTGCAAAGATAACCAATCATGCATAAAAGAATTCAGAGAAGATTCAAATATTATTCATAGATAGACTTGATCATAAACCCACAATTCATCGATCTCAACAAACACACCGCAAAAAGAAGATTACATCGAATAGATCTCCACAAGAGAGGGGGAGAACTTTGTATTGAGATTCAAAGAGAGAGAAGAAGCCATCTAGCTACTAACTATGGACCCGAAGGTCTGAGGTAAACTACTCACACTTCATCGGAGGGGCTAGGATGATGTAGAAGCCCTCCGTGATGACGGCCCTCTTCCAGCGGAGCTCCGGAACAGGCCCCAAGATGGGATCTCGTGGATACAGAAAGTTGCGGCGGTGGAATTAGGTTTTTGGCTCCTGTTCTGATCGTTTGGGGGTACGTGTGTATATATAGGAGGAAGGAGTACGTCGGTGGAGCACCGAGGGGCCCACGAGGCAGGGGGGCGCGCCCTAGGGGGGGCGCCCCCACCCTCGTGACCACCTCTTTGATCCCTTGCAGTAGGGTCCGAGTCTCCTGGATCACGTTCGGTGAGAAAATCATGTTTCCGAAGATTTTATTCCGTTTGGACTCCGTTTGATATTCTGTTTATCCGAAACACTGAAATAGGCAAAAAACAGCAATTCTGGGCTGGGCCTCCGGTTAATAGGTTAGTCCCAAAAATAATATAAAAGTGGAAAATAAAGCCCAATATAGTCCAAAACAGTAGATAATAGAGCATGGAGCAATCAAAAATTATAGATACGTTGGAGACGTAGCAGGCATCCCCAAGCTTAATTCCTGCTCGTCCTCGAGTAGGTAAATGATAAAAAGAGAATTTTTGGTGCGGAGTGCTACTTGGCATAATTTCAATGCAAATCTTCTTAATTGTGGTATGAATATTCAGATTAGAAAGATTCAAGACAAAAGTTTATATTGACATAGAAAATAATAATACTTCAAGCATACTAACAAAGCAATTATGTCTTCTCAAAATAACATGGCCAAAGAAAGTTATCCCTACAAAATCATATAGTCTGGCTATGCTCCATCTTCCCCACACAAAGTATTTAAATCATGCATAATCCCGATGACAAGCCAAGCAATTGTTTCATACTCTAACTTTTTCAAAACTTTTTCAATCTTCACGCAATACATGAGCGTGAGCATGGATATAGCACTATAGGTGGAATAGAATGGTGGTTGTGGAGAAGACAAAAAGGAGAAGATAGTCTCACATCAACTAGGCGTATCAACAGGCTACGGAGATGCCCATCGATAGATATCAATGTGAGTGAGTAGGGATTGCCATGCAACGGATGCACTAGAGCTATAAATGTATGAAAGCTCAACAAAAGAAACTAGTGGGTGTGCATCCAACTTGCTTGCTCACGAAGACCTAGGGCAATTTGAGGAAGCCCATCATTGGAATATGCAAGCCAAGTTATATAACGTAAAATTCCCACTAGTATATGAAAGTGACAACATATGAGACTCTCTATATGAAGAACATGGTGCTACTTTGAAGCACAATATATGAGACTCGCTATATCATGGTGCTATTTTGAAGCACAAGTGTGGAAAAAAAGGATAGTACCATTGCCCCTTTTTTTGGGCCTTCTTTTTTTCTTTGGCCTTTCCTTTTTTGGGGGACAATGCTCTACTGGATGATGATCATCACACTTCTATTTATTTACAACTCAATGATTACAACTCGATACTAAAACAAGGTATGACTTTATATGAATGCCTCCGTCGGTGTACCGAGATATGCAATGAATCAAGAGTGAAAAGTATGAAAGAATTATGAACAGTGGCTTTGCCACAAATACTATGTCAACTACATGACCATGCTAAGCAATATGGCAATGATGGATGTGTCATGATGAACTAGATGGTGGAAAGTTGCATGGCAATATATCTCGGAATGGCTATGGAAATGCCATAATAGGTAGGTATGTTGGTTGTTTTAAGGAAGGTATATGGTAGGTGTATGATACCGGCGAAAGGTGCGCGGTATTAGAGAGGCTAGCAAGGGTGGAAGGGTGGGAGTGCGTATAATCCATGGACTCAACATTAGTCATAAAGAACTCATATACTTATTGCAAAAATTTAGAAGTTATCAAAGCAAGGTATTACGCGCATGCTCCTAGGGGGATAGATTGGTAGGAAAAGACCATCGCTCGTCCCCGACCGCCACTCATAAGGAAGACAATCAATAAATAAATCATGCTACGACTTCATCACATAACGGTTCACCATACGTGCATGCTACGGGAATCACAAACTTCAACACAAGTATTCTTTAAATTCACAACTACTCAACTAGCATGACTTTAATATTATCACCTCCATATCTCAAAACAATTATCATGCTTCAATCTTTTATTAGTATTCAACACACTCAAAAGAAAGTCTCACAAATCTTGAATACCAAGCATATTATTATTAGGCAAATTACCATGCTATTAAGAGACTCTCAAATTAATTGAAGTGAAGCATGAGAGATCAATAGTTTCTTTAAAATGAATCCACCACCGTGCTCTAAAAGATCTAAGTGAAGCACATAGAGAAAACTTATAACGCTCAAAAGATATAAGTGAAGCACATAGAGCAAAATTATCTAGCTCAAAAGATATAAGTGAAGCACATAGAGCAAAATTATCTAGCTCAAAGGATATAAGTGAAGCACATAGAGTATTCTATCAAATTTTAATTCAGGTATGGCTCTCTCAAAAGGTGTGTACAGCAAGGATGATTGTGGCATACTAACAAACAAAGACACAAATAATACAAGACGCTCCAAGCAAAACACATATCATGTTGGTGAATAAAAATATAGCTCCAAGTAAATTACCGATGGAAGTGGACGAAAAGAGGGGACGCCTTCCGGGGCATCCCCAAGCTTTGACTTTTTGGTGTCCTTGGATTATCTTGGGGGTGCCATGGGAATCCCCAAGCTTAGGCTCTTGCCACTCCTTGTTCCATGATCCATCAAAAGAATTCACCCAAAACTTGAAAACTTCACAACACAAAACTCAAGATAGAAAACTCGTGAGCTCCGTTAGCGAAAGAAAACAAAAGACCACTTCAAGGTACTGTAATGAACTCATTATTTATTTATATTGGTGTTAAACCTACTGTATTCCAACTTATCTATGGATTATAAACTATTTTACTAGCCATAGATTCATCAAAATAAGCAAACAACACACGAAAAGCAGAATCTGTCAAAAACAGAACAGTCTGTAGAAACTGTAGCTAGCACAAAATCTGGAACCCCAAAAATTCTAAAATAAATTGCTGGACGTTAGGAATTTATCTATTAATCATATTAAAAAATAATTAACTAAGTAGCACTCTTCAAATAAAAATGACAGCAGTTCTCGTGAGCGCTAAAGTTTCTGTTTTTTTACAGCAAGTTCAACAAGACTTTCCCCAAGTCTTCCCAACGGTTCTACTTGGCACAAACACTAATTAAACACAAAAAAACACAACCAAAACAGAGGCTAAATAATTTATTTATTGAATAACAGCAAGGAAAAATATTGGGTTGTCTCCCAACAAGCGCTTTTCTTTAAAGCCTTTTTAGCTAGGCATTGATAATTTTAATGATGCTCACATGAAAGACAAGAATTGAAGCACAAAGAGGGCATCATAAAACATGTGACAAACACATCTAAATCTAACATACTTCCTATGCATAGGCATCTTATAGGCAAACAAATTGTCAAGGCAAGCAAAAACTAGCATATGCAAGGAAGCGGAAAGAAACAATAGCAATCTCAACATAACGAGAGGTAATTTAGTAACATGAAGATTTATACAACCATATTTTCCTCTCTCATAGTAATTACATGTAGGATCATAAGAAAATTCAACAAAATAGCTATCACATACAATATTTTCAACATGATCCACATGCATGCAAAGTTGACACTCTTCCAAAATAGTGGGATTAACATTAACTAAAGTCATGACTTCTCCAAACCCACTTTTATCAAGATTTTCATAAGATTGAACATTCTCCAAATATGTGGGATCTAAAGTTGACACTCTTCCAAACCCACTTTCAATAATATTGCAAACACTATTATCAATCTCATATTCATCATGGGGTTTAAATAAATTTTCAATATCATAAGAAGAATCACCCCAATCATGATCATTACAACAAGTAGTAGACATAGCAAAACTAGCATCCCCAAGCTTAGGGTTTTGCATATTATTAGCACAATTGACATCAAGAGAATTTATAATAAAATCATTGCAATCATGCTTTTTATTCAAAGATCTATCATGAGTCACTTCATAAAGCACTTCATCACGATTTTCAGATTTATGGATTTCAGGCAAAAGCTTATAAAGATATCCAAATCACTAGGAATTGGTTCATCATAATTGGATCCCTTAAAAAGATTGGCAAGCGGATGAGGATCCATAGATCTTTAGTTCTCTGTTTAGTAATAAATAAACAACTATTCCAACCATACGAGCAAACAAAAGGCAAGCGCGCAAAAAGAGAGGGAGGATAGAGAGAGAGAGAGGGCGAATAAAATGGCAAGGGTGAAGTGGGGGAGAGGAAAACGAGAGGCAAATGACAAATAATGTAATGCGAGAGATAGGGATTGTGATGGGTACTTGGTATGTTGACTTTTTGCGTAGACTCCCCAGCAACGGTGCCAGAAATGGCTCGTTGTCGGGAGTCAAATCTTGACTTGCATGAACCTCCCCGGCAATGGTGCCAGAAATCCTTCTTGCTACGTCTTGAGCTTGCGTTGGTTTTCCCCGAAGAGGAAGGGATGATGCAGCAGAGTAGCGTAAGTATTTCCCTCAGTTTTTGAGAACCAAGGTATCAATCCAGTAGGAGCCCACGCTCAAGTCCCTCGTACCTACACAAAGCGATAGCTACTCGCAACCAAAGCGATTAGGGGTTGTCAAGCCCTTCACGATCACTTACGAGAGTGAGATCTGATAGATATAATATTTTTGGTATTTTTGATACAAAGATGCAAAGTAAAAAGTAAAGGCAAAGTAAATAGCAAAACAATATAAAAGTGATGGAGATTGATATGATGAGAATAGACCCGGGGGCCATTGTCAGGACCCCGATCCTAAGTCACACCGATCTAGCATGTAACACATCATATCACTTTGCGGCCTCACGCACGGTATTCCCACGGGTGCCACCTTACCTGGCCCGGGACCGTTTGAGCCTTTTGGCTCACGTGTATGATAGTGTCGCTAGTATCCATATGACAAATAACCCGAGCCGACATGGCTAGTCGTGAACCCAAAGCGGCACTAACCCATGGGGACAGGCATACATGAATCAACCTCGAGCATGTCGGTCAATAGCGTGTGAATCCGGGCTGTAGCACTGGGCTAACAGGACTTCGGTAACCCGGGCTGTAGCAGGCTAGGCAGGACTCCGTATGTCACGGCGTGACATTTCCCCGAAGGGACAGACACAGGAACGAAGTGAAACCCATGCCGGCCAGTCAAGTATCCTGAGCAGTAGTGCTAGGCTAGCAGGACTCCGGTGAACCGGGCTGTAGCGGACTACTATCGCTCAGAAAGTACTAGACTACATTTCCCCATATGATAGGCTGCCAAGGATAAACAACTAGATTGTCGGATCCCACTCATACCAAGCATTACAATCATACACACAATATGCCTGATATGAGTACATACAACATGGCATCACAACAAGACTCTATGACTCAAGTATTATTCATTAGGCTCCGAGGAGCGAGATATTACAAACATGGGTCTCATGACCCAACAATCAGAGCATACAAGTCAAACACATGCGGAAGCTTAACATGTCTGAGTACAGACATCTACAAATGGAAAAGGCTGAGAAGCCTGACTATCTACCAGATCCTGCCGAGGACACAAGATCGTAGCTGAGGTATCAAGCTAAACGTCGAAGTCCACGTGAAACTACTAGCAAGACTGAAGTCTCTCTGCAAAACATAAAATAGGCAAACGTGAGTACAAATGTACCCAGCAAGACTTACATCAGAACTAACTACATATGCATCGGTATCAATAAAGGGGGTGGTGGAGTTTGACTGCAGCAAGCCAGCTTTGACTCGGTGGCTATCCTGAACTACGACTGCAAGCGACTCTTTTGAGGTGGCGCACACGAGTCCACATATTCACCATATCAATACACCACTATGGATCCGCTCCCGTCTCCCTACAAGAACGCCATCCATAACACTCATGCTTATCTTGCGAGTTTTAGAGTATCCACTTTCAGTTGTCTATGAACTATGCAAGGGGTCCAAGTTTCCATATCCGAGGAATCCGGCTATTTGAATAGATAATGATAACCCTGCAGGGGGGTACTTCTTCACACACGCTCTCGCCACTTACCACCATGTACACGTCGTGTATCTCGGCAACCTTCAAGCGGAAGCCTAGCGAGGGAGTCGGCCACGACTTGACTAACGACACAAGTCTCTAGTCCAGGTTTATCGCCTATTTGGGTTCCATACGCAAGGAGATCCGGCCGGGGTGTCGCTCACGGCCCCAAACGATGTGTACAGCTTGGAGCGCCCGGAGCCCAATGTGTGGTAGTAACTGTTCATGGATCACAAACACAGAACTCAGTTCCTGAGGACGGTTTCAATGAGACAACCCACCATGTACTCCTACATGGCCTCTCACCGCTACCTTTACCAAATCGTGTTCACACACTTAGCTCTCAACAGTAGGACATGTTCACCACATTCCAATTCATTCCCGATGAATCAGAACCGACTCAACTCTAAGCAACAGCAGGCATGACAAACAAGCATGAATGAGTAGGCACATCAGGGCTCAAACAACTCCTACTCATGCTAGTGGGTTTCATCTATTTACTGTGGCAATGACAGGTCATGCAGAGGAAAGGGGTTCAACTACCGCAGCATGTAACAGGTGAAACGTTGTTGTCCTAATGAAGTAAAAGAGAGCAGGAGCGAGAGAGTGGGATTGTATCGGAATGAACAAGGGGTTTTTGCTTGCCTGGCACTTCTGAAGATAGCATTGAGTCTTCATCAGTGTCAACGATCACAACGTCTATCGAGAGGGGACAAATACCGGCAACAGAGAAAGAAACACAATCAATGCAATGCACAATATGATGCATGATCATGACATGTCAATATGCTGTGGTTTGAGCTAATGCAACTGGCAACATGCTAAATGGAGTTGGTTTGAACACTAGGTTCAAATTCAAATTCAAACTATGAATTCAAATAATGCATTAACATGTTTTGGACTAAATAGTGAGGTTAAGTTGTTCAAACATGCATGAAAATGGTATAGATGGATTCCTTGAATTTTTCTGATAATTTTTCATATATAAATTATTTCATTTGGAGTTACGGTTGAATTTCTATGATTTTTAGAAGTTTTAACTATTCTTTGGAATTTCCTGTATAAAAATAATTCCAGTAAATAATTATTGTGTCAGCATGACGTCAGGGTGACATCAGCTGGTCAACTGGGCGCCTCCAGGTCAAATCTGACCAGTGGGACCCACTGGTCAGTGACTCAGGCAACTAACTGAGTTAGTTAGTGCTAAACTAACCCTAACTAGGCTGCTAGCAGGGCAGGGCCCACATGTCGGTGTCTAGTTTAGTTAACTAAATTAGTTAGCTCTAATTAATCTCGGGTTAACTAATTAGGGGCTTGGGCCCACATGTCCGGACCCAGGGGAGGTCAACCCCCTGGTCAGCTAGGTCAAACTCACCGGCGGCTTGTCGCCGGCGACGATAGAAATGGCGGGGCGGCTCGGGAATGCGATACAGGGAAACATTCGAGGCACCGTTGGGCTCTACGGAAAGCTGGCGATCCCGCGCATCCAACGGTGCAAACGGGGCGAGCTGGGGTGGCCGTAATCCTCGCCGGCGTTGAGCTCAGCGGCTGCCGGACCTCGGGCGTTGGCGGAAACGGTGCTACGGTGCACAACAGGGCGAACCCGTGGGTGCTGCAGGTTCACAGGAGCGCAGCGAGCACGCTGGTGATGCTCGGGCGAGCGGACGAGCTCAGGAGCATGGAGCTCGTCGGCCGTGGCGGCGGCGAGCTTCGGCGGAGGTGGGGAACGGAGCTAGAGCAAGAACGCGAGGAGGAGAGGAGGGGGAGTCGGTCCATGAGCTCACTGTGGTTGCAGAACGCGTCTCAGTGGGCTCGGGGGCGACCTGGAGACGGAGAATCGGGCCGGCGATCTTCGGTGCCCGTCGGTGAAGACGGCAGTGATGGCGTCACTGCAGGGGTCCCGACATCGCTTGGAGCAGTGAGGAGGAAGAGTAGGTCGAGGCGGAGCTTTGGGAGGCGTCGGGGAGGCGAAGCGGTGGCTGTGGCCGCGGCAAACGGCGTCGGTGGCGACGGGCGCGTTCGGACGAACGCGCGCGAGAGAGACAGAGGAGGGAGGGCGCTCGAGGGAGAGAGAGGGAGAGGTGCAGGGGACCGAGGAGGGTCGCGTGGCGATGCTAGAAGGGTCGTGGCGTCACGGTGGAAGCAGGAGGTGGCCAGGCGTACCACGCGCCTCTGTCCTTCTGTCAAAGGAGGAAGAAGACCGGGGAGCCCCTGGTGGGCTGGGCCAGATCATGAGCTGGGCCGGCTCTGCTGCAGGTGAGAGGCCAGGTGAGTCCTTCTCTCTCTCTCTCTCTTTTTAATTGTTCTGTTTTTCTATTTTTGCTAATATGTTTTGAAAATAAAATACCAACCAAAACACTTTGGTTAATTCTGTAAATTTTTGTGAGGAATATTTGAATTATTTCCAAACCACACAATAAATTTCAGAATATTTGGAGCAACCAATATTTAATGGTAACTTTTAAACTCCAACTCAAATACCATAATGATTTAATTCAATGACCAAAATGTCCTGAAAAAATATGCATCATCTCTGGTAGAGGCTTTCACCTTTTTCCATAAATCATGAACATTTTAAAAGGATATTTTGAGGTCATTGAAAATATTTTGGTTGAACCTATTTGAATTGCATTTGTGCTAGGGTTTAGCAATGCCCATTTCAAGTTTATTTAAATTGTAAACATGATGACATGAGAAACAAGCAAAGGCAACAGGGGCTAAGCTAGGGCTGTGACAACTCACCCCCACTAAACAAGAATCTCGGCCCGAGATTCAAGACGTGAGGTAAGATGAAGGGGAAAACACAAGCTAACATAATCTTGACGATCCAGGTTGCATCTCATAAGGTTGTTGATTCGATCACCATCATTGTCTCGATTTCTTGCTCTGAGAACTCCAACCAACATGACAACCAGAGGGAAGGGAAAACTCTAGAAGGATCGATCTTCTCGAAGATCGAACAACTCAGGATCAACTCATGGAGTGAGACATAGGAACAACTCTGGAGCTAAGAGGCAAAACTTGCATCAGGAGCGATAGAAGAAACAATTTGACAAGGGTTTCAAAGTAGCGAGGGAAATTGCCATGATACCATAACGAGACATCTTAAGGAAAGTGACTCGCAAAAATATTCCCTTAAGTGGCAAAAAGAATTACTTTTGATTCAGAGATCATTGAAACTCTTAATACCAGCTTAAGGCAATTTACAATTGATCGTTTGAGGTAGCTTGGAGAGATGGCATACTTGGACTAGGGTGGATGATGTGGACTACCTTGTTGAAGACAACGCAATGGATGATTTTTGCTTATCATCAGAAATGGATGAGACCCATGGTAAGTCCACTTTTGAAGATGATCCTGAACAACAGCTACTGAGGTGTAAGCTAGGAACAAAATGCAAATGTTGGGAATGATTCTAGTAACTGGGGAGAAGGTTCACCGGCAAAGGTGATTCCACCAATTGGATGGCTATCGAACAACTGAGAGAACGGAGGCACATTCCAGTTAACGACAACATCAGAACCTAGTTCCTGAGCGTGCTCTCAAGAACTTGAGCATTTCCATACTCATCAAGGTCTTACCAACATCCGTGCCGAGGATCTTGGGAACACAACATGCTACCATGATGAATAATGGTGGAAGATGCAGATGCAAAGAAAGATAACACTTTCTCAGATTTCACCTTAGCGAGGCTAAGGAAACAGAATCTGGACGATCAACCGAGAGACATTTAGCACTCTGCTTCTAATGTTCTCCTTGATGTGCTAGCGTAATCCATTCATAGATATGGTTGGATATCTAGAAATCAAGTAAAAGGTCGGACTTCGAAAGCTCAAGAATCCATAAGGAATAACTACGGAGGCAGATCCTGTGAGATCCTTATGGGGAGGTGACTAACTTCAAACAGGATACTACAATAGTTGGCCTTCCGGTTAGGTGTGTTGGCCAACATCAACCTTGTCGGGACCTACACCATAGATCTTGGAATAGTTCCAACCATCATATCTGCCTGAGATTCAGATCTGGTTAGAAACAGGATACTTCAGACAACATGTCTGAAAAGGAAAGGTTGCAACACAAATCGACGAGATGATATTGCGAGATTCTCGGGAGATGAACTACGGTAGCAAGCTACAAAACATGAGCTAGTTCTGCTACAAGCATGTGAACACGCTGTCCCAGACAAGCATGACCACATAGTAGTCTTATGATAAAGCACTACCGAGTTCAGGTGGGGAACCATCAACGAGGATAGCGAAGTCCTAACATAAGTTATGATTCTTAAGAAGGAACTTCTTTTCCTTGAACAAATCAATCAGTGGCTTTGTGTGCTAGGGATACACATAGAATGAAGGTAGCTAGTCTCACAAACCAATGTATACTTCGCACATGCATAACTGACTTGGAATGATTCCAAAGGAAGCAAAAACAATCTTTCTCGAACTCACGGCGGCAACTTGCACCAAATGCACGTGAATCAGAGAAAGTCACTTCTTTCATCCAAACACATACTTCATGAGCTAGCATGAAGAGATGCTTTCAAAAGTTTCCAACACTCGCTTAATGTTCGACAAAATCATGGAGAGGACATGGATGTTGTCGATGGGCTCAACAATAATTCATCCAGGTTTCCATATAAATGGAATTCCATAATTAAGTGGACACGGTGATAGCATTGGTTAGACCCAAAGAATATAATGATGTATGCTCAAGGAATCAACCATGAGTAAAACAACATTACGAATATCGCTGGTTCTGATTTGATTTGACTATAGCCCACACTCAAATCAAAGTTTGGGTAAGACAATAGCACCGACAATTGATCACGAGGATCAATTAATGAAGATATCATCTTTCTTCAACACACACGCAAGATATCCCTTTGGAATAAACTGAGTTAGGCAAGCTTTTATCTTCCAACTCCCAAGTTGTTGTTTAGCTTATCCAACTAGCTCAGGGTATCCAACACAGATTCTTGGAGAAAGAGTGGTTTATTGGAAAACCAACTTGATCACGAACTCAACATATCGGTCAGGGGACGAACTGGTGATACTCCCATGAAGATATCCAGAAAATCACGAGCCACCGATATGTCTCTAAGCTTGAGAACAATCTTGCTTTTCAGGGCAAGACGATGTGATCAAGAGAGTGATGGATTGACATGATCCTAACTCATTGATCAAAGTGTGCACCAGAAATAAGGACTAGGTAGCACGATAAACCTTAGTGTGATGATTCAATAACCAGCACGCTAAGAATGAGAGTATTGTCCATTAACTACCAAGCAACAGAGTTGCTAGGAGTATTGATTTCGCACATCACAGTACACTTGTCGGCACTCCGGTTAGAACAACACGGAACCGAGGAATGAATAATGATGGCGAGAAGTATCACTGTATCAAGAGTTCATAGGAGGTTGTGCAATTCCTATGATATTCCTGACATAAAGTGGGCAATACTTAAGGGTTGAACAGAATCAAAAGCTGGATTGGCATTTTGATCTGCGGAATACAATTGTTTTGACCCAATCCTAGATATGGATGAGGTACTGGAGTTTGTTTCTCCTAGTCATTCCGGATTAGAATGGCTTAAAGGCCTACAAGAATAATAGGCATCGATGAACACGACCGCACACATACTCTGGACTATCAATTGATAGATGAAGGTCAGAATATAACTGAAGAGAGACAACTCAAAGGAGCATATGGTTTTCTGAGTTGCGGATGCATAGATCTAGTATGTCAAACAAGCTCAACATATTTCTTCCAGATAATCCATGCAGAAAGGTAGGACTGGCAGAGTCACAATTTAGAATGGAGAACTCATCAAGAGCTCTGGTCGTGATCTTTGGTTCAAGAACTTCTGCCATATTGGTTCATGGTACTGGAAGAATGATGTACCACGAACCTCAAGGTCTATCGCAAGGTTTACTAATGTCCTAAGGAACTAGCAAACACTATCAACATGAAGCAAGTAGGGTGAGTCTCGGGTTCAAAACCCAGGAATAGAATGACTACTAACTAAATGGCATCACGGGATGCTTTCAAGAAAGGTGGCCAGAATCATCACACTGGGAACACCAAACATGGCTAGCTTACGAACTCTAAGATACCCTAGTGTCATAATAACAACTCCAACATATATGTCGAGGCAATAGAGTACCTCAACTCACCGATTAGTGTGGTTGAACTGGCCCAAAGGGACATCAGTAACATGGAGGAATGATTGCAAGTGCATCAGACTATCTAGAAACCTGGGATGACTCGGACAGCATAACGGCTGTAAATGCTCAAAAAGATTTGAGACAACCTGCAAAAATGGTGGCATAACCACTCAACATCACAATATCAAGGTTTTGAGGCCAGCTATGAGCATATGGAAGTAATAGAAACTAAACTGAGACTTGAAACTATCAATTCTATAAGTCTATGGATTAGTAACACGTCATCCTGATAGATAGATGAGAAGGCCTAGTTCTTAATCCCCGTAGAAGAGAAGAGGTTGACTCAGATCAGAAGGCATAGGGTAAAGAAGTAAACAGAGCCCTACGTTCCCTTCCACAATCAATTCCCTTACATAACTAAAGCATTTCTAGACTCGACTTCGACCAGTATGGCTTGGTAATCCTACAGGCAGTCAAGCTCTGATACCAAAGCTGTCAGGAACCCGATCCTAAGTCACACCGATCTAGCATGTAACACATCATATCACTTTGCGGCCTCATGCACGGTATTCCCACGGGTGCCACCTTACCTGGCCCGAGACCGTTTGCGCCTTTTGGCTCACGTATATGATAGCGTCGCTAGTATCCATATGACAAAGAACCCGGGCCGACATGGCTAGTCGTGAACCCAAAGCGGCACTAACCCATGGGGACATGCATACATGAATCAACCTCGAGCATGTCGGTCAACAGCGTGTGAATCCGGGCTGTAGCACTGGGCTAACAGGACTCCGGTAACCCGGGCTGTAGCTGGCTAGGCAGGACTCCGGATGTCACTGCGTGACATTTCCCCGAAGGGACAGACACAGGAACGAAGTGAAACACATGCCGGCCAATCAACTATCCTGAGCAGTAGTGCTGGGCTAGCAGGACTCCGGTGAACCGGGCTGTAGCGGACTACTATCGCTCATAAAGCACTAGACTACATTTCCCCATATGATAGGCTGCCAAGGATAAACAACTAGATTGTCGGATCCCACTCATACCAAGCATTACAATCATACACACAATATGCCCGATATGAGTACATACAACATGGCATCACAACAAGACTCTACGACTCAAGTATTATTCATTAGGCTCCGAGGAGCGAGATATTACAAACATGGGTCTCATGACCCAACAATCAGAGCATACAAGTCAAACACATGCGGAAGATTAACATGTCTGAGTACAGACATCTACAAATGGAAAAGGCTGAGAAGCCTGACTATCTTCCAGATCCTGCCGAGGACACAAGATCATAGCTGAGGTATCAAGCTAAACGTCGAAGTCAACGCGAAACTACTAGCGAGACTGAAGTCTCTTTACAAAACATAAAATAGGCAAATGTGAGTACAAATGTACCCAGCAAGACTTACATCAGAACTAACTACATATGCATCGGTATCAATAAAGGGGGTGTTGGAGTTTGACTGCAGCAAGCCAGCTTTGACTCGGTGGCTATCTTGAACTACGACTGCAAGCGACTCTTTTGAGGTGGCGCACACGAGTCCACATATTCACCATATCAATACACCACTATGAATCCGCTCCCGTCTCCCTACGAGAACGCCATCCATAACACTCACGCTTATCTTGCGAGTTTTAGAGTATCCACTTTCAGTTGTCTATGAACTATGCAAGGGGTCCAAGTTTCCATATCCGAGGAATCCGGCTATTCGAATAGATAATGATAACCCTGCAGGGGTGTACTTCTTCACACACGCTCTCGCCACTTACCACCATGTACACGTCGTGTATCTCGGCAACCTTCAAGCGGAAGCCTGGCGAGGGAGTCGGCCACGACCTGACTAACCACACAAGTCTCTAGTCCAGGTTTATCGCCTATTCGAGTTCCATCCGCAAGGAGATCCGGCCGGGGTGTCGCTCACGGCCCCAAACGATGTGTACAGGGTTCCCAAGCCCACCATCCGGGTGCCACTTGGTACATCGGGCCACTGTGCCTAGTCTGTCCCAAGCCCACCTATACCGGGTGCCACTTGGTAGACTACTAACACTACCTACAAACACCAGAAACTAGTTGCAACTCCTGGACAGAGATCAAGTTGATTAATAAGTCAAAGAGCTTGGAGCGCCCGGAGCCCAATGTGTGGTAGTAACTGTTCATGGATCACAAGCACAGAACTCAGTTCCTGAGGATGGTTTCAATGAGACAACCCACCATGTACTCCTACATGGCCTCTCACCGCTACCTTTACCAAATCGTGTTCACACACTTAGCTCTCAACAGTAGGACATGTTCACCACATTCCAATTCATTCCAGACGAATCAGACCCGACTCAACTCTAAGCAGTAGCAGGCACGACAAACAAGCATGAATGAGTAGGCACATCAGGGCTCAAACAACTCCTACTCATGCTAGTGGGTTTCAGCTATTTACTGTGGCAATGACAGGTCATGCAGAGGAAAGGGGTTCAACTACCGCAGCATGTAACAGTTGAAACGTTGTTGTCCTAATGCAGTAAAAGAGAGCAGGAGCGAGAGAGTGGGATTGTATCGGAATGAACAAGGGGGTTTTGCTTGCCTGGCACTTCTGAAGATAGCATTGAGTCTTCATCAGTGTCAACGATCACAACGTCGAAACAACATCTATCGAGAGGGGACAAATACCGGCAACAGAGAAAGAAACACAATCACTGCAATGCACAATATGATGCATGATCATGACATGTCAATATGCTGTGGTTTGAGCTAATGCAACTGGCAACATGTTAAATGGAGTTGGTTTGAACACTAGGTTCAAATTCAAATTCAAACTATGAATTCAAATAATGCATTATCATGTTTTGGACTAAACAGTGAGGTTAAGTTGTTCAAACATGCATGAAAATGGTACAGATGGATTCCTTGAATTTTTCTGATAATTTTTCATATATAAATTATTTCATTTGGAGTTACGGTTGAATTTCTATGATTTTTAGAAGTTTTAACTATTTTCTAGAATTTCCTATATAAAAATAATTCCAGTAAATAATTATTGCGTCAGCATGACATCAGGGTGACGTCAGCTGGTCAACTGGGTGCCTCCAGGTCAAACCTGACCAGTGGGACCCACTGGTTAGTGACTCAGCCAACTAACTAAGTTAGTTAGTGCTAAACTAACCCTAACTAGGCTGTTAGCAGGGCAGGGCCCACATGTCGGTGTCTAGTTTAGTTAACTAAATTAGTTAGCTCTAATTAATCTCGGGTTAACTAATTAGGGGCTTGGGCCCACATGTCCGGACCCAGGGGAGGTCAACCCCCTGGTCAGCTAGGTCAAACTCGCCGGCGGCTTGTCGCCGGCGACGACAGAAACGGCGGGGCGGCTCGGGAATGCGATACAGGGAACCATTCGAGGCGCCGTTGGGCTCTACGGAGAGCTGGCGATCCCGCGCATCCAACGGTGCAAACGGGGCGAGCTGGGGTGGTCGTAATCCTCGCCGGCGTCGAGCTCAGAGGCTGCCGGACCTCGGGCGTTGGCGGAAACGGCGCTACGGTGCACAACAGGGCGAACCCGTGGGTGCTGCAGGTTCACAGGAGCGCGGCAAGCACGCTGGTGATGCTCGGGCGAGCGGACGAGCTCAGGAGCATGGAGCTCATCGGCCGTGGCGGCGGCAAGCTTCGGCGGAGGTGGGGAACGGAGCTAGAGCAAGAACGCGAGCAGGAGAGGAGGGGGAGTCGGTCCATGAGCTCACTGTGGTTGCAGAACGCGTCTCAGTGGGCTCGGGGGCAACCTGGAGACGGAGAATCGGGCCGGCGATCTTCGGTGCCCGTCGGTGAAGACGGCAACGATGGCGTCACTGCAAGGCTCCCGACATCGCTTGGAGCAGTGAGGAGGAAGAGTAGGTCGAGGCGGAGCTTTGGGAGGCGTCGGGGAGGCGAAGCGGTGGCTGTGGCCGCGGCAAACAGCGTCGGTGGCGACGGGCGCGTTCGGACGGACGCGCGCGAGAGAGACAGAGGAGGGAGGGCGCTCGAGGGAGAGAGAGGGAGAGGTGCAGGGGACCGAGGAGGGTCGCGTGGCGATGCTAGAAGGGTCGTGGCGTTGCGGTGGAAGCAGGAGGTGGCCAGGTGTACGCCGGCGCGCGGTGGCCACGCGCCTCTGTCCTTCTGTCAAAGGAGGAAGAAGACCGGGGAGCCCCTGGTGGGCTGGGCCAGATCATGAGCTGGGCCGGCTCTGCTGCAGGTGAGAGGCCAGGTGAGTCCTTCTCTCTCTCTCTCTCTCTTTTTAATTGTTCTGTTTTTCTATTTTTGCTAATATGTTTTGAAAATAAAATACCAACCAAAACACTTTGGTTAATTCTGTAAATTTTTGTGAGGAATATTTGAATTATTTCCAAACCACACAATAAATTTCAGAATATTTGGAGCAACCAATATTTAATGGTAACTTTTAAACTCCAACTGAAATACCATAATGATTTAATTCAATGACCAAAATGTCCTGAAAAATATGCATCATCTCTGGTAGAGGCTTTCACCTTTTTCCATAAATCATGAACATTTTAAAAGGATATTTTGAGGTCATTGAAAATATTTTGGTTGAACCTATTTGAATTGCATTTATGCTAGGGTTTAGCAATCCCCATTTCAAGTTTATTTAAATTGTAAACATGATGACATGAGAAACAAGCAAAGGCAACAGGGGCTGAGCTAGGGCTGTGACAGCCATAGGTTTCACTAGTGGCTTCTCTCAAGAGCATAAGTATTCTACGGTGGGTGAACAAATTACTGTTGAGCAATTGATAGAATTGTGCATAATTATGAGAATATCTAGGCATGATCATGTATATAGGCATCATGTCCGTGACAAGTAGATCGAAACAATTCTGCATCTACTACTATTACTCCGCTCATCGACCGCTATCCATCATGCATCTAGAGTATTAAGTTAAAAAACAGAGTAACGCCTTAAGCAAGATGACATGATATAGAGAGATAAATTCATGCAATATGAAATAAACCCCATCTTTTTATCCTCGATGGCAACGATACAATACGTGCCTTGCAGCCCCTTCTGTCACTGGGTAAGGACACCGCAAGATCGAACCCAAAGCTAAGCACTTCTCCCATGGCAAGAACTACCAATCTAGTTGGCCAAACCAAACGGATAATTAGAAGAGACTTGCAAAGATAACCAATCATGCATAAAAGAATTCAGAGAAGATTCAAATATTATTCATAGATAGACTTGATCATAAACCCACAATTCATCGATCTCAACAAACACACCGCAAAAAGAAGATTACATCGAATAGATCTCCACAAGAGAGGGGGAGAACTTTGTATTGAGATTCAAAGAGAGAGAAGAAGCCATCTAGCTACTAACTATGGACCCGAAGGTCTGAGGTAAACTACTCACACTTCATCGGAGGGGCTAGGATGATGTAGAAGCCCTCCGTGATGACAGCCCTCTTCCGGCGGAGCTCCGGAACAGGCCCCAAGATGGGATCTCGTGGATACAGAAAGTTGCGGCGGTGGAATTAGGTTTTTGGCTCCTGTTCTGATCGTTTGGGGGTACGTGTGTATATATAGGAGGAAGGAGTACGTCGGTGGAGCACCGAGGGGCCCACGAGGCAGGGGGGCGCGCCCTAGGGGGGGCGCCCCCACCCTCGTGACCACCTCTTTGATCCCTTGCAGTAGGGTCCGAGTCTCCTGGATCACGTTCGGTGAGAAAATCACGTTTCCAAAGATTTTATTCCGTTTGGACTCCGTTTGATATTCTGTTTATCCGAAACACTGAAATAGGCAAAAAAACAACAATTCTGGGTTGGGCCTCCGGTTAATAGGTTAGTCCCAAAAATAATATAAAAGTGGAAAATAAAGCCCAATATAATCCAAAACAGTAGATAATATAGCATGGAGCAATAAAAAATTATAGATACGTTGGAGACGTATCAGTCGTCTCAACGAAATTGTGTGGTGCCCTATTTAAAGTGAGTGCGGTTGTCTCTAATGCCTAACCCATAAAAAATAGTGGTAATTCGATAAGAGACATCATGGTATGCACCATATCCAATAGGGTGCAGTTGTGATGTTCGGACACACCATCACACTATGGTGGTCCAGGCGGTATTAGTTGTGAAACAATTTCCACAATGTCTTAATTGTGTGCCAAACTCGTAACTCAGATATTCATCTCTATGATCATATCATAGACATTTTATCATCTTGTCACGACGATCTTCAACTTCACTCTGAAATTACTTAAACCTTTCAATAATTCAGACTTGTGTTTCATCAAGTAAATATACTCAGCATCTACTCAAATCATCTGTGAAGTAAGAACATAACGATATCCACTGCGTGCCTCAGCACTCATTGGACAGCACACATCAAAATGTATTACTTCAAACAAGTTGCTTTCTTGTTCCATCTTACTGAAAACGAGGCCTTTCAGTCATCTTGCCCATGTGGTATGATTTGCATGTCTCAAGTGATTCAAAATCAAGTGAGTCCAAACGATCCATCTGCATGGAGTTTCTTCATGCATATCTACCAATAGACATGGTTCGCATGTCTCAATCTTTTCAAAAATGAGTGAGTCCAAAGATCCATCAACATGGAGCTTCTTCATGCGTTTTATACCAACATGACTCAAATGGCAGTGCCACAAGTACGTGGTACTATCATTACTATCTTATATCTTTTGGCATGAACATGTGTATCACTACGATCGAGATTCAATAAACCATTCATTTTAGGTGCAAGACCATTGAAGGTATTATTCAAATAAACAGAGTAACCATTATTCTCCTTAAATGAATAACCATGTGGCGATAAACATAATCCAATCATGTCTATGCTCAACGCAAACACCAAATAACAATTATTTTGGTTTAATACCAATCCTGATGGTAGAGGGAGCGTGCGATGTTTTATCACATCAACCTTGAAAACATTTCCAACACATATCGTCATCTCACCTTTAGCTAGTCTCCGCAGCCTTTTATTTTGAGTTACTAACGCTTAGCAACCGAACCGGTATTTATTACCCTGGTGCTACTAGGAGTACTAGTAAAGTACACAATAATATGATGTATATCCAAAATACTTCTGTCGACCTTGCCAGCCTTCTCATCTACCAAGTATCTAAGGTAGTTTTGCTTAAGTGACCGTTCCCCTCATTATAGGAGCACTTAGTCTCGGGTTTGGTTCAACCTTGGGTTTCTTCACTAGAGCAGCAGCTGATTTGCCGTCTCATGAAGTATCCCTTCTTTCCCTTGCCCTTCTTGAAACTAGTGGTTTAACCATCAACAATTGATGCTCGTACTTGATTTCTACTTTCACGGTGTCAAACATCGCGAGTTGCTCAAGGATCATCATGTCTATCCCTGATATGTTATAGTTCATCACGAAGCTCCAATAGCTTGGTGGCAGTGACTATGGAGAACCATCACTATCTCATCTGGAAGATTAACTCCCACTCGGTTCAAGCGATTGCAGTACTCAGACAATCTGAGCACATGCTCAATGATTGAGTTTTTCTCCCTTAGTTTGGAGGCTTAAGAAACTTGTCAGAGGTCTCATACCTCTTGACGTGGGCACTAGTCTGAAATTCCAATTTCAGTCTTTGGAACATCTCATATGTTCTGCGACGTTTCAAAAACGTCTTTGGTGCCACAATTCTAAACCGTTAGTATTACGTACTGAACTATCACGTAGTCATCAAAACGTGTATGTCAGATGTTTCCCAACATCTACAGACGATGCTCGAGGTTCAACACACTGAGCGGTGCATTAAGGACATAACCCTTCTGTGTAGCAATGAGGACAATCCTTAGTTCACGGACCCAGTCCGCATAATTGCTACTGTCAACTCTCAACTAAATTTTCTCTAGGAACATATCTAAAACAGTAGAACCAAAGCGTGAGCTACGACATAATTTGCAAAGACCTTTTGACTATGTTCATGATAATTAAGTTCATCTCATCAAATTATTCAATGAACTCCCACTTAGATAGACATCCCTCTAGTCATCTAAGTGATACATGATCCGAGTCAACTAGGCCGTGTCCGATCATCACGTAAGACGGACTAGTCATCATCGGTGAACATCGTCATGTTGATCGTATCCACTATACGACTCATGTTCGACCTTTCGGTCTTCCGTGTTCCGAGGCCATGTCTATACATGCTAGGCTCATCAAGTTAACCTAAGTGTATTGCGTGTGTAAATCTGGCTTACACCCATTGTATGCGAATGTTAGAACCTATCACACCCGATCATTACATGGTGCTTCGGAACAATGGACCTTAGCAATGGTGCACAGTTAGGGGGAACACTTTCTTGAAATTATTGCGAGGGATCATCTTATTTATGCTACCGTCGTTCTAAGCAAATAAGATGTAAACATGACAAACATCACATGCAAATCATAAAGTGACATGATATGGCCAATATCATTTTGTGCCTTTGATCTCCATCTTCGAGGCGCGACATGAATACCATCATCACCGGCATGACACCATGATCTCCATCATCATGATCTCCATCATCGTGTCTTCATGAAGTTGCCTCGCCAACTATTACTTCTACTACTATGGCTAACGGTTAGCAATAAAGTAAAGTAATTACATGGCGTTTTCATTGACAGGCAGGTCATAAATAAATTAAGACAACTCCTATGGCTCCTGCCGGTTGTCATACTCATCGACATGCAAGTCATGATTCCTATTACAAGAACATGATCAATCTCATACATCACATATACCATTCATCACATCCTTTTGGCCATATCACATCACATAGCATACCCTGCAAAAACAAGTTAGACGTCCTCTAATTGTTGTTGCATGTTTTACGTGGCTGCTATGGGTTTCTAGCAAGAACATTTCTTACCTACGCAAAACCACAACGGTGATATGCCAATTGCTATTTACCCTTCATAAGGACCCTTTTCATCGAATCCGATCCGAGTAAAGTGGGAGAGACAGACACCCGCCAGCCACCTTATGCATCAAGTGCATGTCAGTCGGTGGAACCTGTCTCATGTAAGTGTACGTGTAAGGTCGGTCCGGGCCGCTTCATCCCACAATGCCGCCAAATCAAGATAAGACTAGTAACGGCAAGCAAATTGAACAAATCATCTCCCACAACTACTTTGTGTTCTACTCGTGCATAGAATATACGCATAGACCTAGCTCATGATGCCACTGTTGGGGATCGTAGCAGAAATTTAAAATTTTCTACGCATCACCAAGATCAATCTATGGAGTAATCTAGAAACAAGGGGAAGGGGAGTGCATCTACATACCCTTGTAGATCGCTAAGCGGAAGCGTTGCAAGAACGCGGTTGGTGGAGTCATACACACAACGATTCAAATCGCGGTCGATTCCGATCTAAGTGCCGAACAACAGCGCCTCCGCGTTCAACACACGTACAACCCGGTGACGTCTCCCATGCCTTGATCCAGCAAGGAGAGAGGGAGAGGTTGGGTAAGACTCCGTCCAGCAGCAGCACGACGGCGTGGTGGTGGTGGAGGAGCATGGTACTCCAGCAGGGCTTCGCCAAGCACTACGAGAGACGAGGAGGGAGAGAGGTAGGGCTGCGCCTTGGGAGAGAGAGACTCGTGTGTTGTGCAGCCCCAGAACCTACACTATATATAGGGGCAAGGGCAAGGGGAGGCGCCCTAGGGTTTCCCCTGGGGGGGGGCAGCGGCCAGGGCAGATGGGATCTCCCCATTGGGTGACTTGGCCCCCAAGCCAGGAGGTGGGAACCCTAGATGGGGCGCCCCAAACCCCCTGGTCACGTGGGAATAGTTGAGGGGGGCGCACAACCCCTTAGTGGGCTGGTTTGCCCCCTTCCCATGGCCCATGAAGCCCCCCAACACTTGTCGGGGCTCCCGAAACACCTTTCGGTCATGCTGATCATCACTCAGTACCTCCGGAACACTTCCGGACTCCAAAACCCTTCGTCCAATATATCAATCTTCACCTCCGAACCATTCCGGAACTCCTCGTGATGTCCGGGATCTCATCCGGGACTCCGAACAACATTCGTTAACCACGTACATACTTTCCCTATAACCCTAGCGTCATCGAACCTTAAGTGTGTAGACCCTACGGGCTCGGGAATAATGCAGACATGACCGAGACATCTCTCTGGTCAATAACCAACATCGGGATCTGGATACCCATGTTGGCTCCCACATGTTCCACGATGATCTCATCGGATGAACCGCGATGTCAAGGATTCAGTCAATCCCATATACAATTCCCTTTGTCTACCGGTATAGTACTTGCCCGAGATTCGATCGTCGGTATCCCGATACCTTGTTCAATCTCGTTACCGACAAGTCTCTTTACTCGTTCCGTAACACATCATCCCATGATCAACTCCTTGGTCACATTGTGCACATTATGATGATGTCCTACCGAGTGGGCCCAGAGATACCTCTCCGTTTACACGGAGTGACAAATCCCAGTCTCGATTCGTGCCAACCCAACAGAAACTTTCGGAGATACCCGCAGTGCACCTTTATAGCCACCCAGTTATGTTGTGACGTTTGGTACACCCAAAGCATTCCTACGGTATCCGGGAGTTGCACAATCTCATGGTCTAAGGAAATGATACTTGACATTAGAAAAGCTTTAGCATACGAACTACACGATCTTGTGCTAGGCTTAGGATTGGGTCTTGCCCATCACATCATTCTCCTAATGATGTGATCCCGTTATCAACGACATCCAATGTCCATGGTCAGGAAACCGTAACCATCTATTGATCAACGAGCTAGTCAACTAGAGGCTTACTAGGGACATGTTGTGGTCTATGTATTCACACATGTATTACGGTTTCGGTTAATACAATTATAGCATGAACAATAGACAATTATCATGAACAAGGAAATACAATAATAACCATTTTATTATTGCCTCTAGGGAATATTTCCAACAGATCGATAGAGGAGTACAACCGATACGTGAGGATCGCAGACGGCGACCCTGTGAAGCTAGCTAGGATGTTGGAGATATAGTCTTGGTTTGACAACAAGGACCAACTAGCGGCGACAGCGACATCCATGGTCAAATATCTGCAATTGAGCGAAAAGGTGGCGATACTCCCGGAGGGAGTTACGCCGGAGTACATAGAGCTGCTCCTCTGGGCCATGGAGCAAACAGATTCACCGAATCCGATCGTGAGGTAGCGGTGGTGGGAGTATCAATCCCAGATGGAGCATCCACCAGAGATTGAAGGATCAAGCATCTACAGGGTGCCGTTTGTGAGGGTGTCCTGCCAGAGCGAGCCGGTGGAGTCTTCGTCGACGGAACCCAACTGCAAGAGGAGAAAAGCAGTTGGCCCGACGACGCTTCCCCGCCATCGTCTCCCTCGCCGTTCACATTGTCTCACGGGGCGGCTGTCTGCCACCGAGGAATTGTGAGGAGGAGCTTAGGGTTGTCAGTATTTGCAGGTTGTGAATTGTGTTTTGTGTTGTGTATTTTGAGAGTACTTTCAGATATGAATGTCTTTTGAATTTCAGATTTGCAGTATTGAGCATATGAAGTATTTTATGAATTCTAGAGATCTATTTTTTAGCACTTAAAAAAAGTAGTTTCATAGGAGTATAAAAGTGCAGACAATGTGATTCTCAGAGAAGAAATTGCAAGTTTCAGTTTCAGATAAGAAACTACAAGTTCAGTTTCAGATAAGAAACTTCAACTTTCGGAGGCAGGGCATTTATATTAACATGGCCTTTTCAAACAGGGTTAACATCATGTTGGAAGTTTTATTCATGGTCGAAAATGGAACTACCAGCCAGTTAACATCATGCTGATCAACATTCATACATATCACATCTTCATATGATGTACAGTCAAAATACCCACACAATGTTGAGTGTGCGAAACACAGAGAAAACGAGGGACGAAGTTCTGGCAAGTGTTGGACGTGGTTTTGGGCTGCCCCGTCTAGGCTTTCATTTTTAACATGCGCATCCCACGACCTCGGATGGGAGGTCCATAGGCCTGTTTGTATTTTATTAGGGCCGTCATGTATCGGCCGGCCTATGGACCTCCCATCCGAGGTTTTATTTTTGGCAGCCCAATTTATGTAATTTTTTTTGAAGAAAACGTAGAGGTCTGTTCTATTTTTCTATATAAGAATAGGAACGCCAGGTCCAAGTTATGTTTCCCTTCTAACTATATTATATATATTTACATTATTTTATATGTTGACTGTTTAGTTCACATAATTGGCAAATAGATGATCGCTCTCGCGATCCCCTTCGCCCCCGCCACCACCTCCACCCTCATCGCCGCCCCCGCCACTACCTCCACCCTCGCCGCCGCCATAGATCTCGCCGCCACCCCCGCCTCCTGACTCCGGGCGCGCCTGCCCCCTCAGCAAGTCCACTCACGCGCCCCATTGAGTCGTCGGCCAGATCCACGGGGGAATGGCTGGAAGACAGGCAGATGTACAAGATGCATCTCCCACATGTCTACAAAGCCTTCCCGAGGATGCTCCAGCCGCTCAACTCCGTCGTGCCGGTGGTGCCGCGGGAGACTCGAGGGAGGAGATGGAGGGAGCGGGCGATGCGGATCCGCGACGACGCTCTCTCCTGGACCTAGTGCACGCGCGAATGGAGGGAAGCAGAGGAGGAAGCTACGAGGGAGGAAGCCAAGGAGGGACCAAATCCGCTCTCTCACTCGCGCGGGTATGCTCGGATGTGCAAGGATCATGTGGATTGGGAGATGCTGAATCTAGCCCTGCGGATCTACTTCGAAGGAGATTTCTCGGAGAAGCACAGGATGCCCCACCCCAGGGAGCCGCCGATTGCGTTCGTTCGATGGGTGAAAGGGGAAGTGAATTCAGGAGATCCACGCCGTGCTGCGAGATGGGAATGCTTGACTGGACTCATGCCCATCAGCACGCCACCGGAGCCGGAGCAGGTGGATCCCCTACCTTACCTCTCCCCCAAACCTGCAGAAGATTGAAATTAGGCTTGCAATCTGCTTCAATTGAGCTGTCTGGTGGTTATTTCTGCTTTCTGAGAGACAACATCTGGCTGGAGGATGAGAAGAAACCAGGAACTCCGATGAATTTCCCTATCACAATGGGGGGGGGGGCGAGCGTCGGTTGGACAGTGCTACAACCCACCTCCACCCCAAATGGGGGCACAATCTGAGCAGGCTCCTGTAATTGCCCAAGATCAATCTGTTGGTGGTTCTGACTCTCAGATCAGTGGGAAATCTCAAGGCAAGAATCAGTAAAAGCAGAGACAGGACATCCAAAAAACTGCTCCTACCCCTGCTTCGGGCCTTATAGCATACTCTGAGGTGATCTGCTACAACGGTGGGGAACCAGGGGATCATTTGGATAAATGTGTTAAGCCCAAGAGTTGTTTTATCTGCAAAATGGTTACCCATAAAGTTGAGAATTGCCCAGTCAGAAGGAAAACCCACAATAATGCTAGATATGTTGGAAGTGCTGCTCCAGGATTAGGGTTCTACCACATAGACCCACCTGATGAAAATGCTCAGTATCATGGCTCCCTGAAGAATGTGGGGATTGTTCTGGTAGAAGCTAGTGAAGTGACCAAGCAGGAACTTCCCGCTGAGTTTGCAGACATTTACAAAACCAACTGGCCCTGGCCAATCAATGCCCTAGATGAGTGGACATTCTTAGTCAAATTCCCTCCTGAAATAGATGTAGTTCAAGTTGCTGGATACCCCTGTTTTGGTCTAAAAAGACAATGTTATAGTCAAGGTTGAAGTCTGGAAAGGCAGGATTGAGGCTGAAGAGGACCTCCGGGAAACTTGGATCAAGATCACGAAATTGAACCCCCAAGTGGTGTGACTGGACTATGCTGGATCAAATCACTTCCACTCTGGGGGTCTTATTGGATGTGGATTGGTAGCATAATTTCAAGTCATTCTATGAAACTGTTAGGGTCAAAATCTTATGTAAAGATCCCTCCAAAATCCCTGCTGAAAGGCTTTTTGGAGTTGGGAACAAAATCTACAGGCTACTCATTGAGGTGGAGTCCTTAGCCCCCACTGAAACTGGCACCTCCACCAACCTCTCTGCTGGTACATATGTCTCTGCAGCTGAAACTGGTACCAATCTTACTGAAGATGTTGAATCCAATAGGAGCTCTAGATCTGAATCAGATAAAGGGCCTGCTGCCAATTCTGGGGCCCCTAACATCATAGGACAGTCTTTTGGCCACAATCAGATGCTTGGAGAAACTACACCCACTTCAGTCCTTAAGACACGCCTCCCTGATTCTCCATACACTCCTCAATTCAGCGTCCAGGAAAAGATCTTGAATTCTATGCTTGATGAAACTGATGGATTCAACCTCCTCAGGGAAATGGAGCTCCTAGAAGATGATGATCTGATGGAATTAGAAGGTTCTGTAGATCTACAAGAGGATCAAGAGGCACTTATTGAAACAACTGAACTCCCAAACAATTTGGACTCAAAATAGAACTCTGACTTCCCTGCCCTTCCTAAGGAGAAGCACCTTCCCAAATGGTGTCCTGTTCAAGCCACCAGAACCAGTGCCAGGGTAGCTGGTGACAAGAGAACCATTATTGAAAAGGCTCAACAGCTCAAAGAGGTTCAGAACCTGGAAGTGCAAAAACCCCAGGGTATGAAACACACTTCCTTCTCCAACTTTAATGATCCTTCCTTCAATGCCATTGCTGCTAAGATTGGTGTAGATGTTACTTCTCTTAATGATGGCATTGAATGCTCTTCCTTTATTTACCCTCACCAAAACAGATCTGAAGGCTTTGTTTGTGAGAATTTTTCTCTAGATGGTAGTTCTAGTTTAGACTGCGTTGACCCCCTACTGAGCCAAGTGCAGGTCTCTGGTCTCTGATACGTCTCTGTCGTATCTACTTTTCCAAACACTTTTGCCCTTGTTTTGGACTCTAACTTGTATGATTTGAATGGAACTAACCCGGACTGACGCTGTTTTCAGCAGAATTGCCATGATGTTGTTTTATGTGCAGACGGAATGACCTAAAACTCCACGGAACATCTTAGAAAAAATAATAAAAAATACTCGCCAAAAATACTCGATAAAAAATACTCTGGAGTCCGTTTGGGGCTCCGGAGAGGGGGATTCGTCGCCGTCATCATCATCAACCATCCTCCATCACCAATTTCATGATCCTCACCGTCGTGCTTGAGTAATTCCATTGTAGGCTTGCTGGACGGTGATGGGTTGGATGAGATTTATCATGTAATCGAGTTAGTTTTGTTAGGGTTTGATCCCTAGTATCCACTATGTTCTGAGATTGATGTTGCTATGACTTTGCTATGCTTAATGCTTGTCACTAGGGCCCGAGTGCCATGATTTCAGATCTGAACCTATTATGTTTTCATGAATATATGTGAGTTCTTGATCCTATCTTGCAAGTCTATAGTCACCTACTATGTGTTATGATCCGGCAACCCCGAAGTGACAATAATCGGGAGCACTCCCGGTGATGACCATAGTTTGAGGAGTTCATGTATTCACTATGTGCTAATGCTTTGTTCCGGTTCTCTATCAAAAGGAGGCCTTAATATCCCTTAGTTTCCAATAGGACCCCGCTGCCACGGGAGGGTGGGACAAAAGATGTCATGCAAGTTCTTTTCCATAAGCACGTATGACAATATACGGAATACATGCCTACATTACATTGATGAATTGGAGCTAGTTCTGTGTCACCCTATGTTATGACTGTTACATGATGAACTGCATCCGGCATAATTATCCATCACTGATCCGGTGCCTACGAGTTTTCCATATACTGGTTCTTGCTTATTTACTTTCCCGTTGCTACTGTTACAATCACTACAAAATACCAAAAACATTACCTTTGCTGTCTTTACTTTTGTTGCCGCTACCACCACTATCATATTACTTTGCTACTAAATACTTTGTTGCAGATATTAAGTTTCCAGGTGTGGTTGAATTGACAACTCAGCTGCTAATACTTGAGAATATTCTTTGGCTCCCCTTGTGTCGAATCAATAAATTTGGGTTGAATACTCTTGTGACGCCCCGTTACGTCCAACAGAGTCAGGTGTAACGGAAGCCATCACTTTAGAGTTGCGCTAGGATCAGTTAAGGAGAACAGTGTCATGTACAAGACGGAGCAGCTGCCATGAGTAGGCAAGCTTTTATTACATGGACACCTCAAGTGTCGACTAAGCCTATGCGGCCATGATGATAGATCATCACCCGCTTCTAGTACGAGCCTTTTAGACCAACCATGGAGGGCATCTACTCTTCATAGCCTTGATTGTCGACTTCCTCATAGTCATACTCCACATCAAAATAACCGAAGTCATTAAGATGACCAGACTCATCATAAGTACCATTCTCTATCGCCTCAGAATTCTCACAACTCTCTTGCTCTGAGAAACAACATAAGTGCAGCTGAGTACGTATAAAATACGTACTCCGCAAGTCACCGGGAAAAGTGGATGCATGAGTTTTTAAAGAGGAAAAACTTTATCGATCACAGCTACGACCACCGAGCCATTATCTCAAAATACTATGTAGGTAAAAATATTTTCGCTTAACCAATTTTGTTGAAAACCAAATTTTATTCATAAAATATACTGGCGACAGAGCGACGTGGGATCTTACATCCTGTGTTAGAGGAAAACCCACACGACGCACTTCCAATCCCGGAAGCTGGGAGTGATATTACATTTACTCTGATGAGAGGTGTACTGCTTTGCCCATAGCATCACTTGGTACAAGTCGTCCATGCGCTACCCGTGCGCACGACTAGACCAAGGAACCAGAACCTTTAACCAGCCCGTACACTACCTCTGCTTTTCCACCTTGCCTTACTAAAGGCCCGCGGGTCGAGACCCCTGACCGGCGGTCCCACCCTAGGGTGACTGTACCTACCCGGCTACAGCCACCTTCTCACCCATGCAGAGGCAGCTACTTGGCATGGGTAGTCGGTTCAGCCCATCCCATTCTAGGTCTATGGTCAGTACGATTTGCGCCGCTTTTGAAGTAAGCGCCAGTTGGTTGTGTCCTAATGTGATACCCTATGTAGAGGAGCCCGCCATCCAAGCCAACCCTACCCGGGTTGCCTTCACCAACATAAGCTCCCCTACCCACCAAATATTTATTTATAATGTAGCCCTGCCCGGGTCACAACTACTCAATACAGATACTTCGCCTGATCTGGTCCAATTGCCAAATTAGTGGATCCACCTGATGCAAATCTCATTTCATTTATGAAAAATATTTATTTTTAATTCTTATGCAAAATTTTAGAAATGACCCATAGCCCGGAAAAAATTTATCAAGACATGGTCAAGGAGATGACGACTTGCCGGGTAGTGCTTCGACCAACTCAGAACCACCAGATGCGACTCCTATGAGTCCGAGATCGACTCTTGATAATTATTTCACAAACATGTTTATAATGCCTAATTAAAATCTAAACATCCAGCAACATGGCCATGTTGGGCAAGCCATAATTAATTAACTAGGTACTGATACGTCCTAGTGTTTCATTGAGATATAAAATGCATCTAAGCCATCCAAATCAGAGTAGCATGCACGTATGTCATCCAGTCCAGAGAGTGATAAAAGAAATGATAAGTAAAAGGAAACAGTAGCCTGGTATTGTACTACTTGTACTTCGCTGGTTAAGCCCCAGCCCGTGTTTATCTAGAAAGACTACTCAACTTCTCTGATGTCCCACGAACAGAACCATCCCTCTCACCTCTCTCTCTCTCCCCCAAGAACAGAGCACGGTCGCCGTTGCCTCGATCTGCCCCGTCCGGGCATCTCCGGTGACACGGCGGACACCTACAGATTCCCCTCGTCTCCCTCTACCATTTCCCCCTATTTATTTGATCCGCCGCCGCCAAAAACGTCGCCACCACTCAATCCTAGCGCCGCCTGATCCAGGTCCGGTGGGCTTGCCACCGGCTGCAGCGGCAACGATGTCTCCATGCCTACATCCTCCCCCCAGCGCAGCCACACGCACAAGGCATGCAGCCACAGGAGTCGGGCCTGTGCGGCTTCACCGGCGCTGCTCGGTTGCCATGGCTTTGCTGCTAACGGTGTGGAGTAGCCACATCCTACTGCTACTACTGGTAAGTACTAATCCTGATTCCTTCTCCATGAAGTGCTTCAAATTTCACAACAAGTGCCTGGTATATATGAATGTGGATGTGCATATATTGTTCATTTTATCTCAGGCCCTACTATTCCCCTCTCAGCCATATTGCCTTCTTTCTCTTTGTTTATCTCAAGGCCACGAAATTAATCAAGATTTAATCTATGGTGTGGTCATGGTATTGCTACTGATTAGATCTAAATGATGTTCCTAACTAGTGCTACTCATCCTTGAACACCATATAGAAGTAAACAGTGGCAGTGAAACTCCAAAAAAAATTACTTGTGAGTAGATTATAAACATCAATCTCTCAGTGTTTGCTACAGATTGGCAGGGATTAATAAATAGGACAAGGTAGTATACACAGGAAGGTTGATCTTTTGGATACATACATACATGTCTTAGCAAGTTACTAGTACCTAGGATTTGATTCTTGGCATGTTAGATCTAGTACAAGCCACGGATGTCATTCACAGAAACTTTTACAAGCTTTTGCAATTGATCTAATTAGTTTTGACTAACTTGGGTGTTTACGCAAATATTTTTTTCTTTTTACTGCAAGGTAAATAGATCAAGGTGAATAGATGCTTATGGACTGATTCAAACCGAGGTGGAGATATATAAGAAATCAAGCAAGAAGGGCTAACACAACAAGGTACTTGATTAGTACCTGGTGGTGCATGCAACCCAAAGAGCTTCACAGCAGGGGAAGATAGCAGTGTGGCAAAAGGTGAAAAGGCAGAGGGGTTTCTCCAGCGGATGATTGTGTGTGGCCATAGTGAAAGGGATGGCTCCTATTTATAGTGGGGTGAATAGCTATATCGGTTAGGAGAGGCATTACATCTGGCACACATGCGTGGTTAGTCTTGCATGCATGCCTCCACTTGTGCCTCTTGTGGGATGTACTAGGGACAAGTGTAATTTGCTTGGCTGGCCATTAGTTGGCATTTACTTTGTTTCAAGGAAATGAGACAAGGGTCTATAAAATATAGGGAGGTTTGGAGAAGAATTGTTGTGCATGTCTAAATGCTATTTGCTGTAATAAAAATAATAATTAAGTGTAGTTATTTCTATTATTTTAATTAATGTTTTGGCAACGCCGTTGAAATTATCGTTATCTAATTTTATTTTATTTTATTTATGGTTTTTACATCTCTACCCTCGAAAGCTGTTGCGATCCCCTATACTTGTGGGTTATCAACACCAATTTATGGCGCCGTTGCCGGGGAGCATAGCTCTATTCTTTGAGTCACTTGGGATTTATATCTACTGGACACTATGAAGAACTTGAAAGACGCTAAGACAACAATTTATCCCTTAACTACGAGGGGAGGTAAGGAACTGCCATCTAGCTCTGCACTTGATTCACCTTTTGTTATGAGTAGGCTAGCGACACCTAAACCTGCTTTTGCTATTCGCTCCGATATGTCGCATGTTATTGATGATGCCACTTATGCTATGCATGATACTTATGATGAAACTGCTTCTATGCTTGAAATTAATGTACCCCTTTGTGAATTTCTTGATGAACAAATTGCTAGGGCTAGAGAAAAAGAAATTATTGAATCTGAATACGATGATGATAGTGATGATGAAAATATGCCTGTTATTCCTGAGGGTTATCTTTTTGATATGGAATCTTCTGCCGCTATTTTAGCTTGTAGGGATAGGTATGAGCTTAAGAGGTTATTAGTTAAATGGAACAAAGAATCACTTAGAGATAAAATGAAACCCGACCCTGCTTTTGCTACTTCACCTATATGTGTTCCTGATAAGGATTATGAATTCCCTGTTGATCCTGATATAATTACTTTGGTTGAATCTGATCCGTTTTATGGCTATGAATCTGAAACTGTTGTGGCACATCTTACTAAGTTAAATGATATAGCTGCCCTGTTCACTAATGATGAGAGATCGCATTAGTTTTATATACTCAAAATATTTCCGTTCTCATTAAAGGGTGATGCTAAGATATGGTTTAATTCTCTTGATCATGGTTGTGTGCGTAGTCCCCAGGATATGATTTATTACTTCTCTGCTAAATATTTCCCTGCTCATAAGAAACAAGCTGCTTTGAGGGAAATATACAACTTCGTGCAAATTAAAGAAGAGAGTCTCCCACAAGCTTGGGGGAGGCTTCTCAAGTTACTTAATGCTTTGCCTGATCACCCTCTTAAGAAACCTGAAATACTTGATATCTTTTATAATGGACTAACCGATATTTCCAAAGATTACCTGGATAGTTGTGCTGGTTCTCTTTTCAGGGAAAGAACACCTGATGAAGCTGAAATTCTATTGAATAATATGTTGACAAATGAAAATAATTGAGCACCTCCTGAGCCAGCTCCTGCTCCAATTACTGAGTCTATTCCTAAACCAACTCCTAAGAAGAGAGGTGTTCTATTCCTCAGTCCCGAAGATATGCAAGAGGCAAAGAAATCTATGAAAGAAAAAGGTATTAAAGCTGAAGATATTAAGAATTTACCTCCTATTGAAGAAATACATGGTCTTAATATACCACCTGTTGAAGAAACATATGATCTCAATTCTTTATTTACTAAAGAACCTCCTGATCCCGATATCCCGACACAGGTAGTAAAGGTAAATTCTCTCTATAGATATGATAAAGCTGAAGTCCCTCCTACTAAAATTGCTAGTCAGTGCTGGATGAGTTTGATAACTTTATGTTTAAGCAAGACGACTTCAATGCTTATTTTGGTACACAACTAAAAGAAAATGCTTATATGATTAGACGCTTGGGTGATTATATGGCTAATATTAAAGGTGAACTTAAACTTGTTAGCAAACATGCTTCTATGGTTACCACTCAAGTAGAACAAGTACTTAAGGCTCAAAAAGAAGTGCTTGATGAAATGAATAGTAAGAAAAATGATTATGTTGTTAGAGTGGCTACTAGAACTGGTAGAATGACTCAGGAACCTTTGTATCCTGAAGGCCACCGATGTCTACTACACAACCTTCTTCTTGTAGACATTGTTGGGCCTCCAAGTGCAGAGGTTTGTAGGACAGTAGCAAATTTCCCTCAAGTGGATGACCTAAGGTTTATCAATCCGTAGGGGGCGTATGATGAAGATGGTCTCTCTCAAGCAACCCTGCAACCAAATAACAAAGAGTCTCTTGTGTCCCCAACACACCCAATACAATGGTAAATTGTATAGGTGCACTAGTTCAGCAAAGAGATGGTGAAAGAAGTGGTATATGGATAGTAGATAAAGGTATTTGTAATCTGAAATTATAAAAACAGCAAGATAACTAATGATAAAAGTGAGCGTAAACGGTATTGCAATACATGGAAATAAGGCCTAGGGTTCATACTTTTGCAAGTGTAAGTTCCCTCAACAATACTAACATAATTGGATCACATAACTATCCCTCAACATGCAACAAAGAGTCACTCCAAATTCACTAATAGCGGAGAACGAAGGAAGAGATTATGGTAGGGTACGAAACCACCTCAAAGTTATTCTTTCCAATCAATCCATTGGGCTATTCCTATAAGTGTCACAAACAGCCCTAGAGTTCGTACTAGAATAACACCTTAAGACACAAATCAATCAAAACCCTAATGTCACCTAGATACTCCAATGTCACCTCAAGTATCCGTGGGTATGTTTATACGATATGCATCACACAATCTCAGATTCATCTATTCAACCAACACAAAGGACCTCAAAGAGTGCCCCAAAGTTCTACCGGAGAATCGCAATGAAAACGTGTGCCAACCCCTATGCATAAGTTCATGGGCGGAACCCGCAAGTTGGTCACCAAAACATACATCAAGTGAATCACGTGATATCCCATTGTCACCACAGATATCCACGGCAAGACATACATCAAGTGTTATCAAATCTTTAAAGACTCAATCCGATAAGATTACTTCAAAGGGGAAACTCGATTCATTACAAGAGAGAAGAGGGGGAGGAGAAACATAAGATCCAACTATAATAGCAAAGCTCGCGATACATCAAGATCATGCCAAATCAAGAACACGAGAGAGAGAGAGAGAGAGAGAGAGAGATCAAACACATAGCTACTAGTACATACCCTCAACCCCGAGGGAGAACTACTCCCTCCTTGTCATGGAGAGCACCGGGATGATGAAGATGGCCACCGGAGAAGGATTGCCCCCTCCGGCAGGGTGCCGGAACGGGTCTAGATTGGTTTTCGGTGGCTACAGAGGCTTCTGGCGGCGGAACTCCCGATCTATTGTGTGTTTTGGAAGTTTTAGGGTACGACAATATATATGGGTGCAGGAAGTACGTCAGAGGAGCCATGGGGGCCCCACGAGGCAGGGGGCGCGCCCTAGGGGGGGGCCCACCCTCGTGAGCACCTCCCGTATCTCCTGACGTGGAGTCCAAGTCTATCTGGTGGCTTTCGTTCCAAAAATAACTTCTCTAGTTGATTTCGTTCCGTTTCGACTCCTTTTGATATTCCTTTTCTTCAAAACACTGAAATAGGCATAAAACAGCAAATCTGGGCTGGGCCTCCGGTTAATAGGTTGGTCCCAAAAATAATACAAAAGTGGAAAATAAAGCCCAATATTGCCTAAAACTGTAGATAATATATCATGGAGCAAACAAAAATTATAGATACATTGGAGACGTATCAGCCACCCTAAGAGAATCGAGCAAGATTCTCAGAGAAATAATATTGATGTTCCTAGTTCTTCTAAAAAGAAGAAAAAGAAAAATGATAGAACTGTGCAAACTTCTAGTGAACCTATTGCTGAACCACCTGATAATCCAAATGATATATCTATGTCTGATGCTGAAACACAATCTGGTAATGAACATGAACCTAATGAAAATATTATTGATGATGTTCATGATGATGCACAACCTAATAATGACAATGATGTTGAAATTGAACCTGCTGTTGATCTTGATAACCCACAATCAAAGAATCAACGTTATGATAAAAGAGACTTTGTTGCTAGGAAACATGGTAAAGAAAGGGAACCTTGGGTTCAGAAACCCATGCCTTTTCCTCCAAAACCATCCAAGAAAAAGGATGATGGGGATTTTGAGCGCTTTGCTGAAATGATTAGGCCTATCTTTTTGCGTATGCGATTAACTGATGTGCTCAAAACAAATCCTTATGCTAAATATATGAAGGATATCATTACTAATAAAAGAAAGATACCGGAAGCTGAGATTTCCACCATGCTTGCTAATTATAATTTTAAGGGTGGAATACCAAAGAAACTTGGAGACCCCGGAGTACCTACTATACCTTGCACCATTAAAAGAAATTATATTAAAACTGCTTTATGTGATCTTGGAGCCGGTGTTAGTGTTATGCCTCTCTCTTTATATCGTAGACTTGACTTGAATAAGCTGACACCTACCGAAATAACTTTGCAAATGGCTGATAAATCAACTGCTATACCTGTCGGTATTTGTGAGGATGTGCCTGTTGTGGTTGAAACATTACTATTTTAACGGACTTTGTTATACTTGATATTCCCGAGGATGATAGTATGTCTATTATTCTTGGAAGACCTTTTCTTAATACTGCAGGGGCTGTTATTGATTGCAACAAAGGCAATGTCACTTTTCATGTTAATGGTAATGATCATACGGTACACTTTCCGAGGAAACAACCTCAAGTTCATAGTATCAACTCCATTGGAAAAATTACATCGATTATAATTGGAGGTTTTGAATTTCCTCTTCCTACTGTCAAAAAGAAATATGATATACTTATTATTGGGGAGGTGCATATCCCCGTTGAGGTAACTTAGTGTTATTCAAAATTTCTCCGGTATCATGATTATCGAAATGAGTTTGTTAACAAGACTTGATCAACCTTGTTAGTGGATTCTTTTTGATGAGCATGAGATGGATGAAACTAGAAGCACAACCTTCTGTACCCTCTCTATATTTTCTATTAATTAGTAGAAATAAAGTAAAAATAGTATTTTTCTGTCAGTTTCCTGACTTATCCGTGCAATATAAAAATATCCCGAAAATAAAAGTCCTTAGAATGACATGCCAATTTAATATGATTTTTTCGGGAATATTTGAGGATTTACTGTGCAAAAATTACCGCGGGAGGAGTTGCCACCTGGCCACGAGGGTGGTGGGCGCCCCCCCTCTAGGGCGCGCCCCCTGCCTCGTGGACCCATGGTGGCCCTCCTCCACTTATCCCAGCACCCATCTTCTTCCTCTGTCTCACACAAACCCGAAAAACCAAATCAAGCACGAGTTCCAGCCACTTTTGCTGTGATTTTTGATCTCCTTGCTCAAAGCACCTCTCGCAAAACTGCTTGGGGAGATTGTTCCTTGGTATGTGACTCCTCCATTGTTCCAATTAGTTTTTGTTCTAGTACCTTATTCTTTGCAAATTTGTGCTGCATAGATGACCATGTTCTTGAGCTTGCATGTCAAATTTATATGGTTCCAAGTAGTTCTAATGCTTGATTTAGGCTCTAGGCACTTGTAGGAGTAGTTGCTATCAGTTTTATTGAAGTTGGTTCACTTTTGTTTGAAGTTACTAAAAATTTCAGAATTTTTCAGAGAAAAACAATATGCTTAGGAAGATGTTCCAAGGTGGTTCTTCTAAGAAGCAAGGACCCAGGATTGCTATGCGCGATGCTGACGAGGATCCACCAAGAGACGCTCCAGTACGGCCTTGCGAATGGCCATCGGAAAATTTTATGGACCGTGCGGGAATTAAAGAAGAATTCAAAGCATATTTGCGCAATGCCGGTCTTGATGATTTTGAGGCTAACGAATGCCCCCATTATCATGATCTCACAAGTTCATTTGTGAGGAGGTTTGAGTATTCATCTTCGCATAATTCTCCTTCAGTCATGTTTGATCTCTATGACAAATCTTATACCATGGACTTAGAGGATTTCACTTCTGCTTGCAAACTTCCATCATGGGGCAGTGTTAGGGATCCCCCTAAATCTGAATTTAGAAACTTTCTTGCTAGTATAACTGTGGGGGAATCTAGAGATATAACGCAGGCTACCATAGAGAGCATTCACTTTCCTGCTATACATTATTTTGCTCTCTTCATCGGTAGATGCATAAATGCTAAGGATGAAGCATGTCACATGTGTGTCCCTGATCTTAGCATTCTTAGGAGTGCTATGTTAGGAGACCAATCTTATCATATGGGAGCCATTGTAGCTCGTAGGTTGCATCATAATAGACATAATGGATATTTCTTTGGAGGAATTTATGCAACCCGCTTAGCTCATTTTCTTGAGATAGACATTCGTGAGGGTGATATGGAGTTGCCTCCTGCATATTTAGATTGTAACTCTATGGCTTCGCACCAGTTTGTCGAGAGGCCTGAATCACCTCTCTTATTCCGTATTACTCTCCCTGCTCCTTCCTTCTTTGATTCAAAGACAAAAAGAAGATATGTTATTACCAGAAAGGAGGCAGAAGAGTACGAGAGGAGAGCGGAGGCAGCTCGACTCCACGCTGCAGCTCAACAGGTGATAACCGCTGCACATCAGTATGATCCCAACTATTCTTCGTCGCAGTACGACCCCAGCTACACTTACGGGTATCCGCCAGGCTATCCCTGGCAATAGACCAACTTAGGCCAAAAGCCTAAGCTTGGGGGAGTACGTATTTCTCATAGATATTACATTTATGCTCACACACACTCATTGCTAGATGTCGGTGCTCATACTCTTTCACTGTAATATCCATGCTAGTTTATTTTCTTTTTCTTGCTTTCTTCTTCTGTGTTTGTTAAACCTTAAGAAAAACCAAAAAAAATAGTAGTAATTTATTTTTCTGCTGTAGTAGTAATAATTAAAAAGAAAACCAAAAATATTTCCCGTTCTTCTTTTGCTTATTGGGAGCTTTCCTGTGTAAATAGTTTTATTTCTTTTCTTTTCTTTGGGGTCAGTAGGAGAGGACCATAATTAAATTGTTGAAGTGGCTCTTATATGCATTATTGTTGATTTAACCAAGAGCCCATATTGCCTTGTCTTCTCTTGTTTATTGAATGCTCGCAGATTCCAGCTTACTCCAGTGCACGTGCACTCTTATTATTATTCACATCGTTCGGTCGTGCAAGTGAAAGGCAATTATGATGATATATGATGGGCTGACTTAGATGAGAAAAGCTGGTATGAACTCGACCTCTTTTGTTTTTGTAAATATGATGAGTCCCTCGTTCTTGATTCAGCTTATTATGAATAAACATGTTTGCAATGACAATTAGAGATCATAGTTGCTTGTGCCATGCTTGATTAGCTATGAGTTATAATGATTTACCTTGTGTGCCAACATGCTATTGCGATGATTATGATGTGGTATGATGGGGTGGTATCCTCCTTTGAATGATTTAAGTGACTTGACTTTGCACATGTTCACGCATGTAGTTGAAACAAAATCAACATAGCCTTCACGACATTTATGTTCATGGTGGATTATATCCTACTCATGCTTGCATCCAATGTTTATTAATTTTAATGCATGTACATGGCTGTTGTCGCTCTCTAGTTGGTCGCTTCCCAATCTTTTGCTAGCCTTCACCTGTACTAAGCAGGAATACTGCTTGTGCATCCAATCCCTTAAACCCCAAAGTTATTCTAGATGAGTCCACCATACCTTCCTATATGCGGTATCTACCTGCCGTTCCAAGTAAATTTGTATGTGCCAAACTCTAAACCTTCAAATAAACATTCTGTTTTGTATGCTCGAATAGCTCATGTATCAACCAAGGTTGTCCTTATCTTCTGTGTTAGGCGGGTTATTCTCAAGAGGAGTGGACTCCGCTCCTCACTCACGAGAAAATGGCTGGTCACCGGGATGCCCAGTCCCATGCTTTATGCAAACTAAATCAAAATTAATTGCAAACAAAACTCCCCCTAGGACCTGATGTATGTTGGAGACACTCGTCGTTTCGAGCAAGTCATGGATTGATGCTTGTTGGTGGAGGGGGAGTATAAAATTTACCATTCTATTTGGGAACCGCCTATAATGTGTTTAGCATGGAAGATATCGCCATCTCTTAGTTGCTACGTTGAAAATGAAAGTATACCACTCAAAATAAAACTTATCTCTATTGCAAAACCAAGCTCTGGCACCTCTACAAATCCCTGCTTCCCTCTCCGAAGGGCCTATCCATTTACTTTTATGTTGAGTCATCACCCTCTTATTAAAAAGCACTAGCTTGAGAGCACAGCTGTCATTTGCATTCATCACTATTAATCTATGCTGGATGTGACTATGATTGGATCTCTTTTACCATGAATTACAATGTCTATTAAGTCCTTGATCTTTAAAGGTGCTCTACATTTATGTTTTGCAGTCTCAGAAAGGGCTAGCGAGATACCATCTTGTTATATCATATTATGATTGTTTTGAGAAAGTGTTGTCATCCGAGATTTATTATTATGACTTGCTAGTTGATTATGCTATTGATATGAGTAATTATGAGACCTGAGAATTATTGCAAATGTGGTTAGTTATGATCTATGCTGAAAACTGGAATGCTGGCTTGACATAGTTACAACAACAAGAGCAAATAGAGTTTGTAAAAGTTTTTCTTTCTTTCTTTCAGTTTGTCAACTGAACTGCTTGAGGACAAGCAAGGGTTTAAGCTTGGGGAGTTGATACGTCTCTGTCGTATCTACTTTTCCAAACACTTTTGCCCTTGTTTTGGACTCCAACTTGTATGATTTGAATGTAACTAACCCGGACTGACGTTGTTTTCAGCAGAATTGCCATGATGTTGTTTTATGTGCAGAAAACAAATATTCTCGGAATGACCTGAAACTCCATGGAACATCTTAGAAAAAATAAAAAAAATCCTCACCAAAGATGAAGACCAGGGGGCCCACACCCTGTCCACGAGGGTGGGGGTCGCCCCCCCTAGGGCGCGCCCCCTACCTCGTGGGCCCCCTGGATGCCCTCCGACGCCAACTCCAACTCTATATATTTGCTTTCGGAGAGAAAAAACCAGAGAGAAGAAATCATCGCGTTTTACGATATGGAGCCGCCGCCAAGCCCTAAAACCTCTCGGGATGGCTGATCTGGAGTCCGTTCGGGGCTCCGGAGAGGGGGATTCGTCGTCGTCGTCATCATCAACCATCCTCCAGCACCAATTTTGTGATGCTCACCGCCGTGCGTGAGTAATTCCATCGTAGGCTTGCTGGACGGTGATGGGTTGGATGAGATTTATCATGTAATCGAGTTAGTTTTGTTAGGGTTTGATCCCGAGTATCCACTATGTTCTGAGATTGATGTTGCTATGACTTTGCTATGCTTAATGCTTGTCACTAGGGCCGGAGTGCCATGATTTCAGATCTAAACCTATTATGTTTTCATGAATATATGTTAGTTCTTGATCCTATCTTGCAAGTCTATAGTCACCTACTATGTGTTATGATCTGGCAACCCCGAAGTGACAATAACCGGGACCACTCCCGGTGATGACCATAGTTTGAGGAGTTCATGTATTCACTATGTGCTAATGCTTTGTTCCGGTTCTCTATTAAAAGGAGGCCTTAATATCCCTTAGTTTCCAATAGGACCCCGCTGCCACGGGAGGGTAGGACAAAAGATGTCAGGCAAGTTCTTTTCCATAAGCACGTATGACTATATACGGAATACATGCCTACATTACATTGATGAATTGGAGCTAGTTCTGTGTCACCCTATGTTATGACTGTTACATGATGAACCGCATCCGGCATAATTATCCATCACTGATCCGGTGCCTACGAGTTTTCCATATACTGGTTCTCACTTATTTGCTTTCCCGTTGCTACTGTTACAATCACTACAAAATACCAAAAACATTACCTTTGCTGTCTTTACTTTTGTTGCCGCTACCACCACTATCATATTACTTTGCTACTAAATAATTTGTTGCAGATATTAAGTTTCCAGGTGTGGTTGAATTGACAACTCAGCTGCTAATACTTGAGAATACTCTTTAGCTCCCCTTGTGTCGAATCAATAAATTTGGGTTGAATACTCTACCCTCGAAAGCTATTGCGATCCCCTATACTTGTGGGTTATCAGTCTCTTATTTGTATACATGAACGGGGCAAGCACCCTAGGAACAACATTTCTCCATGAATGCTCTGTTCTGGAATATTAGAGGTATTGCTGCTCCTGGTAGGAAATCCCTTATTATTGACACCATTAACAAAACCCATGCTACCATCCTTGGGTTCCAGGAAACTAAGAAAGAGGATTTTTCCTCTTCTTTTCTTAAATCTCTCATTAGCAACAGAGATTTTGACTGGCATGTTCTTCCATCCAAAGGATCTGCTGGAGGCATCCTGATGGGAATAGATTTAAGCATTTTTAGGCTGTTGCTTGGTCACACCTAGACTTTTCTGTAGTTGTTTAGTTAATTTGAAAACTACTGGTCAAACCTTTAGGATTATCACTGTTTATATGGCTCTCCTTATGAGGAAGGCAAAGAAGCTTTTATTTCTGAACTTCATACCTTATTTCTAGATACTCACATTCCCACCCTGATTGGAGGGGATTTTCATTTAGTTAGGAATGCTGCAGATAAAAGCAATGGTTCCATTAATCATAAATGGAGTGACTGCTTCAATGCCTGGATTGAGATCTGGAGCTTGCTTGAAATTAAAAAAATTCTAGGAAATTTACCTGGGCCAATAATCAAATAGACTTGATTATGTCCACCATTGACAGAATTTTTCGTGACATAGAATTAGATAGTTTCTTTCCCCTTTCTAGTTGTAGAGCTCTGCCCAGATGTGGTAGTGACCACACTCCTTTGCTCTGGGACTTTGGTCTTAACCAAACTCCAAAGAGCAATAGTTTTAAATTTGAAAAGCGGTGGTTGCTTAGAGAAGATTTTACTGAGCGAGTCAGGAAAATCTGTTATGAGCCTACTGGGAGCAACTGCCCCCTAGAAAATTGGCAGATCAAAATCAGGAGATTTAGAAGAACTACCAAAGGGTGGAACTCCAATGAGGAAGCTAATCTTAGAAGATACAAAAGGCTTCTCCTCCTTGAGTTTGATTCTCTAGATATTAAGGCAGAAACCATTGACCTCTCTGAGGCTGAGACTAATAGATTAAACTTTGTCCATGGAGAGCTCAGGAAAATTTGGCTTCAAGAAGAAATCAAAGCCAAACAAAGGTCTAGAGATAGGAACATTAAGGAGGGTGATAGAAATACTGCTTACTTCCATACAGTAGCTAACCAGAGGAGGAGGAAAACCCTCATTCACTCCCATGATGGCCCTAATGGCCCTATTACTGAGGTAGATGAGATGCTGAAAGTGGCTAGTGACTTCTACAAAGACCTGTTTAAGAAAGAAAACCCTTCTGGGTTCTCTCTACAAAACAATTTTTTCTTTGCTTCTGAAAAAGTCTCTCCTACTGAAAATGAGCTGCTAGAAGCCCCTTTTTCAGAGACAGAGGTGAAGGAAGCCATTTTTAGCTCTTATCCTAATGGGGCTCCTGGTCTTGATGGGATTCCCTTCTTGTTTTACCAGCATTTTTGGGGCTTGGTGAAAAATGATCTCTTAGATCTTTTCCAAGCCTTTCATAGAGGAGAGTTGGACATATACAGGCTCAACTTTGCTATGCTCTCTCTTATTCCCAAAGAGCCTGAAGCCACCTCCATGAAGAAATTCAGGCCTATCAGCCTGATTAACTGTAGTTTTAAGATTTTCTCTAAAGTCCTCACCACTAGGCTCTCTAAAGTCCTGCAGAGGTTGATTGCTAGCAATCAATCTGCATTTCTGAAAGGGAGATGCATTTTAGAGAGTGTTGTTACTGCTCATGAAGTTCTTCATTCAGTCCACTCAGGAGGTGATAAAGGACTTTTCCTTAAATTGGATTATGAGAAAGCCTTCGATAAAGTTGACCTTGATTTCCTTATGAAACTCCTGGAGCTTAGAGGTTTTGGGAGTAAATGGACTAGTTGGATCCAACAACTTACTCATGGGGGGTCTGTTGGGGTCAAGTTAAATAACTGTGAAAGTGATTTTTTCCTTGCTGGTAAAGGCCTTAGGCAAGGTGACCCCATCTCCCCGCTTTTGTTTAATTTAGTAGTGGACATTCTTACTAAAATGCTGAGCAAAGCTACTGATCATAGTCTGATTGCAGGGCTCTGTCCTGAGGTCTGCCCTGGTGGCATCATCTGCCTTCAATATGCAGATGATACCATCCTTTTCTTAGACAATGACTCCACACATGCTAGCAATCTGAAAACTGTTCTAACCTGTTTTGAACAAGTCTCAGGCATGAGAATCAACTACTCTAAAAGTGAACTCATCCCTATCAACATGGATGATCAGGAGCTAGCTGACTTCCTCTCTATTCTAGTCTATAATAAAGGTAACTTCTCCATTAAGTACCTAGGTATCCTTCTCCACTATGATAAACTGAGGAGAGAGGATATCCAACCCCTTTTGGATAAAATTATTAAAAGGATTGCTGGGTGGAGGGGCAAACTTCTCTCTTACAGAGGTTGATTGATCCTCATACAAGCTTGTTTGGCTAGCATTCCAGTGTATCTCCTCTCCTTCTTCAACTTCCCTAAATGGGCAGTGAACCTCATGTAAGTGCATCTAGTGCCCCTTAGTGATTTTGGTGTATTGAAGACTTATAGGTTAAGGGACTAATGCGTTTGTGAGTGTACACATGTCTATAAGTCTATGAGGAGTTTGATATTTACAGAGAAAGTCGACCCCTAAAAATGAAGTTCTTCGACTGAAGACTTTGGATCTCTGAAGACTTTCTGAAGACTTTGAAAGTGAAGAAATTGGTGTGACCGTGAAGACTTGGTATTCATTCGAGGAACATGAAGCGTGAAGACTTTTGTTTTCTTAGTTTCATTTTCTCTTTCTTGAGTCGTAGGAAACACCGTACTGTTAAAGGGGGTCGAGGAAATACTAAGGAAAAATTTCCATGTGATGCTCAACTCAAAATCCTACACCTACAATCCCTTCGAGTGAAACCATTGGAAATCTCATACACTTTAGTCAATTTCTTCAGTGATAGAGACGAAGTTCTTCTGGTCTCTGAGGAATTTGTCCTGACTGAGGAGTTAGGAATTCGCTAGTGCGGATTTCGTACACAGTGAGGAACATGATAGCCCTGAGGATTTTGCTACTCAAAATTCCGACCGTTGCTGTGCTATGCGCCAGCTGTCCCAAAATATCTATCCACCTAACGGTCATATCATTGAAGGGCATTTATCTCTTATCATGTCGGGCTACTCCCTAGGCTATAAATAGCCGCCCCCTACAACCACTAGCTGGTTGGCTGCTCCGAGAGAAACTGACACTTGTCATTTGAGAGCAACCCATCATCTGAGGACTTTGAGCGAAAATCATCAAGTGAGGAAAAACCCAAAACCCAAACACCTACAAACCCCTAGTGATTGAGCAACACTGAAGAGATTGATCCTGCGTGGATCCGACGCTTGTTACCTTTGAAGACTGTGCTTCTTCCAGACGGTTAGGCGTCATGGTCTAGAGCATCCAAGAGGAATTGTGGATCGCCGAGTGACCAAGTTTGTGAAGGTTTGGAAGTCGCCTAAAGACTTACCACGAGTGATTGGGTGAGGTCTGTGTGACCTTAGCTCAAGGAGAATACGGTGAGGACTTGGTGTCCTGAGCTGCGTGTTCAGGACTGAGTGTCCGGTACTGTGTGTCCTCGAGTTTAAATACTGAGCCGCTCCAACCAGACATACAACTGAGACAGCAGTTGGAACTGGTCTACCAAATCATTGTCTTCACCAAGCTCACCGGTTCCATTTCCTTAACTCTTCCATTTCCTCATAATTGAGTTGTGTACTTGTTCATATCTGTGTTTGAAGACTTTGACTGAAGACTTTCTCAATTTCCTCAGTTCAATTTCTTCAGTCTGTTTGTCTTCATCCTGTGTTATCCTGTGCTCACGCTACCTGTACTCTGTGTCTGTCTTCATTTCATCATGATGACCATGCTTGTATTCTGTCATGTTTACTTTTGAGTACTTATTCCACTGCTAGTAGTTCTTTGCTAAGGAATTTCCTCACCGCAAATTCCTCAGTGAAGAATTTCATAAAAATCACCTATTCACCCCCCCTCTAGTCGTTATAACGCACTTTCACCTCATCAATTCTCAGATGTCTCATTGCTTGTGGAATGATTTTGAGGGAAATAGGAAGCTACACCTTGCTAATTGGGCCCTAGTCTCTATGAAAAAAGATTTTGGAGGCCTAGACATACCTAACCTCCAAGAAATTAACATCTGTCTTCTAGGGTCTTGGATTAAAATATGAGGAAGACCTGAAACCCTGGAAGCTTCTTATTGCCCATAAATACCTAGGAAATAAACCTAATATTTTTGTCCCTTCCTCCAACCCTAAGACCTCTAGATTCTGGAAAGGATTAAAATCTATTATGCATCCCGTGAAATTTGGCTACAGATGGAACATAGGGGATGGGAGCAGAACCAGGTTCTCGAAAGATACTTGGTTTGGCACATCCCCCCTAGCAGTCCAATTTTGGCCTATTTACTCTGTCTGCAATGAGCTTAACAAAAGTGTCAATGAAGTTTGGGACGGTCAATGCCTAAAACTATCTTTTAGAAGGAACTTTAGTGATAGTCTCATGGAACAATGGTTCCAGTTGGAGGAAATTGCCAAAAGCATTACCTTTACTGCCGAGCCGGATGCCCTGATTTGGCAGCTGGACAATAAGGGGAAGTATTCCTCCAGCTCCCTCTATCATGTTATCAACTTTAGAGGGGTTCAACCCATGTTTATCCCTGCTGTCTGGAAATTGAGAGTTCCCCCTAAAATTCATGTATTTCTCTGGCTTCTCTCCAAAAACAAATTGATGACTAGGGATAACCTTAGGAAGAGACACATCATCAAACCCCTTGATTGTGTTTACTGCTTGGAACAAGAGTCTTGTTCTCACCTATTTTTTGAATGTATAGTTGCTAAACATCTCTGGGCCCACATTGAGGAATATTATGCTAGTCAGATTGGCTCATCCTTCGAATCTGTCGCCAGATTCTGGATTGCTACCAAAAAGTGCTCATTTTTAAAATACTGTTAGCTCAGCTGTCCTTTGGTGCCTCTAGAAATATAGAAATGTTATGATTTTCAGTAACACCTCCTGGATTTCCATTCCGCAGATCTTGAGGTTGATCAGGAACATGGTGAGGAACTGGGCGATTCTCTCCTCCGGATCGGACAAGGACAAGTTGATGAGCTTCGTGGAAACCCTAACAAGATCCCTCTAGAAACCGTTGGCGATCACTTGTGGCTAAACAAGGCTCGACCTGCTCTGGGGCTAGACCAGTGGGCTCGTCTCAAGATCTCCGATGAAGATGATGGGCACCTGGCGCCGAAAAAGAGGGACATCCACCATGCTACGCCTTCCAGCCCGGTGTCTTTGCTTGCTTACTGGTCGTCGCAGGCTGACACGGCCCCTCGGCTGAAGACCATGAAGGCTTCGCTGGACCCTCCTTGTGTCATTTGAGTGCTCTATCTGCTCTGCCTTTGGCACCACTCGGGTGATTTGTGTTATTCAGAGAACTTGTTCATCCACCCCCCTAGTTTGTAGCTTTTCTACCTTTTCTTTTGAACTGCTCTTTGAGCTGCTGTATCAGAATATGTTGTGGTTTCATTCTCAGCAATGGAACCGGGGAGATGCTTACATATGCTCCATGTTTTTCTAAAAAATATATTTTATATGTTATTATGTATTCTTTTTATTGTCATCATATATTTAACAGATACTTACATATGTAAGAAAACAATATCCCACATCTTATTAACTTATAAAAATAATTTCTTAACAAATAAAATCCTAGATTGTTTTGGCACGAAAATCCTAGTGATTGTGTACAAAAGCTTGGTAAGATTTAAGGACGAATGTAATAATATCATTTATTATTTAAATATATTTATAACAAAATGCTCAGCCCCTTTTTATTTTTTTGATAACATTGCTGGCCCAACCCAACATTATAATTAGAATCAACCCAGTAAAATCATGTATTTCGAGAAAGTGCAAATGGCATGTAATTTTTTAGGAAATAAAATAAATGGGCCGCATGGACGCTACATTATTTGTTCACCCAGCCCAGCTAATGGTTGTATCTTCAATCTCTCGTGTTCTTCGTCTAGCGCCGTCGGGACCACCTCCTGCCTCCTGCTACTAGCAGCTCTGCTTAGCACACTTCGCTATGAAGCGCTATTCCACCGTTGGCCAGGCCATCCCTCCACCCCTCCACACCTCCTGTTCTTCTCCATCGACTACCGAACCACACCGCACTAGAACCAGTTAACCCTCGTACACCTCTCCGTCTGCGACTCTACTCCCGCATCTTCCCATCTCCGGCTCGTTGATGTCCGGGGCCTCGCCGTCGTCCACCACCTTGGATGCGCTCGGCGCGGCGTGGTCAACGTGGTCAACGAATGACACCATCGGAAGTAGACTGTGCGTGGAGAGGCTGATAGCTGGGTCCACGGCCGCACACAAGGAAATGCCTCCTTATTACGCGCAAAAAAATGATTCCTCCACCTGACATCTGGGACCCACTGGAAGGGCCTCTGTATTTCACGAAAATAACGTGCCCCCAGCTGACATGTCGGACCCACCAGCTATCTTCGCACGCAAGGAAGTGCCTCCTTATTACGCACAAAAAATGAATATTCCCCCTGCCAGCTGGAACCCAGCATAGTGGGAGGCTGACTTGTGGGCCTACCAAGTTGACGGGGACGGAGGGCTTTGTCAACTTAGTCAATATGAACGATTCTAGCTCTTGTTACCGTACGATGTTCATCCAACGGTCGTAGTGCTTCTTTAACCTCTGGTCTTCTTGCTCCAGCCGCCCAAACCAGCGCCGGTCGTGCCGCGTGCTCCTGCCTCCCGTGGTCGCTGTGATGCCGCGGAGGCCTCACCGCCCCCTACTACTCCCACCGCTGGCCAGGCCATCCCTCTACTCACCCACACCCCCTGTTATTCTGCGGCGACAGCATCCTCACACCGCAGCCGAACCTGTGAACCCTCATACTCCTCTTCGCGTGGGCATCCACTACTGCATCTTCCCCGGCTCCGAGTCGTCCCCTTCCTAGTCCTCGCCGTCGTCCACCGCCGTGGTGCTCTCGGCGCGGCGTGGTCAACGTGGTCAAGGAATGACTTCCATCGGACGTGGACTCTACGTGGAGAGGCTGACAGCTGGGTCCACGGCCGCAGCAAGGAAGTGCCTCCTTATTACATGCAAAATAATGATTCCTCCACCTGATAGCGGGGACCCACCGGACGGGCCACCATATTTCGTGAAAAAAACGTTTTCCCCTGACTGCTGGGACCCACCAGCTACATCTTCGCACGCAAGAAAGTGCATCGGGGCAAAAAAACGATTCGCCCCCCTGACTGCTGGGACCCACCAGCTACATCTTTGCACGCAAGAAAGTGCGTCCGGGCAAAAAAATGATTCGCCCCCTGACTGCTGGGACCCAGCAGCTACATCTTCGCACACAAGGAAGTGCCTGACAGTCGGGACCCACCTGGTCGAAGCGTACGTAGCGTTGTCATTCTGGTCACGAACGTGTATGTACATATATACTGGTGGATGTAGAGGCGTGCACGTGTCGTAGTAGAGGCGCGCACGTAGCATGTACACGTACAGTGGCCAGGGTGCAAGAAAGAAAATACGACCACGTATGTGAACATACGGGCGGGGTCTCGAACACTTACTCGCGCATACGTACGGCGAGGGCTCGTTGACATGGCTGGGTCGGAACGAAGAAACAGTGTCGTCATCGTGTTCATGGGGAGGCAACGGAATGCATCGTGTTCATCGGGAGGCAACGGAACGCGTGGGAGCCAACCGGCTGGGTCGGAACGGAATGCGTGGTCGTGTTCATCGGGAGGGATTGGATGGAACAGGCGATGGAAACGAGGCCAGGCGTACCACAGAACGGAGGAAACGGCCTTGTGTTCGACCGGCCACATTCAAAACGGGATACTTCTCATCGGGAGGGGTCTGGCGTACCGCAAAATGGACGAAACGGACCTCCTACGGTCGAAACGGGGGTCCTGTTGATCGGGAGGGGTGCGGCGTACCGCAAAATGGACGAAACGGACTTGGGTTGGAGCGCTACGGTTGAAACGGGGGTCATGTTCATTGGGAGGGGCGTGGCGTACCGCAAAACGGGACTCCACGGGATGCTGTTCATCTCCACCGTCGACCTCCTCCAGCCTCCACGGTAAGCAATGTTTAGAGCAAGATAACAACATGCTACAGGGACATAACATAGCAATACAAGGCATGGCATAAATCTACTCAAAGCATATAACAAAAGACCCTTACTGACCATAAGCCAAAAATGATCACAAGATATTATGGCACCCATGTAAACATAGCAAGTTTCGTTAACAGATTCAGACTTAGTAGAAAACTGGACATGGCATAAACAGAGTTATGAAGGCATGTTTGCGAGCTCGATGCACTCAACATAAGACATTGCATGACAAACTAAGCATACTACCAGCAAGAGGACATGATCAAGAAGCTAACCATGGCAAGAACAATCTCATAGCATGCATGGATCAACTACAACAACCTTGGAAAATTGATTAACACGTAAACAATCTCCCAGGAACATTTTATAGCAAAAGTAGAGCAAGATTGAGTCATGCTACGACACTCCATAAATGCAAATAGGGGAATGGATGGATAGAGCATAACCATATACCCAAATCATCCTTACTGAATATACTCAAAAGAAGCATGGATCACTTTGTAGCCACATGAATACATGGCATAAAAATAACAGCAGACAAAGACTTGGTGAAAATCCTAAGATCCTGAAAACAGCAATATTATGAGAGCTACTTTGCATGCTTGTTCTAGTCACCACATTGTTCACAAAAATACTTGGCATACACCCCTGTAAAGATGGCATGGCATAGCCCAAAACACATGTAGGGCTGAAGTTCATAGGAGGCACACATTAATCATGGCAAAAATGACAAATGCTCATAAACTGATAAGAATCAGGATCTAACATTCTATAGCACTCTTGCAACATCAATTATGCATCAAGATGGACTCAAACAAGAATGGTGCAATGGAACAAAATGAGGAGGACATCCTGATGAACATTTTGATATAACATCCATGCAAAATGGAGCTGCGGATGAGGAGATATGGCATGTTCAACAGAGCTAGAAAATGTCATAGATCTGGGGACTTAGAGAAAAATAGACCTCCGAGAAAAGTCAACGGGATGGAGTGGTTCCGGGACAGAGGGATGCCGTTTGCTTCCTCTCCCGGTGGATCTGATCCACTCCAGCCCGGATCTCGCCGGAGAAGTGGCCGGAGCTCAAGGAGATCGCCGGAGATGGAGGGAGAGGGCGCTGAAGTACTTGCCGGAGACGCGGATCCGAGGCGGCGGGGTCGCGGAGTGCGGCGGAGCGACGGTCTCCGGCGTGGCGGGCGGTGGCCGGCGAGAGGAGCAGCGACGCGACATGGCGGCGAGGTCGCCGGAGCTCACCGGCGTTGGTGGCGAGCGAGGCGAGGCGGCGAGGACCGGTGGCGGCGGCGCAAGGGTGCGGTGGTGCACCGAGGTGCTTCGGCGGCAAGCGGGCGCTAGGAGGCGCAGGGAGCCGG